>NC_057764.1:44558138-44911879 GCF_010389155.1 Erigeron canadensis
AGCGTAAAAAGCCAACTATGCTTGAGAATAAAAATAAAGATTCTAATGTACGAATTTCTCAAGTAGACGCGATGCCCCAAATGTCTGTCAGGGATCCTGCTAATCGTGCTAACACTAAAGGGCGCCCAAAAAAGGCAACCAGAATTAAGCCTTTTATAGAAGTAAGGAAAAAGAAGACATGTTCCTATTGTGGAGGATTGGGTCACTACAAAACTGGGTGTCCAACAAAGAAGGTACCTTTATTAATATGTATCAGGTTGATTGATAATTCTTTCATTGGTCATATCACATGTTTCATTAGTTTACTTGTATGAATATGTATCAGGTTAATGATTCTTTGGGAAAGAAACAGTGACACTTTTGGTGTAAGTTGTTGTGATTGCTGCTCGTGGGCTAAAGAGAATGTTGGATTTTGTTAGAAAGCTATCAGAAACATCTTGGATATCATGATTTTCATCTTTATTGTGAAATAAACCAATGTGTCATTGGTGGATTTTCATCCATACCGTTACCTATTTTGTATCTTTGTGTCATTAGAAACCAATGATTTTCATCTTTGTTTTTGAATCTTGTGTGAAATGATCAAAAGCATTTTTGCTTCTTGCATACAGTTACCTATTTTGTATCTTTGTTTGTTATTTTGTTTCAAGAATGCAGCAAGTTATGATAAACATGACACATCCCTTTAGTGTCCATTTCCCTTTATACAAGTAAGTAGAATACAAGTAAGTTAACGGGTCACAAATTTACTGGTTAACTAGTTAAGCAAGCGGAAACAAGGATCAACTACCACACGATATTGCACAAAAAACTGCAAAACTTTATTACGCGTAAAAGTATACATTCAACTTTGTACAAACAAAGATACAAAAAGAACAAAACGTCATCGCGAAATTTCATCTCAGAATAGACACATGCTGGTCTTCTTTTGCCCTCCTATATCCATTTTCGTCTTGTCTTGCAAAGTTAGTTGACTTGAACCTGGTATTAAGATGTATATGAAATATTTTAATGAAACATTTCCTCGAACAAGTGGTATGCATTCTATAAAACACAAATTACCAATGAGTGTTAAGTCAAATCTTTCCCCAAAATAAGAATGAAATTCAATCACATCCCACTAATTCATATCAACGCAAGTGTTATTTGATGAAATTACCATGAAAAATGAATGCGAAATAACATTAAGAAAATGGGAACACCTTATAAATCAAATTAATCAATCAAAAAAGAGATACCTTATAAATTACATAAACAACAATCTGGTAACAAGGAATACAGTTTTGAGGATCAAGATTGTGTTGCAGTGGGGATGGATTTAGGGATTTGAGAGATGTTTGGGTTTTTGATGTGGAGGATCATTTTTCTATTTGAGAACCGTGTTTTTTTTTAATGAAACGACGTAGTTTTAATGGGTTCTATACCCAATGTTGGGTACAAGTCAGCCATAAATTCCCTTTCCCCATATGTATATTACCTCAATACAATACAACACTGAAATACCAATTCTACCCTTTTCACAATTTACCAAAGTTGCAATAGGCACTGCTTTATGTTTCTTCTTTACGATGTCTCGTGTTTTTTGTTTTGAGGCCAAGTAGCTTTTAATAATTTTTGGCACTTTATGTTTCTCTGTTACGAGAACTATTACTATTTGATATTTTGTGGTGTTATACGCCTATATTCAAATGTTATTGTGGTTGATTTCTCTCGGTTTTTTTAATTTATCGTCGTCCCCTCACTTCAAATGTTTTCTATTGTCATTACCGTTTAACCACTACAACGTGCGAGTACTAACATATTTTCCTCATGTTCGAATCATGTTTTTAACTTTTAAGTAGATATTTTAAGGCAGTAAAAAAATGGTTAGAGAACGACTAAAGAGAAAAACAAAAGATAGGTCATTACAATGGAGTCATAAATGAATCTTTTTTTATCTATTGTTTATGATGTTATGTTTTTTTTTTTTTTTTCCTTCCTCATTTAGAATTGCAACTCGAATAGAGCATATAGAATTATGCTAATTGTTCACCATTAAAAACAGAAAAAAATCTCACGATATAAACGTAAAGAATTTTTAACAAAAGCCTTATATAATAATTCGAACTAGACAAAAGTGGAGTCAACTTCAAACAATAATATTATATAGTCTTTCTTAAAAGCCCGGTACAATTTGAGCCGGTAATGTGACTATTTTGTGCTGAATTTAGTGGCCTGATAGACCAGGCTCAATTTGATTCCAGGCTTGTTCGGAGTTTTTGTCCTATATAATTTTTTGGTTTTCAAAAAAATATACTTGAACCCTTTTTTTTTAAAAGCAACTAGTGCTTTACCCAGCCATTAACCGGGATAACAAATGAACATAGACTTGAATGCGGATCATTAATTTTAACATGTCAATCGTTACCATCAGACAAAAAAAAATGCATCGTTAAACAATACAATGTGAATTTTATAACACAAAACTTTAGTGGCCCAAAAAAATAGCAAACTCTCTTGAAAGACAAAAATAAGAAGCTAAAAATTTTGACATTGAAAAAAAAAGACTTAACTAAGATTTAATGGTTAAAGTGTGAAAGACTAAAACATTCCACTTAAAATTAAGTAATGATATAAATCAATATTAAAAATAAAAACCCAAAGATATAGAAAACATATAAAGATAGCGAGAGGTTAAAAACAAAACAAAGCATAGTGCTTCGCCGATGAATCGTAATTTTGAATGTTTAATGGAAAATGAAAAAAGTTATGACCAAATGGAAAATCAAAAGCTAAAAGCAAAAAGAAAAACATAGTAATAGGTTGATAATCAAACTGTAAAAGCCTAAAAAATATAAGTTAAAAGTAAAAAACATAATAAAAATTTGGTGATAGAAAATTTTAATAGTAAAAGTTATTTAATAAACTATAAAGATCAAGTTCAGTTATATTTAAACAAAAATTTTAAATTTTAAATACCCAAAGTTTAATGGTTAAAATAGAAAACGTCAAACAGTTTACTAACTATATAAAAAACAAAAATTTAAAATTATGAAAACTCAAAGTTTTGTGTTTAAAATAGAAAACACCAAAAGTTTACTATTAACACCAATTTTTTTTAATTAGGTTATAATATAATGGATAAATTGCTAATACCCTCAACGCAGATGCGTCCATGTCAGTTCGACTCTTGGCAATGCCTTAAAAGATTTGCTCTCTATGATGGGTATATCGTTGTTAAGTCCTCTTACTACATTTGCATGTCTCAAGTACAAAGGAAACAACAAAAATGATAATATTGTACCATGTGTGCCTTACCTAAAGGGGGTGCCTGGTTAGTACAAAGGAATGAGAAAGGGTAAGGATTTACAATGATTATATTCCTCTATATTATTGTTGTTTGGTGATAAGTCATAACTAAATATATATTTAATGGTCTAAAAATAGTTAAATAGATTAATTTTTATGTGAATAGACCTATTTTGATATATATTTTATAAATTTCAGGTTTAAGTTAAAAAGGTAAAATATGTCTTAAAATGGTGATTAAATGAAGTGACTTTGTTTAAGACAGAGACATGTCATAAAGCTAAAGATCATAAAAGAAATAATAAGTAGAAATACGACAGAGACTACATTTGATCATTTGAAGACTTGTGTTTGAATTTGTTAATTGGGCCGTATGACTCCACCAGCCCATCACCTTAAACTCCTGCTAAATTGGGAACTCACATTACAACTAGAAAAGGCCCATATATTGATTTTTGTTTATGTTGGCTACGTGGGTTTAAACGAAGGAAAGCTATATATATTTATTTTGGCTGCGTTTGAGAAGGGGGTTGAATTTAGATTTGGCAGCTCTCATTATTATTCGACACATCTTTGGCTGCAGACGAATTGAAAGTCGAACGAAGAGACGAACGAACAGATGGAGAAATTTGCATCAACTCTTACTAATTTGAATACTATGTCCAGCTAAAGTTTTTGCTATCTCTCCCGATGAACAATTGTTAGTTAATTTTATTTGATGAACTTTATTTTCAGTCACTTAAACATTGTTGTTTTTAGATTATAATTTATATGACTGATTGAGTATTTATTCACTATTATTTGATTTGAATTTTCGTAAGACAACTTATTGCGAGTTAATGATTTGTGCCGAGTCCACCTAGTTTAGGGATTAAGACAGGTCATCTAATTAACATAGGTTGTGCCCAAAACTGTTTTTGTCAAGTAATAAAATTATGTCTATGTAATTTAGAATAAATACTCGGTAAAGTTTATTAAGTAAATTAACGCAACTTTTGGTATTCGGGAGGGATGCACTTTTCATCATTGTTTACAAGTTCTATTATTAATTTTGCCTTGTTTTATTAGTTTAAGTATAGTTAATTAAATTTATCTTTGCTTTATTTAATTAAAATTACTTTTAGTATTGTCTTTAAAATTCACATAAATTGTTAAAACTTGACTATAACCACAGACGCTCCTCGTGGGAATGATATCCACTTACCCTATCTAGTATAAGGTAATTAGGTTTATTTTTGATTGATACTTCGACGTCGATCATTTGGTTAATGGTTTAAAAGTCACCCCCCCCCCCCAATACCTCCAGCTGCCACCACCCACCAACCAGAAATACCTCTAGCTGCCACCACAAACTCCTGTTAGGCCATCATTGTCATCATGAAGCCACCATCAAGAAACACATCATCGTCATCGTTATATTAAAAAAAAATGCTGGAATAAATAAATAAAAAGTTCCAATGGTATTTAAAAAGTTTTATGGAACGGTTTGCAATAAAGGGTTCCAAATCTACATTATTTGAAACGGTTTTAGTGTTAACCGTTCTAAATTCGTTTAAAATTTTGAACTTTGAAACATTTTATGATCAATTCGAGAAATCTAATTGCAGATTATCACTACATATGAAGAAGGATTTTTGATAAGTTAATTAGTACATATGGTGGATTCCTACTATCTTTGTAGTAGAAAATAAAACTACCACCCATATATAAAGAAGATATTTTGGAGAATTATATGGAGAAGTTATTCGAGAAATCAAATGACGTGTTTATATACCCCATAGGTGGGTGAAAATTATATGGCAACTTTTATCTTTGTCCCATATGCTTAATCAAAATATAAAATATAATATAAATTAATTTTATAATATAACTTAAATTCGAATTTTCAACAGAAAAAAATGGATCCAATGACATACAATCAAGCCGCATTAAATGGCACATGATATTTATATTTGTAAATTTTAGAAGTATATTATAATACTCTTTTTTTAAAAAAATTATATATAATATTTAAAGTAGAGGGTTAAATAATACAGTATAAGTGTAAGAGATGCATAGTATAGTATATAGTATAAATATAAATATAATAGTATATATCCAGTTATCCACAATTTCACATCATGCTTCAATCATCATAGTAAATCTCATGATCACTGATATTTTGAATATAAGTTTATCCATATCTCTATACTAAATAAAAAGATAATTATCAAATTTGTTAATTTAAAAAAAAACATATGTATATAGAGAAAAAAAATGATACAAAATGATACAATCTTTGAATATGATGAGATCTCAACATTGAAGTTTTAATAGTTGATATTGTCTACTTAAATCATAAAAATTATATATTTGTTTATTGAATTTTTATGTATTATTTTGAATTGAATGCCAGAAGAAGAACGAGTAAAACCTTGGAATTGGTGTGTCGACTCAAGTTCGAATTCTGATAATGCCTTAAGGGGTATTCTCCCATGTGTTGGATTTGTATAACATTACAATTTCCTCAAATGTTTTTGGTTGGGTTTGAACCCATGACCCTACATATAAAACCTCTTAGGGGAAATACTCTGACCACTGGACCAAAATCGTAATGGTTATTGAATTATTATTATAATATTGTTCAAATGATACAACGTACAAGTGACAAAATGATTTTTACTTATTTGTTTCTTTGAGGCGAAAGTGTTTAAGATTAATCCAATCAACAAAATAAAATTCATTCATAATGTCGTTTTATTATACATTGTAATTAAACATTTTTGGAAAATAAATATGACAACTCGCGCATCGCGCGGGTAAAATACCTAGTTTTGAATATAAGTTTATCAATATCTCTATCTCTATCTCTATACTAAATAAAAGACAATTGACTTTTAAAAGTATTTTTAGAAAAATTGTGATGCGACAAGTTTACATTTTTACTTAAAAACTCTTTATTTTAATATGATGTTATAAATATATTTAATTAAAAATACTTCACTAGATACTTATTTAAAGTTACTAATTTTTTATTATAAACAAACTTTTTTTTAATAATTATTATGTTATTCAATTCATTATCTCTATATTAATTTAAATTAATAACAAAAATTACATGCATATTTTATAGTTTTATAATTTTAATTAAAACGCCCGGGTTGAACTCGGATAAATTCGCTAGTTGTTAAATTGAAAAATAACTTGTAAAGCAATTAACTCAACCCAATTAACCCCATTCATCTTCACACATACATCAAAATAATAATAACTTAATAAGCATTATAAAACCAAAATAAGTAATCAGTTTTAATGGATCCAAAGTCCAAACCATCATGGCATCGACGCTAGTTGGTACTTGGTACTATCCAAGATTTAAAGCAACCTCTTCAAGGCTCATAGGGGAGGGAGTCAAGAATTCTTATCTCCTTTCAAATACCTAATCAAATTACTTCATTTCATTTAGACCTTTCAATCTTTTTTTAGTGTCAATTAAAACTCTCAACCTTTTCTTCACATTTTAATAATTTATACTTAATATTATAAACTTTACATAAAAAACCTTTTTAAATTTATATGTTTTATTAATAATAAAACACATTACATAATACTTAAAACACATTACATATTAAAAGTAAAACATTACATAACTAAAAAAAAATTTATATTATGCAAAAAAAAAATGTTTGGAAAAAAAAACCATATTTCACTTTGCTAAAAAAAAACTTAATTCACTTTGCTAAAAAAAAAAAATTATTTCACTTTTCCAATTAACAAAAAGTGTACAACAGCTAAAGAAAAAAAAAAAAGAAACAGTTTGGCAGACTTATCGCTTTACATCTCTGGCACATCTAACTTTACACTACAGGTCCCCCAACGGTACACCCCAATTTACATCTCCAGTCCCTGTCGCCTTCATCTTCCAGCGAGCTATAAGCTCGCGCCACCAAATTTTGGTAGGGTATAATAACCGAACAAATCAACGGTATAATACCTCGTGTATTAGATCGAAAGCCTTCGTTGCCACCAAAAAAAACATCAAAGACATTCGGTCTGCCGAATTTAAAGATCGAAACCTTGTTATTTGCATCCAAAATAAAAGCTCCAACTACTTGATTCAACTCGGTTGAAAGTTTTTTCTTAATAAAATTTTGGTAGGGTTCGGAACTAACACCCACCTCGTCTCTTACGAACGAATGAGCTCCCAAAGAATGGACCGTGCTAACGATTTTAAGAACCGAGGGCGGCATTGTTAGTTTGTTGCCGATCCAGCAAAATCTAATATAATCTAGCTAATAGAGTAAAAAAAAAAAGAGAGGTCCAATTCCGTCATCATTGACTCAATAATTTTGGTATTTTTTTCATAAAAGTGGGACACCCTTGTCATTACTTTAAACATACCATGTCTCTTCAAGGTTTTGTTTTTTAATGTAGACTTCATTAATATTTTCTGATACCTTTTTTTCTTTCTTTTTGGCTCTTCTTTTTTGTTGTTTTACTCTTAATAAAAATTAACCTTGTTGTCCTAAATAATGTGATCCGATTTCTTTTGCAGGCTTTCTTTGTTTTCTTTTACATGCATTTCTTGTGAAATCTTGACTAAAAAGTGCTCTCTCAAGATCACCTTTTTTTTTTTTTGCCCTGATTTTATAAAATATAATAACGTTTTCTTGTTTTATAAAATAAAAAAAAAAATTTGTTTGATGTTTTTTTTATATCAATGTCAACAATGTTAACTAAAATTACAAACTTGTTGGTGGGTATTCAATGATTTGTGTAAATGGTAAAAGTTAGAAAGTGGGTATTTGGATAAATCTTTATCAAAAGTGCTCAAAAACATACTTTTTTGGGCACTGATTTTGGAGAAAAGTTACTACATTTTCTTGTTTTAGAACTTTCTTGTAAAACAAAGTTGAGTCTGTTGGTGGGTCTATCATGTTACAAATATAAATTTGGTAACTGGGTTCTTTCATATTTGGTAAAATTTTGCTCTTTTTGGGCACATACAGAGTGAAAGAAATATATATAGCTTTCTTTTTGGTTGATTTTGCTGGTTTCCTAACTAACAATGAAGAGGCAAAAAAGTAGCAAAGGGGTTAGAGATAATAGTCTTGGAGAGAGAATTGTACTAATTGTTGTGAAAGCATCAAGAGAAATTTCAAGTAATGCTTTGGTTTGGGCTTTGACTCATGTTGTTCAGCCTGGTGATTGTGCTAAGCTGCTGGTGGTCATCCCTGCTCACACTTCAAGTAATTCTTTCTTTTAAATCCCATTTTAATAAACAAGAATGAGGTTAGGGTCAGGACACCTGGCCACTAGGCCAGTGGTTCTTTGTTTTTGTTGTAATTTAGGGTTATTAGTTCTCTTTGATCTTGCAGAAGTGCAACTTTGACTTTTTAGGGTTTATCACTCTTTACTTGTATGAATTTTTGATGCTTCATATCTTGATGCACATTGTTTATGTAGCATGCATGTGAGCTTGAGTTGAAGAGTTCATTTATCATCTTTTTGTGATTGAAATCGTTGGCTTTTTACATTTATGGTCAAGTTTCATTCTTTGTAGGCATATTTTTGATCCAATCTATGAGCTAAATGCCATGTGTTGACTTTTCAGGTCATAAGTTATGGAAATTTTCAAAATTCAACAGCGATTGCACCACCGCGCAATGGAAATCTCTTTCGGGTGACGTTAGAGATCAGAAGGAAGATATTACCGAATCATGCTCTCAAATGATGCTTCGGCTTCATGATATGTATGATTCAGATAAGGTGAGTCTGTTTCCTCTGCCTGTTGTTGCTCTATATCGTTGATTGTCTAGTCTATTTTTAAGTTTATTTTTTTTTGTTCGATAAATTTTTGTTAGATAAAGATGAAAATCAAAGTCATTTGTGGCACTGCGCGTGGGGTGGTGGCTGCAGAAGCTAAGAAAGCCCAAACACAATGGGTTGTTTTGGATAAGTAAGCAAACATGGTGAATGATACATGACATACTATTAGTCCTTTAGGGTGCTGTTAGTTTTTAAAACCGAACCCTTGTCTCCATAGTCCATATTGTGTCGACTAATAATATGTTTACATGTTTTCTAATCACAGGCACCTGAAGAAAGAGGCAAAAGTATGCATCGAGGAGCTAGAATGCAATGTTGTTGTGATGAAAAAGTCCGGGCCAAAAGTACTTCGCCTGAATTTAGTCGGATCACCAACAAAAGAATACGAAAATAATTTAACTTCTTGTTTAGAGACTCTTAATGATTGTTTCAAAGAAAATGAAACTATTTGGAATACAACTAAAGTTCCCAATGTAACCCCTGTAAGCAGTCCAGAACATTCATCATTCACCACAACCGGACACAAAACGTCTTCATTATCAAGTTCTGAGCTTGGTTTATCTCCATTTTTGGTAGCTGATCATGATTGGGACACAAAGAAAGATGACTTTCTCGATGAGTCTGATTCTGATTTGGATAGTGAAGACTTGAGTTCATCACCATCAACGAGCTTATGTTCACCATGGATGGCCGATGTTCTTAGCTCTTCTGATGAGTTTTCGAAAACCTCTATGGAAAAACGCTTGAAAGTAAATGTAAAACTTTACAACAATCCAATTACAGATGCACTACGTTTAAAATTCTCAGAGCTGGATCTCCGGCTCGAAAACTCAACCAAGAATGTCAGGGAGATGATTCCAGCAATAAGACACCTGCCTCCAAAATCCCCACCGCTTTGTACAATCTGTCAGCACAAAGCACCAGTGTTTGGAAAACCTCCAAAATGGTTCAGTTTTACGGAGCTTAAAGATGCTACAGACGGGTTTTCAGAAGCTAACTTTTTGGCAGAAGGTGGGTATGGGTCAGTTCACCGAGGGGTACTGAAAGATGGTCGAATGGTTGCAGTTAAACAGCATAAGATTGCTAGTTCGCAAGGCGATAATGAGTTTTTTTCGGAAGTTGAGGTTTTAAGCTGTGCACAGCATCGGAATGTTGTGATGTTAATCGGATTTTGTGTGGAAGATGGACGGCGGTTGCTTGTTTATGAATACATTTGCAATGGGTCTTTAGATTCTCACCTTTACGGTACAGATCTATCTTGTTATCTATGGTTAGAGGTTCAATATCAACTTATATATTTTACAATATCAACTTATCTATCTTGTTATCAACAAGTCAATTTGGATTATATTTTACTCATATTTCTAATTGCTTGAATGGTTCAAGCTGAAAGCTTCAACTGGAATGAAATAGCCCAAAGTCCATTAAAATGGAATGAAAGTCAATAAAAGCGTATATGAATAAAACCACCTAATCGTTTTTATATATAAGAAAAGTTCAGTTGTTATAGTTTTTGTAGTCTTAGTTGTTTTAGTAGTAGCTAATATAAGAACTGATAAGTGTTTAGGGGTTAGCCTAACCCAACCTGACCCACAATTCTCTTGTTTTGACCAGAATTTGTTTGTGCCACCTATTTTCTCATGCCTATCAACTATATTTGATGGTGTGGCTAATGAAAGGTTTGTTTTCTACTTGCAGGATACGATCATGGGCTGTTGGAATGGTCTGCACGACAAAAGATTGCTATTGGAGCTGCTCGAGGGCTAAGATACCTACATGAAGAATGCAGAGTAGGTTGTATAGTTCATCGTGATATGCGTCCAAACAACATTCTACTAACTCATGATTTTGAAGCTTTGGTATGTATTAATGTTACTTTCTTTCTGGGAAAAGAGAATCATGTTAACTTTGAAGTCAAACCTAATCTCGTTTTTTCCTGACAGGTTGGAGATTTTGGACTTGCAAGGTGGCAACCAGATGGGGAGACGGGTGTGGAAACAAGAATAATTGGAACATTTGGGTAATTACATAACACATATATAAGGATCTGTACTCTGTAGTTCCACACACAATGATAGTTGTATGCAGATATGGCAAAATGGGCAGGTTGGGCAACATATCAAATTGGGCAATTTCTAGGTGCTAGTTAAAACGGGTCGGATTGGGTAGGGTTAGACCAGCCAACCAAATTAATACCTCTAGTTGTAGCTATCGGTATCTATGTGATATTCGCATGTCATGTCAAGTGTTTTACATGTTAGGGCCACAGTATAAGCAATCTTATAGGTATTGTTTTCTAACATGTTTCCGATTTTCTAGTTACTTGGCTCCGGAATATGCTCAAAGTGGAGAAATTACCGAAAAGGCTGATGTGTATTCATTTGGGGTAGTGTTGGTTGAGCTCATTACAGGACGAAAAGCTGTTGATATAAACCAGCCAAAGGGCCAACAATATCTTACTGAATGGGTACAAATTTTGTGCCCTTGGTTTTATATATTAACGTTTTATGTACTTTAGTATTAATTTTTTGTTTATTATGATGGACAGGCACGGCCATTGCTTGAAGAAAATGCCATCACTGAGTTGATAGACCCACGGTTAAGAGATATATACTCTGAGCCTGAGGTTCAGTGCATGTCGCATTGTGCCTCATTGTGTATCAGACGTGACCCACATTTGAGACCTCGGATGTCTCAGGTATAAACCTTGAACCCTTGTATAGTTTCCAACTGTTTCTGTTTGATGATTATTAGTGACCGTTTTTTTTTTTTTTTTGGAAATAGGTGCTTTGGATGTTGGAAAATGATGATATCAAGTGATCAAAATGCACTCCAGGCACTTGGTGTGATCCCGGCGACCATTTTCTAGCCAGGCGTATGTCGGAACATCATGCTTGCTGTATTGAGTACAAATTGTCCATGGTTCTTTGAAGTCCTTTTACGCATCTATCGCAATACTTGTACATATACATATTTTATTATTTTTTTATCCAATAAAATAAATATTTTTTTGCTGTGAAAATGGGGAAAAATCAAACTTAAGAGACTTGTTTTTTATTGAGTATGGACTTATAGATTATAATTGGTACATATATCATATATGTCTGTGACAAGTTTCAACCATAGAATGTTTGGTAAGATATACCATAATAATTTATTAGCGCAAATTGGATATCGAAATCAAGTTTTATAGAGAGATTTTAGTCGGGCAAATGAACATAATTTCAGACCAAAAAGGGTGCCAATGAGACTTATTAAATTGAGTATAATAACATGATAAGTGATGTTACATCAAAAGAGTCTAAAGATTTCTATACCAAAATGATTACTTTGGTGTCAAGATCGGATAAACCAAAAAGAAAAAGTCCAAAAGGTGTTATAATTGGAAAAAGTCTAATAACAGTCTCAACATACTATTCTTAGAATGTGTGGTGTTTAACTTGGAAAATTTCTTTTATTCTTTACCTTTTTTTTTTTGTTACTCAACCTATTATACCTTATCATATCTTATCATTGGATGAAATATTATTACCGGGCACCCCAAGGTTTTATCGCTTTGTAAAATGACATACATCATTATTACAATACCATAGACACGACTTTGACAATCAACAAACCAGTTTTATTGGGTCGGTTAAGTGACAAGGAAAAGAAAGAAAATATCTTTAGTCATCAACCAAACCAACCTATTTATTATCAATTTATTTAAATTTTTAATTTGATAAACGGTTGGATAATAATAATTTAATAAAATGATAAGCAAAGTGATAATATTGTTAATTATTAATAGTAGTATATATGAAATTAATTATTAATAGTAGTATATATGAAATTATTATGAGGTTGATAATTAGTTATAAATTTTAACAGTGATGAGGTAAATGTAAGGTAAAAATAATATGAGTATATGACAACACTGATAAAAAGGGAGCGAAATTGTAACTTGAAATACAAATATTACTTTGCAACCCGAAAAGTAACTCAACTTTGAGAAATGGCAAGTTCAGTCCTCAGAGTCCGGCGGCAGCTTGTAGTTGGTCTTCTCCGGTCATTTTCCCGTCAACAGTACTCTTCAATCAACTGTAACTCACTCTATCTGTTATATATATAAGTCTATTATATGTATGTAAAAACTTTTTTATATACGGGTAAATGTACAGATGCTTTATACAATAAAGAAGAAGATGATGAAAGAAACCCTAACCCTAAATCCAGCTGTATACATCCTTCATCGGTTGTTCATCCTGACGCTATTATAGGTCAGGTAATGTTTTTCATTTTCAGCCAAATCTATATTTTAAATTAATTACATATCACTATTGGGAACTGGATTTAAAACCTGTTAAATAACTTTACAGCAGAACAGACTGTTTATATACCGAATAGTAGTACAACCTGTGGCCTGTGCTATACGAGAATAGTTTCGGCCAATGGTGACGTAAGAGTAATGTTTTCTATAATAGTTTAGATAATTTGGTAGAAAGTAGTGTAATTGGTGTAGGTTCCACGGTTTTGTCCGAATTTTGCATACGCTTACTGGAGATCAGCAAGTATATAGTAATTTCATGGTAGTACTAATGATTAGTAAGTGGAGAGTAGTGTTCAACTAACAACTGCATGAGTTTTTAAGAATAGAATATGGAGTACGAAATACTGCTGTTTTTTTAGAAATATTGCTTTATTTCTTAACAACAAAGTTACGTAGTTTTCCCATGTCTGTCATCTTAAACATACTTATCATAGCCTTTTTTAATCCTTTAATAACTAGTATCTGTATCTTTCGTAGCAGCTAGCTAAAATAACCTTAGTTGTACCTTGTTTCTTCGTGTATTGATTAGGCTCGCTTGAACTCTGTTGGAAACCTTCTTGATGAAAGAATTCATCAATCTTGACATCAAATTCTTTTTAAACCTGTATACCATACCTTTTTTTTTTCTTCCATGAATGACAAGGCCGTCTAGTTACTGCACATGGACTTCCTCTTTCAAGTCTTTGTGGAAGGTAGATCTAGGAATCCTCTATCCAGCTACTTATAAGTAGGGGGTGTTTCGAGTATTTAACAAGCTATTCGAGCTTTCAAGCTCATTCAGGTTGATTTTCTAGCATAATAATTTACTTGAAAAAAACATTACTGCTCATTTAGTTATAGAAACCCAACTTAAAAAGCTTATATTGGGCTTGGCTTGTTAGAAAGCTTGTTTAGTTATTTTGTGTTGAGGGAGTTAACTGAGCTTAATGACTAGTTAAAGTGTTTTTTTATAAGCTTTTGATCTCTAATATAAGGTTGTTTATGATTATAATTGAGATTATTCAAGTTCGAGTTTGAGCTATTAGGTGAGTTTATCAAGCTTGTGAATGATTAATTTGATTTTGAAAATAACATAGTTAAAGCTCTTAACCAATATAAATAACCCCGGAGTTCGATCTCGCCACATTAGTGAAATATTCGAGAACACAATTTTGAAAAGTTATTCGAGCTAGGGTCCAACTCGAGCTGGGTAATCAACAAACAAGCCGAGCCCGAATTCTTGCTAAGCGAGTCGTCTCATCTTGTTTACTCCCCTGCTTATAATCCCATAAATTCCTTTCAAGTTGAATCTATGAGGGATTCCCATTTAGCTTTATTACAGCGCCAAAAAACGATGAATAATGATTGTATATATTGCTTAAGACACCTAGTAAAACTTGGATTCGGTGTTCACTAATTACTAGAGTGATGACAATCAGATAAAATTTCAGGATGGCATGGTTTTAGATAATATAGTCCTTTAATCTCATGTTTGAAACTGCATCGGTTACCAAGTGGGTAGAATTTTTTGTAACTTATATAGTGATACAATTCTAGCTTGTAGGGTGTTTCAATTGGTCCCTTTTGCACAGTGGGTTCTTCAGCGATAGTGGGAAATGATTGCAAGCTACATCCTGGAAGTCATGTTGCTGGAAACACGAAATTGGGAGATAATTGCATCTTGATGAGGTTTTTTCAGATTGTTAGTTACTTTCATTGCTAAATATCACATGTATCAAAGTGAATGGGTGGCATAACTGGTAGTAATGGGTGATTATAGGTGCAGGTTGGGATAACTGAAAGATTCTTTGTTTAATTTTTAAAAATAATTTATACATAGTTATGGTTAGAGATGATCATACGCTCTGGGTGACTCTCATTCTCTTCCCTCTTTAGCTATATTTCTTATTTAACCCATTAGAGATGAAAGATAACACAAATCGTAAAATGGGTTGAAATTACTACCTCTACTTAAGATTGTTCTTATAGCCTCATTTCTTATTTGTATGCTATGATCAAATAGTGGGGCAGTTGTTGGAGATAACATGCCTGGGCGAACAGTCATCGGTTGCAACAATGTTATTGGTCATCATGCCGTGGTTGGCATCAAATGTCAAGATATGAAGTATAAGGTAGTTCTATGCGATGTACCAGTAGATCATTATTTGATCCATTCATATCATTAGATACTGTTATACACAAGTATGGGTATTATTCAACAAGTTCACCGTGTTTTATTGATAAAGATTGTAATTTCTTTATGTTATCAGGCAGGTAATGAATGCTTTCTTCAAGTTGGTGATAACAATGAGATTAGAGAACATGTTTCTATCCATCGATCTTCAAAGCCTTGTGACAGAACTGTATGTGACTATCTTTTCCCTTTTTGATATTGATAAATTCAAGTTAAGCTTGTTCTTGAATTGGAAGATTGATCACCAGGTTATTGGCGATAATAATCTTATCATGGGATCTTGTCATATAGCCCACGATTGTAAAGTGGGTAGTAACAACATTTTTGCGAATAACACCCTCCTAGCAGGCCATGTGCTCGTTGAGGTTAGTCTTCTGTTGTGATCAATTTAGATATTTTATTGTCAGGTTGAGGTCTTAATTTACAAGTCTGCGTGTAGGACCATGCACACACAGCTGGAGCCATTGTTGTTCATCAGTTCTGCCATTTAGGTTCTTTTTGTTTCATTGGTGGTGGTTCAGTTGTAAGTTTTTTTTTTTCTCTTTCTTTATCTTTTATGCTTTAATTAGTATGCCAAGCCTAGTAGGGATTTCCATATTATGAATTACTTTTGCCATGAAAATATCTTTCATTAATATTTCAATAAGGTCTCACAAGATGTCCCCAAGTACAGTATGGTTGCTGGAGACCGAGCAGAGTTACGAGGTTTGAATTTAGAAGGTCTTCGACGAGGTGGCTTCTCAGTTGATGAGGTCAGTTTTTGGTTGTAGGCTTAAGACTATTATATGAATGTTCGTAATCATATTTGATGGACTAGTTGTTTGAAAAAAAAATTCTTTTTGTTTTAGATAAAAATAATTTTGCGTCCAACCCAACCCAGCCCTTACAAAATGTTTACCCATTAAGTCCTGAAATGACTTTAACCATTACCCAACCTGTCCATTTTTCCAACCTATAACTGTAACAACATAGAACCCTTTTTGGTAATTGACGTGCTCATCTGCTTTTATGTGTTCACTTATTTGATTTGTGCTGCTCTTACAGTAGTGGTTATGATATGATCCCACATCGGCCAAGTATGGGATTGGTTGGTGGTTTATAAGCCTAGGTGTCCCCTCCTCCTTTGAGCTAGCTTTTGGGAGTGAGTTCTACACCTAGCTTATGGCATGATACGAGCCTATTATGCGATGGGTTCGTATCAGGTTATTCATTTTGTTTGCAATGATATAGATTAGGAGCCTGAGAGTAGCTTACAGGAAGATATTTATGCCTACTAATGCAAACCTTGGAGCTATTGAGGACCGTCTTGCTGAAGTGGTAATATAATCTTTCTTTCTGAAACTTTTCTCAAGTATCGTTGACGTTCATTGAGATACTATATGTCTATGGCCAGTTAGTATGTTACTTGAGATTAAAAAATTTAAAAAACTGCAGGAATCTCATGAAGAGTTGTCCCTTGTTCCAGCTGTGCTTTCCTTCGTGCAGTCCATACGTGAATCTCTTGGAGAAGATCGTCGTGGAATATGCAAATTCAGATCTTGGAGTTTTTCCTGAGTGGCTGAGTGTATATGTATCTTTATATGTTATCTTCTTGTGGTAAGTTCTCTTACTGTGTTTCTATGTATTTAATCCAATTTCAAGAAATATTATTAATACACTTTCGTTCAAAAGTAATTGATGAAGACAATTCATTACATTGAGATACTGGCTTTAATCGATCTTGTTTACTAAAGTAGTATCATTGGCTTGGAGAGGGTGACGACACTCATTTGTCTATATGGTGCTAATCTTAGAGAAAGAACAAAACCTCATATAGACTGAGTGTAAGATTGACATGCATAATAATGGTAGCAAAATGAGCTGTTCGGGTCGGTTGCATAATGGGTTAGAATAAGTTCAGATCAAAGTAACTTTTCATAAAATGCTAAAACTTTTGTATCCATGCTTTTGCAACAACAAAAAGAAAAACCTTTTGTATCCATTTTTTAATTTTGAATACTTGGCGTATTAAGTTATAGCTGAAAAATATGGGTTGTAAGCTTTTGAATAACATTAGACACTTTCCACCCGTACTATTTTTCTTCCTTTTATAAGCTATTCACTATTTTAATACTTCACCCGTTAGTGATCAAATATAGCCCAAGGCAACCTGGTTTTGATAGTTGGGTTAATAATTGTAGTCTCTAGTGCTGAGTACAAAATAAAAATATTCAAAAGTAAAACTTTGACTGAAGTCTAGTCTTTCAGCTATTTGTACTCATCAACTCTTTTCTCAGTTTTCGCAGATTTCTTCTACACATATATGTCATAAGCTTGGGATCTTCATACTTCATATGAGTTTTGACTGCTTGAAGTTCTAGATTTTGCCTGGATATATTATAATTTTGAGATTTCAATCGTTCATATGAAGTTGCTCAGTTGTTGATGACTTTTTGAAAACTATCTGTGGACGTAGGTGTAGACAGAAAAGATGTACATGATTTGTGTCTTATGAAATGGTAAATATACGTCATTACAACAACTTACCAAAAATTTTCTCGTTGAAGGCCAACTTTCCGTTTCCTAATTTTACCTGCAATGTGGTACCAAAAATATGTCAATGATTAGAATTTCCGATGATTCAAACAAATGAAGAAATCTTTTTATCCTGCATCGCGGAACCTTGTAGTCCAGTTAGCCTTTAGCTTACATAGTTATACTTTTTTAGGTCTAGTTGCTTATGTTGTGACACTAATATGTGGCCTACACTTACTATTTTAAAGACCTTTTTTTTTATTTCTATTTATGTTCTTTTCCATGCTTAAGTGGATTGGAGTCATTAAGGCTTTGTTTAAACATGTGGGGTTGTTGAATACGTACATAGTTTTCTTTGTAAGCTTTCTTTTGTAGCAACTAGCAAGTACTAGATTGCTTGATTATGATAATATACCATAAAGATGCATACAAGTACAAAAGGGCAATATATTGTTTAGTTTTAATATGTTTTTTTAGCTTTCTTTAGAATTTTTGATTAGATCAACGTGCTATCGTACTTGGAAAGTAATCAGATTTGGTCCAGAATCTAGTATTAATGCTTTTCCACACCTGATATGCATGAAAACTCATATTATGGTCCCAAAAGTAATTAGTTTTAGGTTACAATATATTAGTGCTCAAAGATTGTTGACCTTTTTCGTACAACAAAGGTTTTTATGGTCATAATAATTAGTTTTGGAAATTCATCTAAAACATCCTAGCTTTAGTATATTATCTATCTATTTGATCTTGATTTGGATTCTTCAAGTTGCAATAATCACATAAAAGCATATCAAGAAACCTTCGAAATCTTTATGTTGCTCCATATGCCGAACCTTTTACTCATATTTTCTATTACAACTCAGTGTTTGGATCTAGACGCATGACAATAGAGGTTATCTATCCTGCTTTTCGAGGTTGTATGTGATGCACATGACAAATAGAGGTTATCTATCTTGCTTTTCGAGGTTGTATGTGATGCATGCATGGTAGTACCCGTATACGAAGAATTTGCTCTTCCAGAAGGAACCACAGTTTTGCTTTAAAAAAGCTCAAGTTGGTAACATGCGGCTTTATTTTATGCTGTGTTCATATGAAGCCAACCTTATAATATATGATTTGTGCAGAGTGGAGACTATCTTGTTTAGCCAATATGATTTAGAGCAGAATTATAATATATTTTCATGAACTCTTAAACAATGTTTTGTTGATAATATATATTCAAGATATTTCAACTTGCTGCATGATTATGACTAATTTGAAATATATTGTCATTTGTCATTGCAAATCATGGTCAAAGAAGTTTAATTGGGCCGCATATAGCCATATATGGTGTTGAAGATTCCTCTTTATTGTAATGCCAATTGCCTTATGCTTTTACATAGATCAACCAATCATATGATTTTTTTGTTTATGAATCTCAATTACTATAATATATTCATTAGTGAGCTATCAAGTGGTTATTATATAATATCCTTTTAATAGTAAACATATTATCATATACTAGTTTTAGCTAGAATGCAATAAGTATATAAAGTATTTAACTTATAAGAAAGATAACCAAGATCTAATTCTCTTATCTAATCTCTCTTGATCTTGTCAAATGTAATGATCTTATAGCTAAGAGGATTAATCTCATCTTTTGATCTTGTCACATATAATGATCTTGTAATTAGGAAGATTTTTAAGTTGATTTGTTAAAAGGATTTATCATTTCTTATTCTATTAATTTGTTACTACTAATCAGAAGTCAAAACTTGAGGATGCATTGAGACATAGAGTACACCACACCTTTTAGCTGATAAAGACGAAACCTTATTATTAATTCCAAATAAGATACGAATCTTAATGTTGTTTATCTTCAGAATTTATTTATATATTTATATATGAAATCCAATCAGATCTGATTGGTTGAATCTGTTGATGACCCATCGTCTTGAAATGAAAAGTCTAGACGAATCCTTAAAAGATTCAAGATGTTGAACAACGTAGTTTTTGACATATAATATGTAAGAATTATATTTTGATATTTTTGTCCTTATTTACAGAGGTAGCATTACTATTTTCTTTTTTTTTTATTTGTTGCTCTAACTTTTTTTTGAAAGTTAAATTTTATTCATAAACTGTCAAACACCCAGAAACTATGGAGTGACCAACTTTTTTACAAGTATACTATAAAGATTACAAATTTACATTGAAAAATGTCAATTCTTGCCAACTATGGGAACTTAGACTCGACCGATTCTTAAACCACAAAAAACTCAAGGCCTTAATCTCATGAATAATCTTCTCCACCTTGATCTCTTTGCCTTCGAACTTCTTCTCATTCCTTGCCTTCCAAATACACCACCAAGTGACAAAGATCACCCATTTAAATACCTTCCTTGTTTTCTTCCCAAGTCTCATATGCATATATAAATCATATATGTCTTTCACAGAAAAGATAAAGATGAGATTTACCTTACATCATGGGATTACTTTGTTGCTTAACTAATCACTTGATTTTTTCAGATATAATAAAGATTAGTATTGTTTAAATATTTTCCTATTGTTGAAATTTAACATGTATATTCATTTATGGACGAAACCTGTTAAGACACGAACTTGTTAATGTCGAACACGACATGTTAACTAATCGTGTCATTTTTTTTCAAACACGACACGAAAATTAACAAGTGCACCTGTTAAGACTTGTTAAGAAACCTGTTAACATATATTTTATAGAATTCTTGAGTAATACTAAAAAAAAACATTAACGATACAAAAACTTTTACAAATCTCAACTAATATATAGTGTGATAATAATCCTTACATTACAAAAGTTCATTGACATCTTACCTATTAAAAATCATATATCAAATCATAATATCAATTCTTAGTATTTTATATATATGTATAATTTTAACAGGTCTTAACAGGTCCGGACCTGTTAAAACACGAATTTTAACAGGTTTTAACATTAAGACACGAAACCTGTTAAGGTCAAACACGAAATCTGTCAAAAACAGGTCTTGTCGTGTCATTAACAGATTTCGTGTCAAAAATGCTAGCCTTGTGAAAAAAGACATAGATTTTTAGTATTTAAGTACTATTCTGATAACCGGGTCCAATAATTCCTATACAATTTGTATAGTAGTACTACACAAATAATGCTCGTGTAAGGCCCAGTTTTTCTTCTATATAATATATTTTAAAATTAAAAAATTTAATGCATTTAATTAAATATTATGCTTTTTTCTTGACTTAATAAACAAAAATTATCATCAATTACTTATTTTTTTACTTAATACATATAAACATTATTCATACATTCAACCACTTAATATATTCAATATTAATGAGTTAAAAAAATGGGCGTTGGGAACAAGGTCTTTTTCCTTTCTTTTATTATTATTATTATTATTATTATTATTATTTAGGAAGTATCGCATTATAGATAACTAGCATTGTGCCCAAAGACGTGAATAAATATTTGGTAAACATCCGAAGATAACGTAATTTGTTACATTATATATTTTTAAAATTTTTTTACTCTTTAAAAAAATAAGATTCAATGAAAAAAATTATTTGTTTTTTGTTTTATCTTTTTTTTTTTTTTGAAAATAAGTTATAATATACCAAATGATCGAGTCCATGAAAAGTTGATTAATTTAGAGATATAAGTTGTCGTGGTATATTAAATATTTCATAGATCTAAAACTTAAACACTATAATCACTTTGAACGATTTTTTATAATATTATATATACCAGGGGACCCTTATTTTGAAAACCATTTTTTTTTGTAAAAACAGTGAAAACTCCTAAATTTTATATTGGATCACATGTTTTTTTTGTTAATTCACATGTGAAACGTTATAAATTATATGTTGCAGTAGAAATTTTTTTTCATAATCTTATATATAGTCGTTTGTCAAATGTAAACAGAAAATGTCAACAAATTCATTCACAAGTTCATAAAAGGTTACTTTAAATGTTTTTTCAAAAAGTTTTTCTATAACATACATTTTTATATCATTTCACATGTGAATAAACAAAAAAAAAAAACATGTGAACAAATATATAATTTAAAAGTTCTCTTGGTTCTAACAAAAAAATGGTTTTCAAAATAAGGAAACTATATATATATATATATATATATATATAGGAGAGCCTTATTTTGAGAACTCATTTTTTTGTAAGAACTTTTAGATTATGTATTGGATCACATGTTTTTTTTGTTCATTCACATGTGAAACGTTATATAAATATATGTTTTAGAAGAAAGTTTTTTTCAAAACCTTATAAATACCCATTTGTTAACATGTGAACGAAAAAGTGAACAAATTCATTCACAAGTTCACAAAAGGCTATTTTGAAGGTTTTTTAAAAAAATTTCTTCCACAACATACTTTTTTATATCATTTCGCATGTGAATGAACAAAAAAAAACATGTGATCCAATGCATAATTTGAGAGTTCTCATGGTTCATACAAAAATAATGGTTCTCAAAATAAGGAAAGTCTATATATATATATATATGAGAGATCAAATGAGAAGGTGTGCTAAGGAAAGAAGGTTTTATGAACCAATCAGAACGTGACATGTGGCTTTAAAAAAAGCACGGTGGCATTTTGGTAAATAAATCAACCTTTATTTGAAGCTTGGTCAGCCTGGGTTCTGGGTCAGCTTGAGTTCTGGGTCAGCTTGGTTGGTCAGCTGGGTTGGGTCAGCTTAGTCAACCCCAAGCTGACCCAACCCAACCCTAATCTGACCCAACCTGACCCAAACCAGATTCCACCTGACCCATACCCCAAGCTGACACAGACTCCAAGTTGATCCAAACCCCAAGCTGACCCAAAACCCATGATCTACATTTGTGTAGATTATGTGTAGATTGTGTCAAGCTGACCCATCCCAAGCTAACCAAAATGACCCAACCCAGCTGACCAAGCTGACCCAACCCAAGTTTACCCAATCTAGTTGACCAAACTAACTCAACACAAGCTGGCCTAACCCTAGCTGACCCAATCCAAGCTGACCAAGAACCCAAGCTGACCAAGCTTCACAAAAGTTCAATTTATTTTCAATTATGTCACCGCACATTTTTTTTTTTAATTTTGACACATGTTGCGTTTTGGTTGGTCCATATGACCTTCTCTCCTTAACACACTTTTCTCTGGATCTCTACCATATATATATATATATATATGGTAAAGTTATTTTAAGAATCCTTTTTTTTGCGAGAACCTTTGAAAACCTTTCAAATCAAGTCCAACTGATGATTGTTCTTTACATGAAAATTGTTTTTTTTATTGTTTTCTGAATAACTTATGTGTAATTTTAAAGTTTATAATTGTGTGGAACATGGATTATCATCCGTTATAAAATTATGTGGAGATTTGGATTATTGATCACATGTGCATGAATATTGCTATGATCACATGTATGCAAGTTTATCACATGTAATCATAACAATATTCGTGCGCATGTGATCAATAATTTAAATCTCCACATAATTGTATAACAGATGATAATTCATGCCTTCACACAATTATAAACTTCAAAATTACACATAAATTATTCAAAAAACAATTTTCATGTAAAAAATAATCATCGGTTAAGTTTGATTTGAAAAGTTCTCAAAGGTTCTCGCAAAAAAAAAATTTCTCAAAATAACTTTTCAATATATATATATATATATATATATATATATATTACAACTATAACTCAACACCCAAAAAAAGTTTACAAAATGCAAAACTTATAGCCACGAGTGAAAATAGTAAGTAAAATCTACCAGCAAATTGGTAACAAAAAAGTGGTAAGAAGTTGATATATGATCATGACATGGTTGGTCCAAAGACCCATTAAAATCATTAACCTTTTTAGACCTACAAATTATTATATTGTTCTTAAAACATTTGGATTTAGTATAGAGACATATATAGTTGATAAAACAATAAAAAGTTCCCAATATATCTTTTTATATAACTAAGAGATGATAAATTAAAGTTTATGTGACAATTTTAATTGCTTACCAAGTTAGCTTTTAACTTAAGTGTAATTTTATTGTTTTTTTGGACTTGGGTTGAAAACTTTGATAAATCTTTTCTTGATTGTTAAGGTTTATTATATAAAAAAAAAAACTTTTTAAAAATAAGATCGACAACTTAATAACTAACCCTTTTAATATTACTACGGTGTGATATCTATTCCATATCAATTAATTGATTCATCGTTTAAAGTGCATAATTTGTAAGAAAAGATAATTCACCTTTCATTGCATTTCACAGTTGCTAATTATTTTAATACTAGCTAATCAATCAGGGTTTAACCCGAACATTTTAACTAAAATTTAAAAGCAAAAAAATCTTAAAAAACGTATATAATTTTTGTTATTGATATATTATAACTCGGCTTGGAAATATTAAATTGATTAACACAATAATTTATAAATATTAGTACCTCACTACAAAAACATGGACAAATAAGATGTTATAAAATAATTATCAAAGTTCATATTAAAAAGTGTGAACTTTTTGCTCTACACACTTTTTTTGTGTGGAGAAATTTATACACACTTTTATATATTTTTATATATTTTTACACACAAAAAAATGACAAAATTTTTAATTTGTTCATACTCATTAAAAGTGTGAACAAATGCATATAGATATAAATATTAACTCAAGCCACTTTTATCAATCTACAAACTTCATAGTGAGCTTTGACAAAGTTTTTATACCCAATATAAAATTGAGTTTGTAGCTTCTTTTTTCCTTTCTTTTTTCTTAATATTGTTTTAGCTTCTTTATTATGTTATTTTAATTTTTAATGTTAATTAGCTGAGATCACCATCTTTTTACATTGCTTTGTCAAAAATTATTTCATGCTTGACATATACATCTTACAACTTTTGATTTTGTTATAAATTTCCTGATTTCAGTATTATTATCTAAAATAATAATTACATATTGACCGTATTGAATAAAAGCATTGAATTAAATATGATATAGTGTATTTTTTTTGTTTTTTAATTCTTTAAATTTTAGAAGATTTAATTTTATCCTTTGAATAAGTAAGTTTACATTTGAGTATATTGTTGCTATAATATTTTAGTTTTATACTTTTGAAAGATGCATTATTTATTTTTAGTATAATTTTACGGTCAAAATTATTTACCATGCAATGCATGCATGAGATTAATCTAGTTATGTCTAAAACTATATATTTAAAACTAGATGTGAGATAATAATAACTACAGTATTTGTTTAAGTCTTCAACCATTAAACGTAGACTTCTATTTTATTTTCATTATCTTTACTTTATATATATTACTAGTTTTATGTTATAGGAGTAGTGCTTCCTAAGGTAATGCCTCAAGTTATTGGTAGATATCTACTTGTATGAAAAATTATTGGTTTCTTCCCTAGCCAATGGAACACAAACAATTATATATCTTTGACTAAACAATTAAGCTTTAAAAAAAAAAAGATTAAACGCTTGTTTTGTTTTCTTACCGGCCAAACTCTCTATTTTTAATAATTCTATTTATAGACAAAATTCATTTTAAAGTTTGTCATGACAGGCTTCAATTCCTTTTTTTTTTATACTATTTCTGTTCAAGTTACATCGATCAACTTACAACATGGACTTAACTATACTCTTGTATGTTAGACTTGATATATCATATAGATTTTTGTCTCAAAACCACATGATCAAAGCAAACGAATAAAAGTAAATGAAACTGATTTCTTCCATGCATATCGTGATAAGTAGACATAGAAAATATATGCAAGCCCTGTTGCAAAAAATTTAAGTGTAAAAAGTTATAATTTTAAGATTCTAGCTAGCTAACTCACACCAAATTAAGGTGGAGTCAGTAGACAGCCTAGAGAAAAATTGTCGACAAAAAGTTGGTGTCATTCGTGTCTTTGAGAAAAACCATCAGAAAACTTAGCGTTGGGAGGGCCTTATATATGTTAGTTTAACATTCGATAAAAAATTCATTTTTCATACAGTACGTTTAATTAGAATGTGTTATTTGTGCATTTGAACTTATTAAGTTATCATATTTCGTAAGAAAGCTCGTGATATGTAATATATCAAGAATAGTAACACACTTTAATTTTATCCCAAAGAGAAAAAATGGGTAAGTAACGAATTTGAAAGCAATACTAGTTTGAATGATACATATGGTAGTGAGAGTGTTTAACACGTACGTACAATTTTTTATGTAAAATGTTAGTTCAAAATATATGTTTATAATTATTTTTCTAGCTAGCTAGTTGGTCATGTAATCGATTGATATGAGCTATTATTATGATAAAATGTGGATTTGGATCTTATAAATTGTGTTTATATGTGTTTGAATAATGAGATAAGGATAAAGATAGATTTTTGTTATATAAAAGGCTTGCTTACAAAAATTAAGGTTTAACGGTATATATATATATAGCTTATTTTCATTAATACCCTTTAACACCACAATTATATTTCAAACAATTTTCTTTTTGGTGTTGAATTGTAATTGATGCATTAAGCAACAGATCGATCTCCTTTAGCATTAAAGTTTGACTTCGTCTTTGACTCATGCAGTAACAAAAATGCATACATTTTCTTATCTGGTTGATCAAACTATAAAACCACTTTCAAACAATTAATCAAAACAAGCTTCCAATCTTGATGGTCGACAATGTTTATTTGTACATTATGTCAACATATGCTTACATAGTGGAGGCTTAAGGTTTTTGGAGGCTTCAAACGAGATCAATTTTGGGGGCCTAATTCATTACCATATAAACTAAAGTAAAAAAAAAAGAAAAGTAGTTCGTCTTTTGTTATTGAACTACAAATAATAAAAAAAATATACAGATGTTGATGCAAAAATCAAAAAGGCGTTACTGCAATACAAAATATATAATGATACTTAATCCAAAATTTAAACACTAAGTCTAATATACAAGATTCGGAGGCCTTAAAAATTTAAGCAATCGCTTAGTCCCATAGTCCTGTCGAGCCACCTTTGTACTTACACTTCTATGATGTTAGTTATTTGAAGCTTCAATGACCTACATACTTTAATAATGGACGCCGGCTGTTAGGTAAAATACCAGGCTCATTATCCAAACTAGTTTTAATTTATATATATCTTTACTGACTAAAACTCACAAATAAATAGTAATAGTATATCCAATTAATAATTAATTAATGGACCCCAAACGGACAAAAGAATGTCTTGCTCTATCAAAACTCTATTATGTGTGTACAAATTTAATCACTCACACATCATATCATATCTTGTTGTGATAGCCTTTTGACATGCCAATATAATGCTTCAAGATTCTTTTTACCTAAAAAAAATTAAAGATAAGTGATTCTAGTCATATAAATGTTATCTTTTTTGTTTCAGGTAAGAACCCAAGTTGTAAAAAGGTATGTCCATCCAATCATTTATTCAATTTGATCTTAGGTTTACATATATCCAATTTTTTTTGCAAAAAAAACCCACTTCACACCACACATATATCATCATCATCATTATCATTTACCTTTGTGCCAAACCAAACACTTATCTTTCTTTCTCTCTTTAGGTGTGTTTTTTTTTAGGTGTGGAGCGATTGTGGGTCATTCTTATTCCCTTTTTTGTTCTTTGAAAAAGAACTTTGAGCAAAAAATAATAATGGGGAGGAAATGCTCACATTGTGGAAACATAGGCCACAACTCAAGAACTTGCACTAATTACAATATTAATAGAGGCACTACTACTACTAATGTGAATAGCACCACCATTATGGTAGGATCAGGAGGAGGTGGATTAAGGCTATTTGGAGTTCAACTTGACTCCCCACACTCTATGGTCATGATGAAGAAATGCCTTAGCATGGATTGCTTTGATCCTTCTTCTTCTTCTTCTAATTCACCTTTACCCACGGCTTCGGCTTCATCACATTCGCCTTCTTCCTCTTCTTTATCTTCGTCTCGGGTCTCCCTCAACGACCTCAGCTCCGAAAAGACTGTGTCGGTTGGCTATCTATCCGATGGTCTCATTGCAAGAGCTCAAGAAAGGAAAAAGGGTATGCAATACTCAAACTAACAATAATACTAATTAAGTTAGTTAAACTATGCATGTAAAGAAAAAAAAGTAGTAGTTATCTTTGTGTTGTATATAAATATTAATTACTCGGATTACATTGTGTATTTGATGCAAGTGTACGTACAACTTATTCAATATTCTCTTCTAAAGATAACTAGCTATATAAGGGGATATGATATCGATGTAGGTCTACCTTGGTCGGAAGAAGAACACCGACGGTTCCTAAGCGGACTGGAGAAGCTAGGAAAGGGGGATTGGAGAGGGATATCAAGAAACTTTGTCAACACAAGGACCCCTACTCAAGTCGCCAGCCATGCTCAAAAGTACTTCCTCCGCCAGGCTTCTCTTCTTAACAAGAAACAACTACGCCGTTCCAGCCTCTTTGACTTGGTAGGTAGCTACATAGTACTCATCTATATATTGAATGACTATATATTTATAAAGTTTAATTTTAAGTAGTGTTCTTCTATCTATACGTACGTACCTTAATTTAGATCATGGTACAAAACTACAGACATACATATCATCACAAATTAATCTTGATTTAAAAACCCCACTTAATTAATTTTTGAGTCATATATATATCTAATAATCTTAACAAATTAATTTAGTCGAAAATGTGGTTGCATTAATTTATAAGTTACTCTAGCTAGCTAGCTCAGCTCTTTGATGGTCACGTACAGCAGGTTAGAGGCAATCAGAACAAGAACGTACCACTACTACTACAACAAAATCAAGAAAAAAGTAGTGATATACAGATGACGACAAGCTCAGTCGTTATTGATCATGAAGAACATCATCAAGATCACAATAATATAGATTCAAGCCGCAGCAGCTCTTTAAAACAAGAGAACAATATTAATAATATTAACGACTACTACTACAACGACATTAATCCAACGGTGGTCGACATGAAGAAATCAGCAGCAGCATCAAAATGTTCATCACTTGTAGTAGTAGTGCAGCATCCTACTACTACTACTACTTGTCAAAGTGATAATCTTGATTTAGAACTTACACTTGCTACTGCTCCAAAGCCAATAATCATAATGGACCGCCAGCAAAACAAGCAGCAGTCATCTACCACTACCCTTCAACTTGGCCCCGTTATTAGTGTTACTTAACCACCACTTACTTACTTTGAGTTTCATTTAATTTTTCCCTACCATTAATTAATTTTATGTTCAAAAAAAACAAAGAATAATTTCTAATTATTATATATATATATATCATCGATCGATCATGTTTGTAAATATATATATATATATATATATTTTCTTCAATTTTTAGACCTTCGATTGACATGGTCCTTTAATTGGTTAGATTAAGATATTTTTGTAACTAAAAGTATATATATATATACCCTATATTGAAGTAGCTAGATCGGGCTTGATTTATTTCTAACTAGTGTCACCTGTCACGTACTACTCAAGCATGATCACATTTATTATTATTATTATTATTATTATTATTATTATTATTATTATTATTATTATTATTATTATTATTATTATTATTATTATTATTATAACACTCGGTATTTCAGATATTTTTAGCATATATATATATCTGATCTTACAAAAACGTACATTTTCATCATGTGATGTTTTTAATTTTATATATGGGCCATGTGATCTTGAGATATTTTTTTGTCAAGTGTTCCTAATTAAAGAACAACTTATAATGAATCGCGTATTATAACAATGGCTTGCACTAATTAATTAAGTTTAATTTTAGATATATCTTTACTAATACAATTAATACCCGCACAATACGACGACGAAGACAATCGCTGGTGATGGCTCATGATTTTTGAATAGTAGAATGTCGTAGAGAAAGCAAGGGCTTTATTCCCTGGCGACTTGTAGTGGTGATGGCGAAGGTTGATGGTGACGACAGCGTCGAGTGGTTTATATTATTGATATAAATAGTTAATGAAGATATTTTAAAAGATAATTAAGAGACTAATAATGTATTTTATCGTAATTACTCATTAAAGATATGTTAATGAATTCTTTTAATCAAAAAATATTATTTTTTTATAAAATAGTATAGATATTTATATGTGAAAGAAAATATTATTACATTATCTTATGCATTAATGACCAAGTAGTAATATTATTCTAATGTGAGCTGAAAGGATTTGTGATCTTTAATAATCTTTTTAGAGGTGTGATAACGTAATAATCTTACATGATTGATCACCCTATCATGAACCCATTATTTTTATAGAAAAAAGGATCCCATCGATGTCAAGACCTAATTTAACTCTCCATATATACTTTCCTTAGGTAGTTCGTTGTTTCGGTGAACTAATCGATTGATGACACATCTGTGTAAAACCAACAATTTTCTAATAAATTTTAAAGAGACAATTAACTGTTTACCATAAGCAGTTCACACACTACGAACACATGCATTTGAAACCAAAACTATTGTTTGTTTTTTTTTTTTTTTTTCTCTCTTTTATTTTTGAGAGAACTAACAAAGAAAATGTTCGCTTTAATATCTAAGATCGAATCTTGATTTCTCATAATTTTGAGCTTTTATCGCTTGATTGTGGATCATATATATGTGTCGTTATCACTCTTGTTCTATAGTGTATGGAGTCCAACATACTACCCACTTTAAATATTAGTATACCACTGTTGACATTCGAATTATTAACTATCTAAAGAAAAAATTATATGAAAGGCCGTTATTTTTCTTATTGAATCTAAAGTAAGAAAAATTTTAAAAATGATCCACGCGCGACCACCTTTATTTATTGTTGATCATGCGTACGGTTACGTGTTATATAATATATAAACACATAAAAGAAAATTTATGCAAAAAATATTTCAACTAGAATAACATGATAAAGGTTGTGTACGAACGTATTTCTCATGTACGTTTATGCTACACTCATACTATGAAACTAACGATCTTTCAAGTAAGTCGTTTTTGGCCCGTACACTAACCATTAATAACCAATGCCGAAAATAGCACTCAAAACTTTGCAACTTATTGCACTCAAAACTGCAAGTTCTTGACTTCAATTCTTTCTAATGAATAAACTTAATTGTCGATATTTTACGTCAAGTTTATTCTTCTAATTTTATTAGATAAGTTTTTAAAACTAGTTTTGAATGATATTTCCAGTTCGATAAAGTTGTCAGTCCATTTATTCTTTTACATGACGAAACTGTTGATTGTATATTACGAGTACTTTTTTTTCCCCTAAATTTAATTTCTAATTAAAAGTACTTCTTTCGATCCATTGAAAGAAATGTCATCTGTTTATCAATATATTCCAGAAAAGTTAAACCGGTGTAATTGTTTTATAACATCAATTATATAAAGCTTTTACTAATAGCATTAACGGCAAATAATACGTCATACAAAAATAATTTTCTTAACAAAAGTTTCAAAATCTTGTGAGCAATATTGTTAATGACTTTATTAACCCCCTTTAAAGTTTGTGCTTGCTTTATAAAAACCAACATTACATCTGTTATACATGGAACTTGAATACGTATTGCATTAATATTATATAATCGATCGAGTAATGTTTTCAATGTACTTATTAGGATCATTGATTTTACAAATTGCATTAACATATTATTTTCTCCCTAGCTAGTATTTTTCCCTCTCTCTCACACATAATATCAGTTAACACGTACGTTACTTTTCTCAACTTATTTTTACAAATCTCCTTAATTTGTACCGGGATTTTACTAATTAAATTAGGTACGTACTATACGTATTCGGGCCTTGAAAAATTGAGGATAGATGTAAAACACTTGGTTCACTGGCTTTCTCTTGTCACTAGTGGAAAAAGTTATGGGAAAAGACAAAACAATGAAAAGATATATCATACAATGTGTATATATATAGTAGCAAAGGTACTACCGTTACGTCGACCCTGGATTTAGACAAGAATTAATTGGGATGTCATTTGCGAAAGACACACACACATATATATATATATGGACCACACTTTAACAAGGAGTTGTACTGTTTGCATCAGAATTTGTATGCAACTACAATCGAAGGTATTAATCTTGATAAAAAAAAAAAAAAACCGATATTACGTGGACCTTTATAGAAAAAGAAGACAAGATACAGAAAGATTCAATAAATCTGATAACAGATTTTTTAGATGAGTCTAGAGAGGATTTTAATTCTAAGGTTTTGTCTCCTTGTTATTCAATCCTACATATGATGTATATATACCAATATCATCAAAGAAAGATTTTTGGGTCTCTGAAAATGATAGATGCATTTAACTTGGACAAGTTAATTAAATCATATATATGAAGGTTTTTCAAGTTTTAATCTACAAAATTCATCTCACCCAAACTCTACTCTCCATGCTATACATGATGAAACATGAATCTTTTTGAGTAGTATAATTTAAGTTGTATCATGACTTATTGTCCTCACATATATATATATAGCCTACTATATATGACTAATAAACACGATTTATTTGATCACCCTTGAAATTTTTGATATGTAGATTGACAAAATACATCTCCTTCAGAATCTTTTAATTTGATATATAATCTAAAAAGTCTAAAAGCTTAAACGCCATGTAACAAGAGATACTCAATGTGAAGTACCAACTTGCCTCAAAAGAAATTGACCACTCTCATTAACTTTCCTGTTTTATAACCTTTATATGTGCACTTTAAAGAAACAAATATCTATACAAACAAAAGCCTTTGTCTCCTTTCCTAACCATTTCTTGCTGTCGTTTACTAATTTTCTTTTTATTTATTTTGTGCTTGTTTATTCATCTTATGTATCATCATTTATAGTCACACATTTTTGTGTGGAGGATACAACTTTGTCACATCCAACCAAGTTAAGAAACTTGCAATCTACATATTTGGTATAATTACGTACATACCATTACTTTTTTAACCTACGAATCTGTGGTATACGAATAAAACGGATGGTCTACATACCCTTCTCCTTATATGAAAATGAAAACCAAAGTGCATATGCGTAAATAAATTAAATAAAAAAATTGTGATATTTTATATTCTAAAAGGAATCTTGATATTGATATACTTAATTAGCCAGAAAGAAAAAAAAAACTATGTCCACTACTACACTCATTTCTTTTAACACATCTAGTATTTCGGAATTATATGTTGGTGTGTGTTATGTCCAATAGTGTCACCATCAATCTCATCCAAGCCTTATCCCATGTTCTCTAATTGATCTTGGCAAATTGCTCACATCAATTTTAACCTTTTCTATACCACTTTGATATTTCTAGAAAAAAAAACTTAATGAATCAATCATTAAGTATTTCATTTATTAAAGCTTTTAGCAACACTTGTTTGTATACCAAACTTATAATCACATGAGATAATATGTGTCGGTTGAGCATCAGATATCAAACTATCCCATATGGTTGGTAATATATACATGCACTACTATAATAATTGTTAATTGTAAAATAATTTGACTTGTTAACTTTCTCAATGAATTAAAATTAAAACTTTAAACATTTCTACCTATAAGTGTGTACAGTGATCGTCAATCTGCTATTGAAATTGTCCCAAACCATGTTTTTCATGAAAATACCAAACATTTAGAAATTTACTCTTATATTGTAACAGGGTTTGACCTTTATATATTCTAACCTTTTTACTCGTATTAGATATGTGTGTATTTAGTTTAGTATTTTTTTAATTTTTGGGCATGTTGGTGCATATGTATTATTTGCTCTTCATGTTCTCTTGACTTAGGGGCAGAGGCGGTACCAGAAAATAATCTCAGAAGGGTCAAAATTAAAAAATCCATAAAATATAGATATAAAAAGGGTCAAAATGTTAAAAACCTATAAGAAATTTTTTAAAATCGATGAAAAATTTAAAAATACATGACACAATCTAAATTTTGAGGGGGGCAATTTGCCCCCCATGTGGTACCGCCCATGTTAGGGGGTGTTTGGTCTAGCTTATTTACGAGGGCTTCTTGTTTTTTAGGCTTAATTTTTATAAGATAAACCATTTAGGTGTTTGGCCTAGCTAATTGAATATATGCATTTGGATTTATATAAGCTAGTTTTGATAAGCTTCTCTAACAATAGTTTTATAACACAAACCATTGTAATAGGTGATAAGCTAGGTAAGCTAATCCAAACATTATAAAAAGAACTTGTAAGCTTATAAAATATAAACAACTTTGTAAAATAAAAGTATAAGCATAAAAATATAAACCAGGCAAAACACCGCTTTAGATCAATTAAGAAAGTTTTAAATATAAGTAATAATAAACAAATAAATAACTTGATATAATATAAGACAACTTTGTTTTACAAAGCTAGTGAATTAAAATTGTGGGGCTGAATTGAATTAAAGCTACAGTACCTTTTTCTGAAAGAAGGAAATGGTCCTCACAGTAGTTACCTTCTCATGGCTTCACATCAAACACGATACCTTTTGTCACATTTAAGGATATACAAGGTTTCCTAAAGATTAGCATGTGGGGTTTTTAATCCATGATTCACCATATAGTGTTTGTAAATATATGTCACCATGTCGGCACAGTATCGTATTTGCTTCTTTCTTATCAAATCCTCCCATAACAAATTAACATCTCGATTATCTACCAATAAACTAAAACAGGATTAAGATATTCTTGAAACGACATGTAGCGTAATCCTTGATCGACACGTGTCTTTTTAATTTATTTATTAAATTAGTTTTTTTAATTGTATATAGATTCAATTTTCTTATTGGACTTAGAATTGAACTCTAACTCTTGGCTTATTAGTACAAAAGACATTATAACCTTATTTGATTTATCGTTTTCTCATTAATAAATAGTTTTTTTTTTCTTTCTCAATTTTTTAACTTCTATTAAATATATCATTTATAATAAGTTATTAACATGAATATTTCAAAACTTGAGTTTACGATCCGAAATCACATGACTATTTGTCGCCATCCATTATACTTATAAGTTCCGACTTTGACGTGATGTTAAAAATTTATAGTAAAACCAAAACTCTAACTAAACACATATTATTTTTATCATTGATGTTTATTATAATTTAGCTTCTATTATCGATTTACTTTAAGCTTAATTTATTTCATGCTCACGAATCATGTATAAGGCATATTCAAATTTTTTATGATCTAATCTATATAGCTACCGTACATCATACGGGTATTAGGACTAGTTAGACATATATAACTAATGACATATTAAAGTTTTATAATATTTTAATTTAACAAACATAAGTAAAAGATGTTGAGAATGGTAATGTTATCATTTTACAATCTTTTATATGACTTTTATTATAATAGGCACCGTATACATATCGATAATATTGTTGTTTGAATACCATAAGATACTAACGATGTAAAAGTAAATATTAATAATCAATAAAATTTACGTTATAATTAAAAATATATATATATATATATATATATATATATATATATATATATATATGAAGTCATAATTTGATAAGTACGACATAAAAAAATGTTATAAAAAATCAAAAGAATTGATTTTAAATAAGATAATATAAAATTTAGAACTCATAATTATAAAATGGAGGAATTATTTTTTATTATTAATGACCAAATTACATATAAACTTCTTTTTTCAAAAAAGTATATAACATCAATTTTTTTAATCTAATAACTCTAAATAAAATTTAAATTTCATTTAAGGATTTAAAAATAAATTTCTTTGAGACAATCACATACAAAATCTAGGATTTCACCACTACCATAATGGTTAAGCTGCATAGATAAAGTTATAAAACTAAAGCTACATTTTTTCGAGGTAAGCTAAGGAAATCTCCAATGCTAAAGACGTCTTTAGGCGTCCTTGATTTGTCATATCATATCCTTACAAATTCTTATACATTCTTATAAATCCTTCAAATCCTATAATCTTATCTCCAACTATACAAACATCCTTACATATCCTTACATACCCTTTTACCTCCCACTAAAAACAAAGATATATTAGGTAAGGACAAGTAAGGGCATTTCCTTGGGTAAGGGCATCCTTAAAAAAATCATTAGTTTTGGACAAGTTTTAACGACAAAGAATATCCAATGACACCTAAGGGCACCCTATTATAGATAGCCTAAAAAAAAAAATTTCGTTCCTCTCTAGTTTCTATCGGTATTTGGTAATGTTGAAGCTCTGGGACGAACTAATAATGGACTATAAAACCCACTAGACCCAAAATCAGCAAAAGCCAATATTAGACTTCAAACAAAATTTTGTTTGTTTTTCTTTCTTGTTTGTATATTTCTTTTTTATATACTTATATAGGTATATACTCGTATTATATACTTTTATAGCTATATGCAATGAATCAAAATCATTCAGTAAAAGATTTATTGTAAGAACTTAAAAGTAAATTGATGAAAGATGTGATCATTATAGTGATGGAGAATTTATTTGGTAAGACTTCATAAAAAGATTGGTTTCACTTTGAGATCAAGTTAATACTGGACTCACAGCCAACAGTAGCAACTAACAATTACCAACTATATATATAATAAGAAAATGCTAAATGAAGCCCTTAGAGTTTCACTTAATGTCAATTATAAGGTTGTACGTTTCCATATCAAAAGTTTACCCCCTTAATTTTATAGTAAGTGTACAACTATTTAATGCATGTTAACAAAAGCCCTTAGGGCTTCGTTTAGCAAATATTATAATCTTCTGATTCCCTATCTATTTCTTTACTCTTTAGCTAATTTATCAAATATGCCAAACACTTTGTTGATTTATTGGATCGACAGAAGCAATTGCTAAATATGGCCCAACTTAAAAGAATATAGCTTAGTAGTAGCCCGGAAAAAGCTCGTGTTGGATGGATGTTATGACTTAATGATCATTGCAACTGGGCCCAACCATTTTAGGCCAAGTTGCTTATTTTGGATCCTAATGTTACTCTCGTTTTTCTCTAAAGCCTATATACGTCAGAGTGTCAGACCGTAAGTATCTATAGTAGTGTACTAGTCTTTAGGTCCGTCTATTATACGGGTAGTCTTAAAATATATAAATTATAAGTTTTAAAAATAGATATCAACTAAATTAAATTCAAATAGATAAAATATAATTTTAAACTATCCAAATAAGACAAAAAGTTAAAGAAATAATACGTTATTAACTAATTCATTAGGGAAGACCTATCATACATATCGGAATCATATTCATTATCAAAATATTCGTCATCAAACATAGTTTCGTCTTCTTATTCACCCGAATAGTTTCATTCACTTTCATCATTGGATTCATCGCTATGAAACATTTCATTATCAGCATCGATATCGTCAAAATCTTCATCATCTGGATTAAAATCTGAATCTATTCACACAAATGAGTTTTAGTTTGTACGTTTTAAAGAGATTTTTGTTAATATATATACCACAAATAATTTAGAGATGAGTCCTTATCGCGAAAGTATTCGTATTTGATTTCTTCTAAAATTGTTAGATTTTTAACTATGACAATGGAAACAGAGAATGAGGATGAAAATATATTACTTTTTATAAGGGAGCTGATTTTTACTTCATACACTGAAAGTTTATGTTGTTGACTAATATACCCCCAGTTTCACATTAATTTATTAACCACGATCTATGTCTTCCGTAAAGAAACCAATTTCGTTCCCTTTTTGCGATTTCCAGATTCCTCCCAAAATCAAACTAACAACCTAACCAGTGATTCAAAAATTAAGATTACTTTGTAAATCAACAAATATACAAGAAAATTAAAACATATAATATAAATTTAACCACTTTCTTCCTAAAAAAGAAAATATAAATTAAATTGGGTATTCAAACATGAACTTTCATCATATGACTATCATCTTTACTCTTGATCTTTTACAATTGTTAGTGTAGATTTGTTCTTTCCTATCCAACTCTAAGCAGATTTGAATTTGAAGACAACGATAAAAACTGAATGTTATTGTATTAGTTTTATTTTATGTGGAGGTATGAATTAGGAGAAAAGAAATTCTAGAATTTTTAATCGGTTTTCTTTCTATTTCATGATTCTTGTTTTGATTATAATGGAGTTTATGGTGATGTTGCAATGAAGTTGTTGTAAAGGATATGGCTGCTTCCATGAATAGGTTTTGAAGCATAAATATATGGAGCAAGTGAATAACCGAATAAGTTAGAGAAAATAAACTCAAGGATATAATGGTCAAATGAGATTAAGCTTCTGTACATAAATCAAAATAATCAGTATCAATTTAAAGAAACAGGAAATATGAAATCTGTAAATAAATAATTACAATAATTGTTAAGGAATAGAATTAAAACCTTTATTTATTTATTTAATTGTCAATATATCATATGATGTATTTATAAAATTTTAATTAAAAAATAGAAAAATAGAGAATTAATTAGGAGATAGAATTAGACTCAAGGAGAGAGATTAGGAGTGTCAAGTGTATACCAAATAAATATGTGTTATATACGTATAAATAAATATGTATTTGATTTTATTTAATTAAGTAATTAAACTATGATTTTTTATGAATATAATAACCTTAGTCTAGGTACTTCAATCCTCATGATAATTACTGCCACTGTATACAAGTCGCTACTAATCTACTACAACGCTGCCATTTAAGCTACTTGTCTTTGCACGGTTTGCCAAGCCGTGTGTGAAGCAGCGTGCGTTGTGTGTGCGCGCGCATTGTATATCAGTATATGCATATACACATATACGTATGTGTGTGAATAGTGTGGCTTGAGTGAAGTCATGGAACAAACGATTTATTATTTTTAAATGAAAAAAAGACTATTTAAGTTTTTAGCAAATTTTAGCACTATATTCGCATAGTGTATCGACGACAAACAAAATCTAATAATTTACAATTCATTCAAACCGCTAATATCTATATGATACTCTAAGGGATTTGTAGAAATAAAATGTGTATAATTTTCAGATTGTTAGAGTTTAGCTTGTGAAAATAACAAGTTATTTTTATATAAAAGATAGATAAGCACTTATTTAGCTAAAACCAACAAGTATGTCTAAATTGATACTTGTAAATTAATACGAGTATCATTTCTTACACAAAGTTTATTATCTTTTAATTTTAAACTTAAGTACTATGTATTTTTTACCGGATATATATATATATATATATTAAAGGTGTAGATCATTTGTTTTCAATAGGGAATCTAGCTTACGTTGTCTTAACAGGGTCCGTGTTTGAGAGTCTCCTCACCCTCAATACCTAGTAGGAGGATAAACCCCAACTAAACCGTCTGAATGCATGACATTCGGATAACTAATAAATACATTAGATTTTGTGAAATATTAAATTTATCAGTTTAGGTCGAAAATAATTTTAGAAACGCTAACTTCGTCTCGGTGTGTTTAGATATGTGCTTAATTTGTGGTCATTTTCTAAACCTTAAATACACTAACACTCAATTCTCAAGTTTTTTTTAAAAGGGCAGAAAATGAAAGGATTAGAATTTTTTTTTATTTTGCATTCTTGAGTTTCTTTTTTTAAATAAAAGAAAGGGGAAGAAAAGAAAATTAAGGCCTTTTTAATGTAAAAATTTTCTCTCATTTTTGGGAGGATTTGGATAAAAACTTTTTAATTTATTTTTACCTATCCTTATTAACTAATAACAACCTTATGAAGAAAATGACATAATTGTTAAGTTATAACTTTTTTTCTTTTCTTTCGAATCCAAGAACACTATTAACTTTGTATTTTCTTTTCATTTCATTAGTTTTCCATGTGACTCGAGAAAGACTTTTTGATATATAGCTTTTTTTTTCTTTTCTTTTCTTTCTTATCCTTTAAAAAAAACTCGAGAATAGAATGTAAATGTTTCATAAGTATGGATAAAGGTTGGGGATTCCCTCAAGTTAAAAGTAACTTGAGGGGTAAAGTTGAAGCAATATTGATCATTGAATGAAAATCCATGGTTAAGAATCATTTATCACTTTTGAATCTTGACCTTTAATTTGAGTTTAAAGGTCAAGATCGTCTCAACTTTATCCCTCAAGTTACGTAAACTTAAGGGGATCTCATCCCATAAATAATAGGTAGCGTTCAAGTTTCAAAATTTATAAAATAATATTCATTACGTATCAAGTTAATCGATCGTTATCAAATAGATAGACACGTAGGAATTTAAAACAATATATTATGAAAAATGATTAATCTTCTTAAAAGTTAGCTTAAAAATTCTTCTAAAAGATTTAAAATGTGACAAGTGTTATCCATTAACTCTTTTTTCTAATTTCACCTGCTAATTTTGTTACATGTCTCAATCTAATACTTAAAAGGAGTTTTAGGGTATTTATTTAAGATGATCCCATAAATTCTCCACACGAGAAAAAAAAAAAAAAAAGAGTAAAGTAGTATAAACACAAACACATGACCATGAACCCATCATTCTCGAAATCTTTCCCATTTCACACTACACTATACACTCTCTTAACTCTTCTGAAAGTAAACAATAATAATAATGGCAGTAAGTAACAACATAATAGCAACTCTAAACTTCATCGCCATATTATGTTCCATCCCAATTATAACCGCGGGCATTTGGCTCGCTTCAAAACCGGACAACGAATGCATACGTTGGCTTCGTTGGCCGGTTCTAATCATCGGCATCTTGTTTTTGCTGTTAGCCTTGACAGGTTTCGTTGGGGCTTATTGGAACAAACAAGGTTTATTAGCATTTTATTTATTCTGTAACGCTGCACTTATAATAACGGGCCTAATATTACTTATATTAGCGTTTGTAGTAACGCGCCCATCTGGCGCGTATTCGGTTCCCGGGAGGAGCTATAAGGAATATAGATTGGGTGGGTATTCTGAATGGCTACGGGATCATGTTACGGATATGGATCATTGGGGGAACATTAAATCGTGTTTGAGTTCTTCTTCGATTTGTACTAAAATGACCCAGAAAGATTCTTATACTGCTGATCAATTTTTCGCTACTAATATCTCTCCTCTTCAGGTACCTTTTTTTTCTTCTTTTTGTTTTGTTTGGGTTTCGATTATTTGACCTTGTGTTTGTTTGTGTTCTGTTATACGAGATTAGATGCCCATGGGTTGTTATTTGTGCATGGATTGTTGTACATTGTTCTTTATTTCATTAATTTCATGAAATGATAATAGAAAGAAAAGGGGGGGTTGACAAATTTACTGGTTGAAAATGACATAAAGTTTTTAACTTGTGTGTTCTAAAAGCAGAATTTACATATGTCTTTCTAGGTGATCGAGTAACCTAGCTTATTTCTCTTTTCTTCTATTTTGACCATTCTTCATAAGGCTGTAAAAATTTTAACATATTAATTATACCAAAGCCATGTATGTTTCCATATTGATTGGTATGATTTGATTATTAATAATCATATAACTAGTTTGAAAATTAGCCACTCCTTAGTTAAGGTCCTCTATACCTGATTAGGAATTACGATTATATGGAGCGGGTGAAATTATATTTACATCCATATTCGTTAATTTCATTATTCATATCCACATATGGAATAAGATGTTCATCGGGTCAGATGAGCATTGTCATTTCTATACCTAATTTTCTGTATCATTCTATTTCTAAATCAAACTATAATATTCATATGTTGAAATTCGAATACTGTTGTATCGTCTATGACACCTTCAAACAAATTGCACATTAAGGTTTTTTATCTTCCTTTTTTAAAGCTATCAATATCTATTTAACCAACTTTGCGAGTTGACTAATCCCAGAGCGACTACCCGCTATGTATGTAGCCTGGAGTCATCACGCGTGAACCATCATGACCACAAAGATGTATATATTCTTTGCTCTTAAGATTCAAAGTTATCTATAAACAAATTACATATCATAATTTGACGATTACCATGAACCATATTGTTTCTTCACAACTGTCATTTAGATCAATCATGTGATAAACATATATGATGTTTGTTGTTGAAAAATTGGTGACCATGCATAGTTTTTTCAATCTATAGTGATAAAATCAAATAATTGCTTTATGGGCCTACTTTTTATATCTATAATAAATTATACTCATCAATCTTGTCTACATGATTATTGAAATGAACTAGTGCAAAATTAGACTTAATGTTATTAGAGTGTAGTCGTAACGATGAGTAATATTTGAGCCTGCTTTCATGTGGCAATGATTAAATCTCTTTGAATCCAAACTGCATTAGCGTTGTTACTTTTGTCATTATCCAATAAACTAGAAAGAAAAAGCTTATCACATGGCATCCATTTTTCTTGTCATTTCCAGTAGTGTTGGTATTTGATGTGTCCCCATGATATAAAGTTATAAACCAATCATATACTGAAATGTTTATATATATATAAATTTACTAGATGATACGACGTGATTAATTGACTAATGATGAACAAAAAATTGTTTCTTTAATTAATTGATGTTCTTAATTGTAGTCGGGGTGTTGCAAGCCTCCAACTGCGTGTGGGTACCAATACGTGAACCCAATAATGTGGATCAACCCGACTAACCCAACTGGTGATGTGGATTGTCCAATATGGAACAACGACCCTAATCAATTGTGCTACAATTGTGACTCTTGCAAAGCCGGGTTGCTGGGAAACCTAAGGAAGGAATGGAGAACCGCCAACGTGATCTTGATTGTAGCCGTTGTGGCTCTTATATGCCTATATCTTATCGCTTGTAGCGCCTATAGAAACGCACAAACTGAAGAAATTTTCAAAAGGTATAAACAAGGATGGACTTGATGTAGAATGCATTTTGTGTTGTTATATCTTGTTTTATTACGCACCCGGATTTCTCAAAATGTTGTGTTCCGATTAATTAGTTTATTTTAAGTAGCTAGGTGCTTTATCTAGTTTAGTTCTGCTTTTTTCGGTTATTAATGATGTGGAATGGTGGCTAGTAGTGGTGTGTATATGTTTCTTTTGGGAAATGATTTACAAACCATTGTTTGAACTTTTGATTTTGATCTAAGGGTCAAGATCTTTCTAATTTGACTAGTTAAGTTGTGATAACTTTAAAAAACCCCTTTTTTTTCTTTTTCGGGAGGAGATTCCCCAAATTGTTTTCAACTTGATTGATCAAGTTGGACACATCTTGACCTTTGAATTGGAATTAATGGTCCATCTTTAAATCTTGACCCTTGAAGGGTCAAAGTTTAATTAATATGCATGTTAGCCAACTTGAAGAAATCTCACCCTTTCTTTTTTCTGTTCTTACATATATGTATGGATTCAAGTTTACCTATGGTTTTCTTTTATCTATTTATATCATGTTTCTATTATATCTATTTAAATCAATTTTGTCCATCCTTTGTTATATTTTGTCATTATTTCAAATTTGATTTATTTATTCTTCATGATGACGTATTCAGACTAATTTTTTCAAATTCTAGGACTTATTACTAACAAGTCAGAAAAGCAAAAAAAAATGACCAATTAATATTAATAATAATAGAACATAGTTAAGGGGAAAGGAGTGACAGCGACATGCTTGACAGGTTGGCCAAGCCGCTGACTGCACATCGCCGCCATCCCTGCGGCATGCGAACGACATGAGGTTCAGCGGGCTAAAAGCCAGCCACGGGCTGGAGGAATTTGAACGTTGGGAGGAGCGTGGGAGGTGGGGGCCACACCTTTTTGACCGTTTGAACTCATATAAAAAAAATATAAAAACTTTCCTACCTCTTTATCTATATATACACTACATTTTAACCAAAAAAATCACCAAACATAACCATATCTTCACACTTTCACCCAAAAAAACACCACATTACTAAAAAATGGATTCCCCTTCCTCGTCTTCTTCATTTTGTGTTCCACCGGAGTTAGACGATTCGTCTACAGGGAGTACTTTTCAGTTTTTTAATCAAGTGTATGCCGAGCTTGAAGATATTGGCACCTCTTCCGACACTCGTAGGTACATCGATCGAGACAGAGAAGAAGATCACGCGATACTAATGCGTGACTACTTCGTTGCTCTCATCACACAAGCTCACGAAGAAAGAAACCACATTCCAGGAATGCTTGGTGGTCTTGATTGTACACACATCGAATGGAGGATGTGCCTAAACACTTAAAAGGGCATTACACGAGGGGTGATCACAAGGTACCTACTATTATGATTGAATGTGTTCCTTCCTATGACTTGTGGATTTGACATTCGTTTTTCGGTCCTGCTGGATCGAACAACGATGTCAACGTTTTGCAGCAGTCGCCGTTGTTTCAAAACGAGTGTAATGGATCTGCGCCTGACAGTTAATTTAGCATAAATGGACATGATTACAAAGCGTGGTTACTACCTTAACGATGGAATCTACCCTAGGTGGGTTGCATTTGTTAATGCTTATCCGCATCCAGTGGAACAAGATGAAAAGACATTTAAAAGACTACAAGAGACTGCAAGAAAGGATGTTGAGCGGGCGTTTGGTGTTCTCAAGGGAAAATGGAAGATTTTGGACCGTCCCCTCCGACTATGGACAAAGGAAAAGATCGGAAAAGTCGTCGCTGCGTGTACTATACTACACAACATGATCATCAAAGACAACGGGCGGGCAATATCACCAATTCATATTATGGATCCACCTGTGCCAAGAGTTTATAACCCGGAAGCAAACAGGGAGTTACAGGACGAGGACGTGCATCATCGGCTCCGATATGATCTCACGGTGCATGTATCGGCTTATGACTTATCATACCTTGACGATCCAACAATGCAACCACCATCAGTTGCGAGTTTGATTTAGTTGTCTTCGTTATCATGTTGTTATGTTCTTTTTAATTTATGTTTATGTGATGTTTAGTTTAATTTTAATGAAATATTTAAGTTTTTATTAAAAAAGAAAGTGTTTGATTAAATTAAATGAAAAGGAAAAAAAATAAAATTTGGGAGGGTTGAGAAGGTTATGAATGCCATTGAAAATGGTTGGGAGGGTTGAAAAAGAAAATTGAGTTGGAGGTATTTGATTGGTGGAAATTTGGGAGGGATGGAGAATCCAACTACATGACTTTAGGGCTGTAAACGAACTGAACAGTTCACGAACAGTTCATGAATCGTTCGGCGGGAAGTTCGTTCGTGTTCGTTCGTTTAGTTAAATGAACGAACATGAACAAAGCTATTGTTCGTTCATTTACGTTCATGAACGTTCGATAATCTGTTCGTGAACGCTCGTTCGTGAACAATAATATGTTTATGAACCTTGGTTCGTTATGTTCTACATATATATACTCACACACATAATCACCTATACAATAGAAAATAGTTTAAATATAAATATATTTTTATATAATATATATTATTAATACCTAATAATTTAAGAAAAAGTTCAAATAAAAATAAAAAATTTATAAATATTTTTGTCCGTTTGTGTTTGTTCATTAGTGTTCGTTCGTTTGTGGTCGCGAAAATTCGTTCATGAACACAAACGAACAAACATGAACAAGTCATTATGTTCGTTTATCTGGTCGTGAACCGTTCGTTAAGTTAAACGAACGAACATGAACAAGGTCTCGTTCGTGTTCGTTCGGTTCGTTTACAGCCCTACATGACTCCTCTCTCCCTTAGTGTTCCGAATTATTGTGTTAATCTAACATATACTTATTATTAGTATAAAATAAAGGGTTAAGTACCTTGAAATGTAACTAACTATAAGTCTATAACTAAATGTCTATAGTAGGAACAAACTAAGGTTTTAGAATTGTATGTTAACAACTTGATAATTTGTCCAATTTATATAATATTGACATATGTGGCAACCCATATGAGCCGCCACGTGCAAGTTTTTGATTGGTCGGCTCATAATTTGAATATTTTTACTAAGTTCTTAACACACAATATCCAATTTGATAGTTAATTCCCACTATAAATATTTTACCATAGTTACACTTCGACGTCACGTCCTTAACCCTAAAATAAAATGTCACGAAAATGGGAATTTGTGTGTGATGTTTCTCTTGAAGTTGGTGAATAAAGTTGCATTGGATTTGTGATTCATCGTGGGTCTGTTGTCAACTATGCGGCTTTGCACGCACCGACTTTATAAGACCGATAATGTCTATATGCCTTTTTTAGTTTTTTCCAAACCATGGGTTTGCTTAATTTCCTTCTTAAATTACAGTACTAATATGTAAGTATGTAACCCTTAGTCAAATCAAAACAAACTCTGTTTCAAACCAATTAATAATTCAAATTTTCATGTTAACATAATGGATTAGTGACTTTTAATTTTGGGAGTATCTCTTAGCAATAAATAGACTTTTGGGAATATCAATTTTCATGTCAATAAGAAGGTTAATGTTTTTTGGTGGCGAATGTTAAGAGACATAATACCAACCAGTACCACGATGAATCTTTTTCGTCGAGGAATTGATGTCTCAACAATCAGATGCCGGGTTTATTGCATTGAAATTAAACAATGTCACACTTATTCGAGTCTTGTAGGTTCGCAAAAGAAATATGGACTCAGGACTCGTATGAAAATTTGGTTACAACTCAACTTCAATCTAACCCAACCTTTTGAGCTGTTAGAAACTTAGAATAGATCCCACATATTACTGCTGCTAGTAAGTATTAAAATTCTTGAAGGTGATATACTGATATGTTTCGTTTGGTGATGGTCTTATGAAAGAAATCATGTGGCGTTTGAATAAATGACGACAACGACAGAATAATATTGTTTTTGACTCTATCGTCTCAATGTCTTTTTTTTTGGTCATCTGCTAGTACTAAGAATCAAGGGCGGTACCACGTGGGGTAAAGGGGGCAATTGCGCCCCTCAAAATTTAGATTTTGTCATGTATTTTCAAAATTTTCATCGATTTTTAAAATTTTTCTTATAGGTTTTTAACATTTTGACCCCTTTTATATTTATATTTCACGGATTTTTTAATTTTATCTCCTCTGAGATTTTTTTCTGGTACCGCTTCTGCTAAGAATGTTAGCATGTCGTAGTCATTATGGTAATAATAGTCCCATATATTTGATGTAATCTTATTTATTTTTTCAGTATCTTTCTGAAAACTTTGTCTATAAACTAATTGTTAAAAGCACAACTATATATAATAGTTTAAGTTTGTTGACCCAACGAGAGCAAATAACATGTTTTTCTAGTTGGCGTTGGTACCAAAATCAGAGTATCCGCATGAGTATTGAGTTTATATATGGCATGGTAACAGAGTATCCGCGTGATGCGACGATGACGACGAATGATGATGGACAAGTAGTGGTGATGGCGGCTAAAGATGAAAATTTTAAGGGACCAAAGGCGGTTCCAGCCCTTCCAAAAGCTTTTATTTTTAATACTAATTTTCTTATATATCTTTATAAATAAATTTTATATCACATATTAGTCCCTTTAACAAAGCCAGATTTTATGTTTCATTGAGTTTTGCCCCTCTATAGTAAATGTTCAAGTTCCATCACTGGTGGCGGCGGTGACAATTAGTGGTTATGGAGGGACGAGTAGTGTATGTTCTTTTTTATTTTATTTTATTTTATTTTTAGAACAGCGAGTAGTGTATGTTCTTGATGTAAAAGAAGTGGTGTAGTTAACTTAGTAATTAACGGCTGATGTTATAAATTAATTTAATTAAGGATATAATACGTATTATAAGTAAATATTATAGTTTCACGGTTCACCATGTCTGTAACTCGATCGTTGGTTTAAACTAAACGCTTAGATTAGAGGCACCTAAATAAGTAAAAAACATGTGTTGGTTATAATTTCAAATTCGTCATTTTCTGTGTGAATTAAGAGATTGAAAAAAAAATAACAATAACATTGATCTGGGCAATGGGCATGCATTTCCAAACCGATTGGCAATTATAACAAAATATTTGATGTGTACAAAATATTGTTATTTGAACACGTTACGCGTAGCTGGAGACTGGGTTGGTTTAAACTAATTAAAGATGGAAATATTAAGTTTTGGCATTTTCATAAGATTTAGATGGATCATAATTCATAATAATGGGCTTGTCAAGATAGTTCGATTACGTCTGAAAACTTTTCAATATGCATCAATGTTAAGTAAACAATAGTTACTCGATGATATGGGCCCAAAACAAAACACGGCTCGTTATAGTCATATACTCATATGACATGCCCAAAACCGTTTTTTGGAGAGACTGGTTCCAAACCGAAAACGAAATCGATTTTGACCAAACAGGATTAGTAAAAAGGTTGACCGGTTTCTTTCAGTTTTTTTTTCTCAAATACCAAAATTGAGCCGATATGAAACAGATAAAAATCGATTCTAAACACTGAAAACCAAAACCGGTTTGGTACCAACGGTCTTTCCAAAAAGTGGAACCTGTTTGGGAGAAATTGTTTTGTTTTTCAGTTTTTTGGAAACCGGTTCCCCCAAAACCGGTTTTTTGGAGGATGTCTAGTCAAATCTATACTTATCCCCTTCGTGATTAATGATTTTCATGGAAATATAATTTCCATGTAAATCTCAATTTTAAAGTACCATTTTTCAAATTATCTAGGTAGTCAGGAAAATGATTGAAACCGGCCACGGAAATGAAATCCTGATTAGGTCGTTACATCAAATTAAAAATTGGTTTGCCATCCTCAAGTCATTTAGATAGGGAAAACTCCATCCGGTTACTTTGTTATGATCAAATGAAAAACTTACGAATGGAAGACCTCACACGCATGAAAAACGTGTTTGTTGTGTTGTCATTTTCGTTTACCGAACATTTATGATAAGCATATGCTAACCGATTCGTGCATCTCCGAGTTTTTTGCACAAGTTGCATGTCAAAAAAAAAAGAAAAGGAAACTCTATTATAGACTGTGATGCCTTTCTAGTTTCTAGTAAGATTATTTTGTATGAAAAAGATTAGAAAATGATAACATTAAGACCATGACTTTCTGTATATAATATAACTAGTGCTTAGACCCCGTGCGATGCACGGACAACTTTAAATAATCTTTCTTAAACTTCATTTTAAGATTGTATTAATGAATAAATATAACTGAGTTGGACATAATACAAATATTCTTATGAGTTGATTAATTTAAAGAAGAAGAATGTTAGATATACCTTGGGATTTATTAATGATACACGAGGACTTAAAACGCGTACATTGCACGCCGGAGAGAAATTATAAAATTGGTTGCCCATAGTAGGCGCATATAAGAAGGATTATGTTGGTTACTTGGATGTGATAGGTATTATGAATTTTCCCCCACTTTGATATATAGACTCACATGGATGCGCTATAACCTTAAATAATTTCTTTAACACTAGTTCAAGCATGCATGTAGCGAAGTAAATGTACTCCTATTACAACTAATGACCATTTTAAAAAAAATTAATGACTTAAAATGCATAGAAAAGTCATATTTAGCACTAAAATAAACCAAATATACCTCATAATTTTCATCACAAATTTGATAGGCTGTTCTTTGTATAAGATTTGAAATTTGTTGATCATTCATTTTAACTCCAATAGCAACAGTGACATCTACAATCCTAACTTGCACATTAAACCTACCAAAAAAAAAACAGAGATACAATTTTACCACACAACTTAATGATTATAGAGTTTTAATATGAAATATAAATATATACATAGGATTGATGAGAACTCCTTCCTTGTTACATGAACAACAAATCCACATTTTGTTGTCCCTTAAAGCATCAATAATGTCGACTTCATCAATGTAGAGATCGGTCAACTTAACTTCTTGAGAACAGTTCACACATTCCATTGAATAGCATAACTGGTCAGTTGGAATAAAACCGATTGTTGCAACAACAACAACCACTTTATCAAACTGTCAAAATGAAAATGTTTATACATTAGAATGTTAAAAAGCTAGTTATAAATTCGAAAGAAAGTTATGTTAAAAAGTAATTTAATCAAAAAAGAAAAATTCACAAACAATGAATACTTACATGTTCGTCCATCAGGATCATCTCAATACTACCTATGTTATTAACATCTCCATATAGAGGTTGTTTCCATAGCCGCAAAATTCTAACCGTTATCGTACATGGCTTATTATTTGGACGCAAATTTCTAATTGAAACATGGTTTAGTGAAGCCATGCTGAAATTGATCTGTCATGTGTTTACATTTTAATATGTCTTAAAACTGAATGGAAGTGGCCTTATATAGACATAGACATGCAAGGAAGTAACCGCCACAAGCAATACACGAACGGTTATACATTTAAATTTTCGAAAATTTGAACTTCTTGAAAGCATAACTAATTCGTTTTCGAAAATTTGAACTTCTTATAAAAGTAACTAATCCGTAGACCTTCCTAGGAGCAATATTGTAATGATTTTTGGGCTTTCTTGCATTTTTAAGCATGCCACATAGACAATAACTAACAAATTTTGAAGTGAGATTTATATAATGTAAGGATAACTACTTAAGAATTGACTCGAATGTGTGGCGACTTAAGCCATTAATTATATTATATTATCGAGTTTTTTTCCAAACTAATATAATAAAAAAACTTATTTACCAAACTAGTATAGTTTCAAAAATATTTACCATTCTAGTTAAAACCTTATTAAACATTAAATACAACTTGAAAAAGGAATCCGTTGGCACTTTACGAAGACCATACTATAAGTTTGTAACATATGATACAAGACTACTCCAACAACTAAAATATGACATTGGTCAATCCTCATGTACCTACACTTGAGATGTGACCATCATCATCAAAACTTTTTTAATATGATACCAAGTGCCAAGAGAATTATAGTTCAAATGAAATGATTTCAAGTGTCAATATTGAAAGAATTTTTTTCAACTCAAGAACAAAATTATTTTTACGCTTAGAATATGATTTTAACCAATCGTTATTAACTTGTAAATTATTTTCATCTAAACTGGTGTAAGTGGAAGATATTTCGATGTTACCATATGATATTTCATCTCGATAATCTTGTGTTTCACTTTCATCCTCAATTTCATCTTCTTCAAGAACATCATCCATATTAATTTCATCTTTTAAAGCATGATTAACATCGAATTTATTCGCAACAGCAGCACGAGATATATATTATATTGAAAATTTTAATTTGGGTCATGTAAAGGACCGTGTTCAATTGGTTCATTGTACTAGTTGCCGATAAAAACATCACAATAAAGATGAGAAAACACACAAAAAAATAAAATAAAAAAATGTCACTATCAAATTTGCTATGTGTACTTAATTAAACATAGATACATGGGAAATATTACAATTGTTACCACAAGACAATCATTACAGAGAAAAAAGTTTTTAAATCTAATCTAGAAAAGAGATGGAGAATAGCTAATGAATGGGTTTAGTTTAAATTAAGTTTTAACTAAAATGGTAAATAATTTTAAACTATACTAGTTTGGTAAATAAATTTCTCTATTATACTAGTTTGGAAAAAAACTCTTATATTATCATTGGGTACAAAAATGAAGTCAATAAACATAAAATGGATGATTTTACCATTAAATTATGTGAATAAGTGGCAATATAAGGTCGCTCCGTTCTACTTGATAAAAATATCATCCAAAATTATCAATCACTCGTGGTGGTTCCGAGTGAGACTAGTGGTCGCCTAACCACAAATGCTTATCATTAGGCTTAACTTTTGGTCAACTTGTGGTGTTGTGATCGATGCCATGAGATGGTTGGCATCATGAGTGAAAAGATGTCACACAATTTATTTATGAGATTAAAAAGAGACTAAATTAGTCTTTCTCTTTCCATTTATTCTCTGTTCAAAAATGGACTTGCATATAGAAACGGAACTTTTAAACATTGAAAGCACAGGGATCTTCTCGTTTTAGTAAATTTACCTTTTAGACAAACATGAAACATGTATGTCATTTAGAGATTTTAACTTATAAACTTTCATAGTAAAATATACACGACTTGCGAAATATTCATTGATATGTTTGATGATCAAAGAATTGTAAGTTAGTTATCTGATATCCAAGAGAAATATAATTAAATGTAGAACCAATTTAAAGCAAAGATATGAAGCAAGACAAATTATTATAAAGTTGGAAGATGCTTGAAGTTCCAAAAGTGTTTGACAATGATATGTTGTGGTTGTTTTTTATTCTATCCAATGATAAGTAAATAATGATTATAATAATTATATTTAATATTAAAAATTAAAAATGAGGATAATGCTTGAAAGCTTTCACCAACTACTAAATATGTCACCAATTCAAATTTTGCGAAAAAACAACACGACTAATCAAATTTTTATAAATATATACCATTTTTTTTAACAGCAAAGTTTTATTTACAAACATAATATTTCGACAAAAAGCTGAAAAAAAATATACATCAATTAACTAGGATTACATAACCAAGACCGCCAAGAAAACTTTCTTTTCTTACATCTATTAAAAAACCACAAAAATGGCATCAACACTATTGATTATATATACACACTATTTTAATTGAGTGTTTTTCAGTTATCATCCAATACTTGATAAATTCATAATTAAAAACTTAAAATCACAATGTGAAAGCAAAAACCGCAATATATAAAAAAAAAATCAAAATCGTGACTAGAAAGTCAAAATCACAATAACAAAGTACACTTTCCTGTTTTCGAAACTGCGAGTCAATTTGCTAAGCCCACTCTGGCTCAGCCGCACCACCCAAGGTGCGAGCCACCCGAGAAGCAAGCTCAACAGGAGAATCCAGGCTATTCAGAAAGAATTACAACAATTCCTCGATCCTGGCGAAGTGTAACCAATTCGAATTTTGATGTTGACATGTCGGTGGTTTTTAGCCGTAGGCATTTTGTTGTCCGCTTTAGCCTAAGAGGATTTCTGATCGAAAAAAAAGTTAGAAATGGACAGAGATAAATTTAGATTTTGTGAAATTAGACGCGACATAAGTCATTTCCGCTTCCGACAATCATTCTCTTTTAGTCGATGGACTGTTGAAAGACTAAAGGAATGGGGGAATGACTACCTGTGATAAAACATAGGCCAAGAAAGGATAAGCCGCAAAAAAGAGGGCAAAAGAAAAGAAAGACACCCCAGATTAAAAAAAAGGTGGGGAAGGGCGTTGCTATCTCAAACTGGCATTCGAACCCACAAAGCCTAGTCGCACCACCATTATGCTATCGTATATAAAGATTACGACTTCATTTAGAAAAACTTTCAATACAAATAGGAACCCGATGAGGGGAGTGGGACAATATTTAGACCTTGGCTGTCACAAGTCAATCTAGAAATAAGATTGGACGTTATTCTGGTTCGTATCAATGTTTGAAATTCTGGGTGATGAGATACGTTGCAGGACTCGAGTTTTCCAAGATAGCAAAATATTGCAATAAAAAAAAAGGAATATCGTAATATTGACTTCTAATTTGGTTCCCTTTTGTTGCAAAATTTAATATATATCATTGTTAAGTTATAAATATCATTTTGTCCAATTAAATTTTAAAATATCATATATACCATTTTTATTACCCTCAAATATCAAATATGTCATTGTTATGTAAAAAAATCATATGTGCCCAAATAAATTATTAAATATTATATATAGGGTCATTATGTTCGAAATATATCTAACATGTCATTAAAATATATCAAATACTTTAAATTAACATTAAACTTTAAAATTGCATTTATCTACTTTTTCTTTAATTTATGATTTTTTTTTCTTGCATCAAATGTTGCGGACTGCAGAGGCTAATTACTATGCAAAAATAAGAACATCACCCAGTACTTAATTATATATCATGAATCGAATTGAATAACGAATTTAAAAATATCAATGAAGTTAATTATGTCAGTAACATTGAATTAAATTTACACAGTTAGGGAAAAAAATATGGATTAAATTATAAAAGCAAGAGAAAAAACGTATGTAATTGTGATTTCTAAATTTTTTATTAATAACTTTAAAGAACTTTTATGTTTTAATTTAGAATACATTAGTTTAATTGGGCATATTGGGTATATTTCAATGACATATTTGATGTATTTCAAAATTAACAACAAAATATATAATAATTTAAAATTTTATTTGGCGATATTTAATAGGAATGACATATATTTGATATATTAGCTAATCAACCCGCATATTATGCGGGTAGCTGAATAAAAGTTGTTAAAAATACAGTTTGTTAAGAAGTCAAATTATATAAATCACATTTGTTGTATTAAAAATCTGATAATAAATTGATTATTTAATTCACATACTTCTAACTTCAAAATAAAATTACAATAATAAATTTTAATCTACAAATTTGTTTTCTATTTCAATATCAACCCTTTTGATAACACTTAATATTTCACTTAAGTTACAATGACATCGAAAAAAAAATAGTTATGTAATTTTTAAAAAATACAATGAAAAATTTAATTAATTATACGGGTTTTGATTTTTAGTTTCTATTCCTCCAAAATATTTAAGTAAAATAAAAATTTTCCATATACTAAAATTATGTTAAAATCATTATATCTTGAAATAAGTTTGAAATTGTTTTGTTTTGTCTATTTTTTTGGATGATGTCATACAAACGTTAAGATAATATATTGACATATTATGGAAAATTCTTTTTAGTAAAATGACATCATCACAGTCTTCTTTTATTAATATAAGAGATTTCAATGACATGTTACATATATTTAGAAAATAATGACCCCATATATAATATTTAATAATGTATTTAGGTTCATATGATTTTTTTTTTCCTTAACACTGACATATTTGATATTTGAGGGTAGTAGGAATGACATATATAATATTTCAAATTTTAATTGGGGGCAAATATGATATTTTTGGGCAAATATGATATTTTGTAACTTAACAATAGCATATATGAAAGAAATTTTTTTTTTTTTGTCTTTTTTGTTGTAGATTTTAGTTTTATTTTCTATATTGCATTACAGTTTTATTTTTTTATTTTTGTTTTTTTTAGCTTTTAGTTTACTATTGTGATTAGGTTGTGTATTTTGAGAAAACCAAAAAAAACTTTGTTAATATATATATATATTTATAAAAGTTTAGATAGTCGTGTTATTCTTTATAAATTTATTAGGGTTTTATTAATGACAGCCCAGTATAAACTAATGCAACCTATTTATCATTTTCCAATTATTTATATAATTTATTTCGAATAAAATCCAAAAGTTGTAATAAGTGATTTATTATTGTTATGCATACTTGCCCAATTACATAAAAAGATTGCGTTTAATTACAGAGTTTTTATTTATTTTTTTGTTTTTTCGAAAAGATTAGAAACGTGATATTTTATTAGAGAAACCAATTACAAAAAAGCTTGGAAGACTTAATTGATTCTTTTTATTTTCGAGTTTGAAAAATATAACAATCTTGCTAAACATAGTGTATTCTTTACTAGTGCTCAGACCCGTCCATTAAACGGGTAGTTTCAAGATATATAAATTTTATAATAATTGTGAAACAAAAAGTGTATGATCAATATCACAACTTAATTAATACGAAAGATAAAGAAGAAACATATGAAAATTAACTCAATATCACAACTTAATTAATACGAAAGCTAAAGAAGAAACATATGAAAATCAACTCCATGTAAATATTGATTATAGTTTACCTATTTTTTCCAATTTTAGTTAAATAAGAAGAGAAACAAATAGTGTATAGTATATAATTTGAAAAATACGTACTAATTCATTAGAAATAATGATTAAATATGAACAAAATATATAAATAAAAGAACCTTTTTGGTAATCGATCACAGCGTTTTATTTTTCGCAGTAGGTTTTTTGTTATGGTTGAGAATATAGGTGGTATATATATAGAGAGAGAGATAATAATAATAAGATTTTTTTAATTAAAGATCGGCAATTTTTTATTAAATAAATATTAAAAAATAGAGGATTAATAAGGATGAAGTATTAGGCTAAAGGAGGAGGATTAGGAGTGCCAAGTGTACTTTCAACCTCCTTTTTTAGTTATATTACTAGTGCTCAAACCCGTCAATTGGATGGGTAGTCTCAAGCAATATAAATCTTATAACAATTGTGAAACAACAAGTGTATGACCAATATCACAACTTAATGAATACGAAAGCTAAAGAATAAACATATGAAAATTAACTCCATATAAATATTGATTACAACTTACCTTTCTTTTCAACTTTAGTTAAATAAAACGAGAAACAAAAAGTGTATGACCAATATCACAACTTAATCAATACGAAAGCTAAAGAAGAAACATATGAAAATTAACTCCATATAAAAATTAATTCCAGTTTACCTTTTCTTTTTTCAACTTTAGTTAAATAAAAAAAGAAACAAAAAGTGTGTGACCAATATTACAACTTAATGAATACGAAAGCTAAATAAGAAACATATGAAAATTAACACCATATAAATATTGATTTCAATTTACCTTTTTTTTCCCCCAACTTTAGTTAAATAAAAAGAGAAACAAAAACCTTTTTGGTAGTTGATCATAGTTACTTTTTTTTGCCGTAGGTTTTTTTAATAATAAAGATTTTTTTTATAAGATTTTTTTATTAAGCGTCGGCCATTTTTTATTAAATAAATATTAAAAAATAGAGGATTAATAAGGAGAAAATATTAGGCTAAATGAGAGAGATTAAGGGTGTCAAGTGTACCCTCAACTCCCTCTTTTAATGATATTATAGATAGATATAGATTCTTTATGCATGTTCAAATTATCAAATAAATTTGTAATACATTGGAAAAAAACGAGAATATGTATATTGTAGAGGCGTAAAATACTTAAATCAAAGCATAAGTTAAAACTTGGTCAACAACTATATATGGAGTAATAGTTTTTTTCAGAATATTATTATTCGTAGTTTCTTACTATCAAACGATATATATGCAAATTAAGAATACAAACTTACACCTTGTGAGCGAGTCTGTTGTATAAAACAAAATAAAGGTTATCAGATACTAATTGTTGTTTGTTACGGAGTATTTAACAAGGCTATAATCTAGCGTTACAAACGTTTGGAGCTGTTTGGTTCTCATAAATGGGTGAAGATTTTCTCAAATTAATTTCAACTTAAGGGTCTAAATTAAAAAAATATCCATTATTAGATTATAATCAATGGTCAAAATTTAAAATTATATTTTAAATATTGAGCTTTGATTGAAATTCAATGGTCAAAATCTTTCTAACTTAGTCAAGTTGGGTAATTTGAGGTAAACATCTCCCCTCATAAATTATGAAATTTGATTTTTTTTTTCTTTTGTCATGTCACGTTACAGATTCATTTACGCTAATTTTTTTTTTAATTCTTTAGAACCAAATGACACCTTAGTAAGTGGTAGTTGATTTTTTATTTATTTGCTTTTTTTTTTCAATTCTTGATATGATGGGTGTGTTGGGCACAAAAGCTTGAAGCTGGACTTGTGGTTAGGGGTTTGGAGCTTGAGTTTAGAAATGAGGCTAGGAGCTGGGACTTCTATTTCAACCTTTCTTCTACCAACTTTTATTTTAAAGACTTTTCGGGGCTTTTAGGAGCTTTTTGGGGCTGGGGTTTTTAAAATGTAAAATGTATATCCAAACGGGGCTAATATGTATGGGAAATAGGTTTTACTTCTGGTTATTTTTACACTTGTGTGCATGGTTATAACAGCCAGTCTAGTACTTTACTAGGTTGCCTAAGCTTTATTGATTTATAATATAACTAGGAATGAGCTTTTTACTGAATGATATTTTATAAGAGAAATATACGTACTAATCAAATGTGTAATGTTAAAAATAAAATGTATACAAATCATTGTGAGTCAAAAAGCCAAATATAAATAAAATGTGAAGATTCACACTAATTTCATACCATGCCAAATAAATTTCAGCTAATTTCAAACATGTACTAAGCTATATCCATGCAATTATAAAACGAGATAAGTGATAACGAACGTTTTTGGAACGTTGTAGGGCCCAAAATGGTCGTCGATTTTCCTTCATCGAAACACCACTGGCTTTCTCCATCTCTCCTAAACTTCCCCCCGGTTTCGGCCCGAGCTTAATGAGTGGCGGTGTTACCGATCACACCGACCATTTGTCGATCCTTTACCGACTCCCACTCCATTCGTCTTAAACATATCCAGTTATTGCTTATTTTTTGCACATCATGAAATTCATTAACCTACTGTGGCCTCCATGTAATCTTCCCCTTCTTTTAGTGTATTGAGATTAAGGTAAAATGAACTTAGTGTGTTTATTCGGTAGAATTAACCAATTTGCAAACATGATCAAAGTGTTATGTAAATTGGGTTTCTTGTTGGAGACGATCTTGGTATGTTTGATTGAACTTGTTTGGTAGGCTGGAATCATAAGGAATAAAGAAGTAATTGATAATGAAAATAATGAGAAAGATAATGAGTATTTAAAAAAAAAAATGAATTATGTTGTTTGATACAAAAAAATAATAATAATAAAATTTTAATTAATAATCTATATTAACACATATAATATCATTAAACATTTTTTTCCCCATTATCATCAATTCTCTACAATTAAAAAATGAAAAGAATGGAAACCATTTTTACTTATTTATTATCGATTCCATTATCCATTGTAACCATTAACCAAACAAGATAAGTGCGTCTTATTTTCTTTCTCTTCTTTTCATCCTATTGTACCAATAACTTCTATTGAGATGAATCATAAAGGTAACAATATAACATTACAAAGTATTTCATTACAAATCATCAAAGGAACATATTATTTTCATTCCACTTATAAATAGTTAAATCCACTGCATAATTTAGTCATGTTTTTGCTTTAGTCTACCAAACACGAACCGGCTTAGTATAACTTTCAATCCCTATATAGCACGTCACTCCCATCCTCCATTCCAATCTCCCTCCCTCCCATCTTTTCTGATCTCTCTCTTGATCACACATCTTAAAAAAATAATAAGCAAAATTATCAAAATCAATGGCAGCCAATAAATACATAATCTCAAAAGCAGAAGCTGAATCCATGGCCAAATCAAAAGGCTTAACTGTCCCACAACTCCTTCCATCACTCGTTAAACAAGCTCAAGATCTTGCTCGTCCCCCAATCTCCAACTTCCACGTGGGCACCGTCGGCTTATCCTCCGATGGCCGGATCTTTTTCGGTGCTAATATTGAATTCCCAGGTTTACCCCTTCATCATTCTATCCACGCTGAACAGTTTCTGATCACTAATCTCGCCGCACACGGCGGCGGCCCAAAGCTTCTTTACATGGCTGTTTCCGCCGCCCCTTGTGGCCATTGCCGGCAGTTTCTCCAAGAACTCCGGGAAGTTTCCGATACTCAGATCATAATCACGGACGAGCATCCAGAAAACAATGATTATAAGCCCATTTCGTCGATCTTGCCACACCCATTTGGCCCTTTTGATCTTTTGGATCAAGAAATGCCATTGATTCTTGAAAAGCATGACAACGGTTTGTGTTTCAAAGATGAAAACTTTATCACACAAAATGGGAATTTATCGAATTTGGCAAATGGATATTGCGAATTGGCAAAAAAGAATGATGGGATTTTGAAATTGGAAGCTCTGGAGGCGGCGCGTGGCTCTCACGCGCCGTACAGTGGGTGCCCGTCAGGGGTGGCATTGATGGATTGTGATGGGAATGTGTATAAGGGATCTTACATGGAGTCTGCGGCTTATAATCCAAGTATGATGCCGGTTCAGGCGGCGTTGGTCGCGTACATGGTGGCTGGAGGCGGTGGGTATGAGCGGATCATGGCGGCCGTGTTGGTGGAGAAAGAGGGGGTGGTAGTGAGGCAAGAGGATACTGCTAGGTTATTGTTGAAATATACTTCACCCAAATGTGTGTTGACAGTTGTTCATTGTGTGTAATTTGATTGATCTAAGATTATGATGCAAGATAATTATGGTAATTGATCAACATGTTAATCGAATAATTATCCATCTGAAATTATAACTTACCAGTGTACAACTTCAGATAAAAAAAATTAGGCTATCAAACCGTGTTAGTGTTGTATATCAAATGCTTGATGAATCTTGCTTCCCTTTCGATGAATAAATTTAGTGTTAAGTAGAAGTGTCGCCTTTTCTTTAAAAACCACAAATGAACGTTTATTGTACGAAGATTTGTTTACCATACAAGCTTTGATGTTTGAGATTATGGTACCTGCCTTAGCTAACTCACTCTCATCACACCAAGAAATAAGCGAAAGAAGGCGCTATGTGATCTCGTGTTTATATGTATAATAGAACCGGAGCTAGTGCGTCTAAGTTACAACAATAGTAAGTCTAAACTGATTTTACAGTAACTCAACCAACAGAACACATATAGCCACTAATAAATACTCCGTATACCTTTTCCTTTTTAGTTTTATGGTAACCCTTGGTTTCTATTTTAAGAAAGAATTAGCTATATTCACGCATTGCCAATCCTTCATGGTATAAAACCTCCCTCCAACCTTGTTCCTCAACTTCCACCCATTGTCTCTAATAAAAGAGGCAATGGCTCTTGCAAAACAGACGCTAATTTTAATCTTAATTTCCGCCCACATCATTCTTGCAACATGCAAGGATGCTCATTCTACACCTTTAGCCACACCGGATGCGAAACCCACCAAACCGGACACCAAAAAGGAAACCAAAAAGGCCCCTTTGCCCACGCCCGATGTGAAACCCACCAAACCGGATACCAAAAAGGACACCAAGAAGGAAACCAAAAAGGACAGTAAGAAGGAAACCGAAAAAGACACCAAAAAGGACACCAAAAAGGAAACCAAGAAGGATACCAAAAAGGGAACCAAGAAGGAAACCAAAAAGGACACCAAGAAGGAAACCAAAAAGGATGAGAAGGAAACCAAAAAGGACGAGAAGGAAACCAAGCCTTCTAACCCTTCTGAATTCTCATTTCCTGACATCAAAGAAGCCACTGATAAGGCAAAAGCTGTAACCAAGCCTGAAGTGGCTAATGTGGTGTCGAAACAAATGCAAGCTGTGCAGAAAACTATTGATGAATTCAATGCATCACTCAAGAAGCGATTAGATAACCCCAAATCATCACCGGGGTCGAAAGAGTGTGTTTCAGAATGTGATGAGGTCTTTGGGGCCGCCATTGATGATATAATGAAGACTCTTGATAGCCTTGAAAGCCAAAACCTTGTAAAGGCTAATTTTGATATTAGTGCAGTCGCCACCAATGTAGACACCTGCAATGATTGCTTTAATGAAATGTCTGGTGGTGATCAAGAAGTGAAGAAGCTAGGAGATTGGGTACGCAAGATTACCGGGGATGCCCTTGAGGCTCTCCAAAAAGCCACCTCTTAAATCATATTTATAAACACACTAAAAAAATAAATTCTAGAAGCATGGTTTCATCATTATCTTTCCTGATCAAGCAAGAAATTGACGTACCATACACAATATTGGGATGAACGAGCTCCTACAAATGAATATGATCTTACAAAAGAAGCTTTTGAGTCCTAAGATGATTATACCTAATAGCCATATTAGAAGGTAACATATATCACTGAATTATTTAAACAATGCAAAGAAAATAACGCAATGTAGTTACTTACTGTTTGTACAGATTATGTTAGCTAGACAATTAGACATACCAAGATCACTGCATATGAAAGGAATCAGTAGCATCTATAACGTTTTTCTTCCATCATTTGAGCTCCATTTAAGTCTTGATTTTCACTTGTTGGGTGGAAGAACGGTTCCTTTGTAAATCTTCCAAGGCCCGCCATAGAATTTTGGTCTCATAATTGGCACTGCCTCGCCGGGATGCTCTTCCCAGTACTTCTCCTGTTCAATAAAGGCCAATAGAAGTTAAAGAAAAACTATTAAAAATCGTGCCATCCTTTTTTAAATGAGTTTTAATCGGCACACTCTGACATGCTATTAGACAATTTGTGAGATAAACATAGTAGAATCCAATTTACATTAATCCGACTAAAAAAAGGCCTTATGGTTAGCTATAATATAGAAAAATCATTATGATGTTCTTGGCTCAACCTGGGACAAAACTAAGAGGGCATCTGAATGTGATTTTTGATAATGGCTACATGATATTGAATTCCGAGAAACAAATAATCAATTGTAATAAAGCATGCTATAGGAGACAATATTTGGATGTGCATATATTGCTTAATGTTGTAATGATCATTTTCAATGATCTTGGTTGTCAGTCGGGTGTTCTACAAATATTCAAACTTCAAGTAAAATACGATTACAAGTATACAAGTACTTTTAACAGTTTAGCCCGCCCTTTGATAATATGTTTAGTTGCAACTTAGTATGAAACTGATTACCTGACTCCTATATTACCAAAAGAAGCATAAGTTTATTACTTAATTGTAACTTGAAATTGCAACAGTCAAATAACTATTTTCGAAATGCAAATCCAAACAACCCCTAGGAGTACCTTGTAGAGTTGCTCGGTGATTGCAGCTCCAATGACCCCAGTATAGAAGGCACATACATAGATTGTAACAAGAGGTGTAAATGATTTTGGACGCTTGAACGGATCAACCATTGTCCAAAGTACTTCTTTCTCCCACTTAGTGTGCAGGTAATCAGCATATTTTCTCCACAAATAAGTTGCCATTCCCAAATATCAAAAACTTACCTGATCTGTAACAACCATAGTTTAAATGTAAAACTCTAACAGATCCAAATAAAATAAAGCTTAACATGTTCATTGTTAACAACTCAAATGTATTATCAAAAATGCAATATGTGTACATGTGAAAGGCCACTTATATGATCCGGTTAAGATTGAAGTGCTGAACTTTTTTTAGCTCTTTAATTTTCCTCATAGTTATGCCTAAACTAAAAACTGAAGCTTGAAACTATAAAAAAACTTTATGAAAATTAAAAAGATCAAAACTTTAATAAAATAAATTCTTCAAGAAGATGCCCAATCCAATTCTAAGCAAAAATACCAGATTCTTACACCAATCCAACAGTTGGGGTTTCTTAGATAAATATAAGGACATTTGGGTGAGTTGAGCATTTATACAAACAGTTGGTGTGCATACATACAAAACAAACATACGTATATATGATATTGAATCAAGAACTATACCAATCAAACAAATGGAAACTATTAATTCTTTCAGCATTTGGAGTTTCTTGAAAACCCACAAAATGCAAAGCAAATTATGGTTTTTACTAATTATTGTGTAAGTAAAAAAAGTAACTTTTCTAAAATAAAGTAAGAGATATGTAGATTAAGAAAAGAAGACAAACCGCCGGAGAGACTTAAGACACCGGCCAGTCTGATCGGCCGTTTAGTAGACTGGAGATCAACCGCTAGTTTTGCTGAATTTGCTCTGCTTAAATCTTTTTCTTTTTATTCGGAATTTTTTGCATTAATAACGTGGTGGGTTACTGGGTTTAAACGAGATGTCGAGACCACACAAACTATTCGAGCACAGCTCAAGCTACTTCGGTTAACCTACTCGAAAAGCTGACAAACTTAATCGAACTTGTGCTATTTTATAATTTTAATTTAAATATTCTGCTATTTTATAATTTTACTCAAACAATTTAAATGTTCAAATTTGACTTGTTGATTTTTTTTCCTCGAACTTTGACTGTAAATATATTTGTTTACATAATATAATACCTAATGAAAGTTATATACTTATATCAATGAAAAATACATGTAAAGCTCAATCTATTTATATACTTTACATCAACTATTGTATAACACATACAAAATAATTTACGGTCAAAGTTACAAACAAAAGATTTCAAAAGTCAAAATAGTACATTTAAATTGGGACGGAGGGAGTATATTTTTAGATAATTATTATCCTAACGAGTCAAGATTAATCGAGTTGGGTCAAAAGTGCCAAATTGAATTTGAAATTATCGAGCTTATAGGGGTAATTTGATTTAAAATTCAGTATAATACTTGATTAGTAAAGCAAGCTCGAGCTCGAGCTTGAAAAGGAAGACTCGGTCGAGCATGAGTTGAGTTTTATAATCGAGTCAAGCTCGAGCATGTTGGGTTATATAACTAATTATCACAACAAATCACAAAGCACGCAACGGAAGACAAGATCTATGTAGTTTAATTAATTAACCAAAGTATAGAAGATGTACCTTATAATGGAGAGATTGAAGACAAGAACAAGGTTTAACTTAACCTCTCTACGACTGCACACTCAACGGTGGAACGTATGTATGCTAGTACTTGATCACGAACAACCCTTTGTTTAAAGCCGAATACCTAGCTAACTCGAAAACCCTTTTTCCTAGCTAAGAGAACCGAAAATCAAAACCCTTTGTGGGTTGATTTTCGGCCGAGAGAGGGAGAGAGAAAAGAGGAGAGAAAAACTCTTTGGATTTAATTGTATACAAAACAAATAAACATAGGTTTGTATTTATAGGCTTAGGAAACTTAATGACCAAGTCTTGAGGGTTTTGAGGCCCTAGTCGACCCCCCCCCCCCCAGAACATTGTAGAGGGGTTTCCTAATTGTTTCCTAATTCCAACTCTTCTCCGTTAAGTCCGTTAGTTAAGTACCGTTAACTTTTAACTCTTTTAACGAACCTCCGTTAGTTTTTCGTGATCAAATTAATTAATAAATTACATTTAATATATTAATCAATTTATAGTTACATTCACGTTGAGGTGTGACCCCGTAGGCTTAAATACTTTTCGGACATACGTTCATTTTACGTGATCATATTCCAACAGCTCCCACTTGAACTCGTAACGAATGAAGGTAATAACATTGGTAAGCGTCTAGCAACACCCCAATGCTCCCGAAAACATTTAAGTACTGTTTAAATGGTTAAGTCATTTATTATCCCTTTGTTCAGATACCTTTGTTAAATATGAATATGGATCGAGATCATTTCATAATTTAACGATTATGTTTCTCATTCTATAACTAATTAATGATTACCAAATATAATCGAGAACAATCTGGATTTATTTGGGCACGGCCATGCAAACATCTTAATTAGTCCTAATGAGGGCGCCAAACGGTATCATACTTCAATTTCAAATTGAAGGAACAAATCCTATATTGACTACACGAGTCAGTCATCATATTTCACGACGCTTTCTGAAAATAGCCCTTTATGTACCCCCTTATTCAGGTGAGTTAGAACTATATCAAGTAAGTGCGATTCATATATGCTGACCTACTTGTATCTCAAGTCAAAGGATCAATAAAAGTAACCACTTGCGAATTTCACTTAATGACGATGATCCATAAAGCGATAATTCGTTAGTGGGGTAGTCCAATATGCATCTGCTATGGATATCATGTGAGTTTGGTGGGATCCATCCATTACATATTCCAAGAATATAACCAATCACTCACATTTGTCTTCGTTTAATTATATTCTCATATAATTAATCGACAATGGACAATTTAGAATATTCAATAATATATAAAATATTAAATGAAATATTCAAGGATTAAACATGCAAATATAGGACACAATTTAATATTGAATGAAATCAAACATATCAAGTACTTTATTTCATTATGGAAAATATAAATTGGTTAACATCCCTTATCCAAATACCGAAACAACAGATTTACATGAAATAACTAGCTAATTTAAGTCCTATGCCATCGGCATGCCTTTCAAGCTTGGGCCTAGAAAAAGCTTTTGTGAAAGGATCAGCTAAGTTAAAATCTGTGTGAACTTTGAGTAAATTGATCTCTCCTAGTTCGATCTGCTCTCGAACATAGTGATATCGTCTAGCATAATGTCTGGCACCTTTCTGAACTCCGGGTTTGTTGGCAATGATTAATGCACCGGTATTATCACAGTACAAATCAGTGGGTAATTCATTTGAGGGGATCACGTCGAGCCCGCTAATGAACTTCCTTATCCAGACTGCTTCCATTGCGGCTTCTGAGGCGGCAATGTACTCAGACTCTGTTGCAGACATGGCGACTGTGGTTTGCTTCTTGCTTTTCCAGTCCACAGCTCCTCCGTTTAAAACGAAGATGAATCCTGATTGAGACTTCGTGTCATCTTTATCAGTTTGAAATCCAGCATCACAGTATCTGGTCACTTTGAGCTCTAAGTCTGGATTTCCTCCATACACCAAAAATATATCTTTAGTAGCTCGTAGGTACTTCAGAATATTTTTAACAGCAATCCAATGGCTTTCACCAGGATTCTGTTGATATCGGCTTACGATGTTTTGCGCGAACGCCACATCGGGTCTAGTGCATCTAACCGCATACATAATAGATCCTACAGCCGAAGCATAAGGAATTCTACTCATACGCTCCACCTCACTAGGCTTAGAAGCACCTTGTTTGACAGATAAACTAAGTTTTTCTTGCATAGGTATAGACCCACGCTTAGAGTTCTCCATCTTGAATCGCTTCAAGATCTTATCAATATAAGCACTCTGACTTAGTCCAATTAATCGCGTTGATCTATCTCGATAGATTTTGATTCCAAGATTGAATGCCGCTTCTCCTAAATCTTTCATGGCAAAACACTTTCCAAGATGGGATTTAACATCTTGCAACATCGGAATGTGTTTTCCTATGATTAATATGTCATCGACATACAAGACAAGGAAAGTAACATTACTCCCACTAGCTTTGCAATATACACATGGCTCATCGGGATTTTGAACGAAACCAAACTTTTTGATTTCTTCATCAAACCGTTTATTCCAACTTCTTGATGCTTGCTTTAGTCCATTAATGGATCTTTGAAGCTTGCATACTTTGTTGGGATGTTTCGGATCAATAAAACCTTCCGGTTGATCCATATAGACTTCTTCATCCAAGTAACCATTAAAGAAGGCAGTCTTAACATCCATTTGCCATATCTCAAAGTCATAGTACGCAGTTATGGCTAAGAGAATCCTAATAGCTCTAATGTCCGCAATTGGAGAAAAGGTTTCTTCATAATCAACACCGAAACGTTGAGTATAACCTTTCGCCACGAGATGAGCTTTATAGGTGTGTACATTTCCATCCATGTCAGTCTTCTTCTTGAAGATCCACTTACACCCAACAGTCTGAGCATTTTGTGGAAGATCAACCAAGCTCCAGACTTGATTGTCTTTCATGGATTTCATTTCCACCTTCGTAGCTTCAATCCATTTGTCAGATTCTGGATCTGATAATGCAGCTTCGAAATTGGGAGGCTCATCGAGATCTCCAACAACGTCTTCTTCTACCATCAGACATATTCTTTCGGTAGGACGTCTTGTCCTTTCGGACCTACGAAGTGGAATCGTTTCATTATCATCGACTTGAGGTTCATCACTTTGAACATTTTCCCCCCCAAGTTGATGATTGCTAGTATCTTCAGAAGGTGACACATCTTCCTCTTGAGTCTCATCAAGTTCTACAATCCTCCCACTGTTCTCTTGAACTAACTTCTTTTCAAAGAACTCAGCATAATGAGCAACACGAACAGTGTTTTTAGCGGGATCATAAAAGTCGTAACCCATCGTTTCCTTAGGGTATCCGACAAAGATGCACTTAGTAGTTCTGGGTTCAAGTTTGTCAGGCGTATCGCGCTTCACAAGTGCCTCACATCCCTAGACTCTTAAGTAAGACAAATTAGGGACATCACCATGCCATAATTCGTATGGTGTCTTGTCAACCTTCTTGGTTGGAACCATATTGAGAATGCGTACAACAGTCTCTAGAGCATAATCCCAAAACGAAAATGGGAGAGTTGTACGGGTCATCATTGATCTCACCATGTCTAGCAAGGTTCGATTTCTCCTTTCAGACACTCCATTATGCTGAGGAGTGTATGGAGGAGTAAGCTGTTGGACAATGCCACATGCTTTAAGATAATCCTTAAACTCTTGGCTTAAGTATTCACCACCTTGATCCGAACGAAGAATCTTGATGGATTTACCGAGTTGATTTTCAACTTCATTCTTAAACTCTTTGAATGTTTCAAAGACTTCATGTTTATGTTTAAGCAAGTAAACATAACCATAACGACTGAAATCATCCGTAAAAGTAATTAAGTAGCTAGCTCCTTTTCTTGACACATGTCTAAATGGGCCACAAACATCGGTATGAATGAGTCCAAGAAGATCTTTAGCCCTTTCTGGCGTATGCTTAAAGGGTTTTCGTGTCATCTTGCCGGAAACACATGACTCGCATTTATCAAATGATTCATCATTCAATTTTAAGATCCCTTCACGTTGAAGTCTTTCAATGCGATTTTTGCCAATGTGTGCAAGACGACAGTGCCAAAGATAGGTAGAGTCCAAGTCAGTCTTGGCTCTTTTGCTAACATTAAACATTGAATTATTTGAAACACAATCACGCATATCAATTTCATAAATACCATTAAAAGCAATAGCATCAAAATAATGAACATTATTTTTAGAAACTGAAATACCAATATCATTAAAAATATTAATGAATCTGTTGTCTTTCAACAAAGAAACTGAAATAACACCTCTAGTAATAGAAGGTGCATAATGACAATTGTCTAAAACAATAATTAAACCGGAAGGAAGAACTAAATGAAATTCTCCAATTGCTTCAACAGCTGCTGGTAGACCATTGCCCACTATCAACTGCAAAGCTCCGGGCTTCAGTTTCCTCCTTTTCCTAAGCCCCTGTAATTCATTACAGATGTGAGTTCCACAGCCAGTGTCATAAACCCACAATTTACGCTTAGTTAAGGAAAATAATTCAATTGTGAAGATACCTGAAGTACTAGCGCCGCTAGTATTCTTCTTCTTCGAGTTCAACTCGGCAAGATACTTAGGACAGTTCCTCTTCCAGTGCCCGACTTCATTACAATGATGACAACTCTGGTCTTTAGCCGGATGCTCTTTCTTAGCTGGAGGAGTCTTCTTTGACTTGGAAGGGTTTGCAACTTGCTTGCCCTTTCCATTGCCATCAGCTTTGCCTCTAGCTCTTCGCGATCTTTTAGCTTTTTGGATCCGACCCCCTTTGATCATAAGAACATTAGAGTCATTGGCCTTTTTAGGAATCTTCTTCTCAAATTCAATGAGCATAGCATGGAGTTCATTAACACCCTTTTTCATAGAGTGCATGTTATAGTTTTGCACAAAACTCTCAAATTCATTTGGAAGAGATTTGAGAATCATGCCAACTTTAACATCTTTATGATAAGCATACTCCATTGATTCCATTTTGTCAAAAATGCTCTTCATCTTGAGCACATGACTACTAACTGGCTTTCCAGATTCAAGTTTCATGTCATGGAGTTCCACGACATTGTCGAAAAGTTCCACTCCGGTTTGTTTCTCATATAAAGATTTCACCTCGCTGATCATATCATATGGAGTGTAAAGTTCGAATTGTTTATGTAGCTCAGGAGACATGCTTGCAAGCATCAAACAACAAACTTCATTGAATCTAGTGTACTGAATTCTATAGTCAGCTTTTTCAGCTGCTGTAGCATTTTCAGCCGGTTCATTAGGCCATTGTTTTTCAATGACATCCATACGTTCTTCAACTCGCAGAACAATTCGTAGTTGACGAAACCAGTCATTGAAACTTGATCCAATAAGCTTTTCTCTTTCAAACATTTGCCGAAAAGCATTGGTGTTTGTGGAGGGATTCATCGCCATCTACAAAACAGATTAAGTTCAAAAATCAGTATTTTCGATAATCAGTCCTTGAGAAATTAATTACCCAAATGTTTATGGAATAAACAATTAATCTCATCAAGGCTAGGATCCAATCGACATGCAACCATTTCATCAGTTGATCTGCTAGAAATGATTGCACTCAAAAGGTAAGTGACGATCAGTAATTGCATTACAAGTGCAATTCCTAGAAAGTATGAGACCTACGTAAGACACTCGATTCATCAAGCGATCTTTTGTAGTCATGTTTTGTCCCATCTTTTGCCACGGGTCAAGGTCTCACCGCTTAACTCGCTTTAAGTCGTCCAACTAAGAACGTGCAAAATTGACCACCACTGTGTACCAGTGAATGGGTTTTGCCATGCAATCGTTATTTCACCACTGTGTACCAGTGAGTAAAACAACGACCCCATGTGTCCTTGACAAATTGGATGGCAATGACTTAAGTTTATTGGGTCATACAATTTAACATGTGATCAAAAGGTTATGTTTAGGAGATTCATGCATATCTTCTAAACATAATATTTAATAAAATCATTTGTATAGTCTTAGCAACACAAGAGAGCTCGGTAGCTCTATTTGAACGCACAAAGAAGTTTTAGCCCTGTTTCTGGTCCGATTCAGATTTCGACCAGAACTACAAAGTTTTAGCCCTATGTGTTGAGAATCTACAGTTCAAAGCACGACCTCTAACTCATTACGGATTAAAAGATATGAATTTTTTAGTAAACTGTCGCAAAACAGAAAGTTTATACGAAAAATTCACATTGTCACACAATTAATTATACAATTATCTAGCATAATTAACCCTAATGATCAAGATTTCATATCAATATATCTAAGTAAGAATCATGAATGATTTGCATGAAAAATTCATGATTTTTACTTCTTTTTAACAATTAAAATTAAAGGTACAACACATAATTACATACAATTTATCACATAAACATGTAATTTAATCAAAACTTGGATTAGGAACCCTAAAAAAAATCTTTTTTTATTTTTTTATTTTCTGGAATAAATTTTTGAACCATATATATATATATTAAATAAAACCTTTTTCTTATTTAAATAATGTAATTAAATTACAAAAACAATTTAACCATATATATATATATTCGAAATTTTTGAAGATCAAGAACCCTAACCCCCTTCAAGTTTTGATCTTTTGGTAATCAAAAAACATACATAGTAGGCTCGTGATACCACTGTTGGGTTATATAACTAATTATCACAACAAATCACAAAGCACGCAACGGAAGACAAGATCTATGTAGTTTAATTAATTAACCAAAGTATAGAAGATGTACCTTATAATGGAGAGATTGAAGACAAGAACAAGGTTTAACTTAACCTCTCTACGATTGCACACTCAACGGTGGAACGTATGTATGCTAGTACTTGATCACGAACAACCCTTTGTTTAAACCCGAATACCTAGCTAACCCGAAAACCCTTTTTCCTAGCTAAGAGAACCGAAAATCAAAACCCTTTGTGGGTTGATTTTCGGCCGAGAGAGGGAGAGAGAAAAGAGGAGAGAAAAACCCTTTGGATTTAATTGTATACAAAACAAATAAACATAGGTTTGTATTTATAGGCTTAGGAAACTTAATGACCAAGTCTTGAGGGTTTTGAGGCCCTAGTCGACCCCCCCCCCAGAACATTCTAGAGGGGTTTCCTAATTGTTTCCTAATTCCAACTCTTCTCCGTTAAGTCCGTTAGTTAAGTACCGTTAACTTTTAACTCTTTTAACGAACCTCCGTTAGTTTTTCGGGATCAAATTAATTAATAAATTACATTTAATATATTAATCGATTTATAGTTACATTCACGTTGAGGTGTGACCCCGTAGGCTTAAATACTTTTCGGACATATGTTCATTTTACGTGATCATATTCCAACAGAGCATTAGTACTGTGTTTCATTGATTTCGTTCGATTACACCCTGAGTTTTTTTTTTATTCAAATAATGTATTTTAATTTTAGTTTTATTCTTATTTTTCTAAACTAAAATATTCATGTCATATATTTCACGTATATTTTAATTTCTATCAATTTATGTCATTTTCATATTTCAACTAATATTTTTAAGCTATTGCAGTATACAATTAATTTATGATTGTTTATATATTGCATAGCTTGATCTAACCATTTCCCTACCTGATTCTTACAAACCATTTTATTTTTGAAAAATTATGACGGGCTAACGACATATCAGTCCGACAATTTCACACCTTCGAATATATACGTTGACACTATGAGATATTCTTTGTTATATGAGACACATATCATACATTTCGTACTTTAGTTAGTTTCTTATACTCATAAAATATGGTCTATAAATCTACATTTCGTTGTTAATCCATTTTCACAAGATAATTTCAAACTTCATATCAAATATTTAATGAGAGTAATAAACAAAAATGAATAATGTATTTTTAATGGCATGAGCTTAAAAAACATTGTTTTCGAGTATATCTAATCCGAACTTATTATCTTTTATATTAATAAAACAAGATTGTGATGATGTCATTTTATTTCAAACAAAACTTTTTAATACATAATCTTAATATTATTATGATATTATCTAATCTATACTATATTATAAAGCAGATTCCTTCCAGATTTTCAACATTGAGTTGAAATTTTCAATATTGATTTTAAATACATTCTCAAAATACCCCTCTCATCTATTCTATATTTATCTAAAATAACGATAATAACCTTCCCTCTCCTCAAATCTCAACCAATCATCTTTTTTCTCTCTCCTCTATAAATCATTTATTCCTTCAATTTATTCAAAATCTTTTATCTCAAAAATCATACGTCGATAAATTATAAAAATTGTATGGGTGTTCTTAAAATTTCATGCTCTTTCATTAGAGATGTCATTCGATATACTTTCGACGAATTTTTAAATCCGAAGGCGGAGGGCGGAGGCCGTAGGCATTTGACTATCACACTCTCTGACCTAGCTATCACCCTCACCATCTCACCGCCGCAACGCACGGGTTCTTACTCTCGTAATATTTAAAAGTGGGCAAAAAAAGAATAACAAAAACTTATTGCAACATATTATGACTTTAAAATATTTCTAGTAGGTAATTACGGAAGACTTCCATTGAAATGAGAAACAAATATGTAGATCAAAATTGATTACCACAATATCATTTGAGAGTTAATGGTATGAGATTTGAGTTATAATTAGATTTTTAACATAACTAATGCGATGTATATGCTATAATTTTTAAACAAATTGTAGTCTTAACATCGCTTACTCAAAATATATAATATAATAGTATGCAATATAATAAAAAGTTAAACACGTAATTGTGGTGTATCGTTAAAAAATCAAATTTTATTCAAATGCTCATGATGGTTGATTAGCTAGTTTTGAAAAAAACAACCTTTTCTTACGAGGAACATTTTTCTCACAAGACCTTAAAGTCTTACATTCTTCCAAATACCAATTGTTGATTCCTTACAAAAATGAATTGATAACAACCGAACAAGAGCCACCATTGACACACACATAAAAAGGAGTATTTGGATAAAAATCCTTTAAAATTGTTTTCTAACTCTACAGGTAAAGTTGAGAATATTTTGATCTTTAGATCAAAATTAAAGGTCACAATTAAAATATGGCTTTTAAATCTTGACTTTTGATTTCAATCCAATGTGGGTTTTAATTTTAGCGGATTTCAATCCGACTTTTCAAACTTTTCACAAAAGGTAGTTGATTTTGATTAATTTAAATACTTTTACATAAAGAAGACTTCCCAAAGACTTTTCACATTTTATATACAAAAACAACTATAAAACAACTATAATAACACACACATAAAAAGATTCAATCTTTATAATCTTTTTGTGGAATTTAAACATTTTACAGCATGAAGAAGGGGAATTTGGCCCCAATTCTCAAGCTAAACCTCCCACCTCCTGATGAAACTTCACTTGCCAAGTTCTTGTAATTTTCTTGCTTTATTTTTCTATATATTGTATTGTGTTTAAAGTTTGTGGGTGTGTTGTAAAGATTGCATCTTTATATTATTTATGTTGTTTTGAATGTTTATGTTTTGTAGAACTGAATCTGGGACTTTTATGGATGGTGATTTGTTAGTGAATAGAGATGGTGTTAGAATTGTTTCTCAAGGCCAATCTGAAACTGTAAGTTTCTTGATTTTTTGGATCTGGGCTTCTTTGTATTCAATTTCTAGTTGTTAAAGTTACATCCTTTTTGGGGTTAGTTTGATAGAGCATGAACTTTGGTAGAGCCTTGTTCGATCCAGCAGTGTGAAATTTATCGGTATGTTATATTGGTAAGGTGGTTTATATGATTTGGTTGTAGAAGTAAACAAGATGAGTGTAATAGTGGTATAGTGTCAAACAATGAGGTGGATGCAGGATCACATTGAAGAATTGTATTTTTTTACTGAATCTCTTATCAATCATCTATTTAATCCTGGCATGTTTGCCTTACGTTGTTTGATTTTCATTTGAGTTAGTCTTAAACTCTTAATGGTTAAAGTTACCTTATTATGTCTAGTTTCTAAGATTACATCGTTTTTGGGTTAGTTTGGTAGACCGTGATCTTTGTGATAGTCTTGTTTAATTCAACAGTTTGAAGTTGAACCATATTTTTACAGGAAAGTTGTAATACGTCGATGTGATTTAAGATGTAGAAGTAAACAAGACGAGTGTAGTTGTGCTGACATTGTGAATGTAGGATAACAATGAAATTATTCCAGACAAATTGTGCTTATGATTATTTGATCATTAGAAATTTATTTTGTAATTCTATAAATAATCAGAAATTGTGAAACTCTCGAGCATCTTATTATCTCGAACATCAGTTGTAGTCTATAATGGGACTTTGCTGGGTTACCTTAATACTCTATGCCAAAGCCCCTTTCGTAAACACCTCAATACCTGTAAGTTGTGTAGTAGAGCGACCAGCCGACCACATCTACTGGGCCCTCCATGACTGTGTACTGCCAAGTAGTTGCTTTTTGAATAGAAGTGTAATGAAGGATGCCCCTTGTTACAGTGTTCTTTGATTTATATGTATCCTAATGACTATCATTTCTCCTTTTGTTTGTGTAACAATTTCCTTCTTTTCATATTTACATTTGCATATTTTTTGTTCAGCCACCCCTTATTCAGCCATCGGATAATCAGTTAAGTTTGGCTGATTTCGATGCGGTTAAAGTTGTTGGAAAGGGAAATGGTGGAATCGTTCGCTTGGTGCAGCACAAGTGGACTGGGCAGTTTTTTGCTCTGAAGGTAATTTGACCAAGGTTCATATTTTAGACCTGGAAGAAAGTCACTTACATGAAAAACTGCAATACATGATACACCAATTTTTCGTCATTGAGGGGTATTTTAGACATTTTACCAAAGTGAAGCGCCCATTTAAAGCTATGCCCCCTGTCAAATGTTGCAAAGTTCTTGCTGCACTTGAAAGTCCTCTTCTAACGTGTTTATTTGATATTCAGGTGATTCAAATGAATGTGGAAGAATCGGCCCGCAAACAGATTGCACAAGAACTTAAAATCAACCAGTCATCCCAGTGTACGAACGTTGTTGTCTGCTACCAATCTTTTTACGATAACGGTGCTGTCTCTATTATCTTGGAGTATATGGATGGAGGATCTTTAGCTGATTTTTTGAAAACTGTTCGATCTATTCCAGAACCTAATCTTGCAGCCATCTGTAAGCAGGTTGGAAATATATAGTTTTTTTTTTGTGTCACAAATGTAAACATTACCAATGAAGAAATATAATTATAGTTGCTCCTATGAAACACAACGACAAACAGGTGCTTAAGGGTCTGTGGTACCTTCATCACGAAAAACATATCATTCACAGGGACTTAAAACCGTCAAATCTGCTGATAAATCACCGAGGTGAAGTCAAGATCACTGACTTTGGTGTTAGCGCGATACTTGCAAGCACATCTGGACTGGCTAATACATTTGTTGGCACGTACAATTATATGTCTGTGAGTACTCTGTAACTACTTATAGCAAGTTGGATTTGCTTCTTACAACTGACTATTATTATAACAATTTATCAGTTTTATTATGTGGATAGACATGTTCCGTTTCTGATTACTTAAGGGTCAAGGTGATGGTTTCGGATAATCAGTTGCATACTAGCTGCAACAAAACCAATTATTTAAGGATAGTATGAAATTACCTATCTTCAAAAACATATGTCCTCTTTTAACAACTGATTCTACAACTCGTTTAGTTACAATTAATGATGTGCTTTTGCTTATTTAATATCATGCACTCACTTTCAGAACACATGTGCATATACCTTGTTTTGTTGGCTCATCGCCATTTCTTGACACATCAATAGATTGGAACTGCATTCACATCTCCACATATATAGGCCTAAGAAATGAAAATGTGAGAAGGACGAGAAGTATTGATGGGACCATATAAATACTATGTGTTTGATTTTATAATTTGTACATTTTTTGTATATGTTTGAGTCTCTTTAGAAAAACTGAAGCTGATAGATTGGTTTATCTTTGTATGGTTTCAGCCAGAAAGAATTATTGGAGGCAACTATGGTTATAAAAGTGATATATGGAGCTTAGGTTTAGTTTTACTGGAATGTGCGACAGGTCACTTTCCATACTCTCCACCACAACCAGGGGAAGGATGGGTTAATGTTTATGAGCTTATGGAAACCATTGTTGGTCAACCGCCACCTCGGGCATCTCCTGAGCAGTTTTCTCCTCAGTTCTGCTCATTTATTGAAGCATGGTAACATATAGTTTCTTGATAGATATTTTTTGTTCTTTACTAGAGTTGGCCAAATTGGTGGTTCATGCAACTTGGGTAATGAGTCAAAGGCTGTAATCATTTACTATGGGACACCAGATTGGGGTATATTGGGTTGCCTGCTAAACTGTGTTTGTCCACTACCCCATTTATTTAGAATATCATAAATATGTTGAAGTGCAAGATATGTCTTCATAAACCAAGGTTTTTTTCTTTGATATATTAACAAAGTTGAAGTATTCAATGGTGGGCTGTGGACGTCACACCATAAGCAAAAGCTCTTTATAAACCAAATACTACTACGAAAAACCAAGTTATTATCTAATAACTTGGTTTTTTGGAATAAAACAAGTTAGGAAGTCATATACATTTTAATGCATTTTTGGCGATTTTTAAACTGTTAGATCAGGATTTTTTTAGCCTTCCTTTCAATCCATGTAACCTGTCAGAGATAAAGATGTAACCCAAATCGGCAGATCGAAGTCATCTAAGTGTTGATAGGTAAATGGGTTGAAATGGCCACCTATCTGTGTAGTAATTAAAGAGACCCAGCCTTAGTTGGGCTAAACCTAAGTTGCTGCCTGCTGGTTAGGATATGGGTGTTGGTCCTGTACGGTCACTTGGGGCCCAGATCCTTTCCTCAGCTTTTGTTGGTACACAACCCATATGCTAAAGCTTCACATCTCCATCTCCATCTCCTAACAAACACATATTTATATGTTATTCTAGTGTGCAGAAAGATCCGAAGGATAGACCATCAGCAAATGAACTAATGGTACACTTACCTTTTTACAAAGTATAAAACAATCTATTATCATTCAAGATATGACACCAACTTACATGTTTATTTTCTCTCTTGATATCCAGTCACACCCCTTCATCAATATGTTTGATGACATGGCAGTAGATCTTGCATCTTATTTCACTGAAGCGGGATCCTCTCTTGCAACATTGTAATGAATCCCTGGTACGTAATAGAATTTTATACAAACAAAGGCTGTTTGTGGCATGATCAAGCGTCATTCGCCTGATTTAACCTGTTTGAGCATTTTATACCTGATGCTTTATGTTAATTTACTAAGAGTTAGATATTTTATCAAATGCAGATTGCTAGGGTAGTGTGTAAAGTGCAAGTAAAGGGCAAAAGATCTTGCCTTTTTCGTTGTATCATGACTCAGGCTTAAGTTTGCATCTAGTTCGCGAAGATGAAAAACTCCACCTTTTTGCTGAGTTCTTGTAAAACTTCCATTCTTAATGAATGTTTTTACTATGATTTTATGGTAACCACATTTTAGTGTGCTTTTACGTATGAGACCATAATGATTGCATCAATATTTGTCTTGGGTTCTATAGCACTAAACGAGTACCAACTATCTTTATCTTTACTTATTTGCTACTTCATAAAAATTCCCAACCCTTAATTTTCAGAAATAGATGGAAAAAATGTTAGTAAAATGACCCGATTGTCCTTAATATACACTCCTCTTGGGAATAGATTACGAAATTTACTTGATTTGCCTTAAATAAACTAATTTACACCTTAAACCACATCTTTTAAACTATTTCCACTGTCATTTTTACATCCAATACATTTATATTAACCTACACCACCTGACAACGCCACCACCATCAATAGGCGTCGCCATCATTACCAGTAAACCGTCGTCAACACATTGCACGAGTACCGTGTTGGTTAATAGTAATTAGAATACAATGTAAAATTATTAAAGAGTGTTTGCCCTAGTATATTTTTCTGTGATCTAACAATCAAGAGATTCTGAGTTTAAGTCAAACAAATTTGTGAATAGTTGTGTGGCGTGCAAGAATACGTCTTCATTAGACCTCTATAAATAGTTTACGTTTACAATTCGATATCCGTGCAGACGTTCATACATTGCATAATTTGATCTAACCATTCCACCTGCGATCATTAATAAAAGTTCTATTTTCAAGATATAACGGCTAAATCACGATATATAATTCGGGCAACCTCACACCTTCCAAGATACATCCAGCTTATTTATGTTGAGCAAGCGATGGCGATTGCAAGACAAGTTGGTTTGTTGATGTAGAGCAAGTGAAAAGATAGTGATGGCCATAGAGTGCCCAAAATTTTGGCTTTATGTGTATCTAATGAATTGCAAGACTAGTTGGTTTGTTGATGTAGGGCAAGTGACAAGCTGGTGATGGCCATAGAGTGCCCAGATTTCTGGCTGAGTGCGTACCTAATGAAGTCGCAATAACCTTGTTAATGTTAAACGCAAAATATTATTCATTTTTCTAGTATAAACTTTCTTAATAAAACCCCATCCAAACACAACTGGAGTTTCCTCATGCCTATTACTCGTATAATAATTAAACAAAAGAACCTCAGAAATGGGACAAATAAAGATGCCTGATATGCCTCACTCAAATTGTATTGAAACAGAAAGATATATACGAGGAATACATATATAATGATATATTAAATACCAAATCTCAAATTTGGGCTACTACATTACAGAATTAGTAATGAAAAAGCTATGAACATCTTATATAATTTCATAGAATCAATGACTTTATATTTCCAGAATGTTGGTGATTCCACCTATTTGTTCTTTGGAGTTGATGTTGTTTCGAGGTTTATATCTCCAACCCCTTTGTTTGGTCCAATACTGCAGCGATCAGTGTTGTGTGTCTGAATTGCATCCTTAATTTTCTGAAACTGCAAATGCAATATATGTAGAATGTTAAGCAATGACACAGAATGTAAAAAGAGCCTGCGGTTCCACAAGCATTGGCGGGTTGTAGAATAACTACTGATGGCAGAAGCAATTTCAGTCCATTTACCCATTAAAGGGCCAATTTGGATATTAATTATAACTAACAAGTCAAATGGGTACTCAATAAAAATTATTTAAAATACATGTCAAACAGATTGAAAGTTGAAAAAGTATATTCAAACACATATGACCTGCTAAATCATGATGAATTTTATATTTTGCTATTGTAAGACTTGTCGTAATGTAGTTTGTTAATAGTGAATTTGCAAGTATTTACATAAGACCAGTTTCTAATGAGGTTGGTTAATGTATCATATGAACATATTAGTTGTTTATAAGAATTAAAGAATGAAAAGAAAGTGATTATGGATCAAGCCAACCCGACCAGTTAGGTATGCACTAAAAAGTACCCAGTTTTGACCCGTTACACAACCTGTATATAATGCCACATCCACAATAAACCAACCATGTCATGTAGCTTCATAATGATAATGAACTATCAGGGCAAGAAAATTTCCTTACTTTAGCAAGTGAACAAGAAAAAGATTCGAGTTGTCCATCAGATCCACGGTAAAAATGGAAATACGGGAGGACCTTCACATTCAAGTTCTTGCACATTGGCTTGTTCTCGTCAAAGTTGACTTTCAAGAACAAAATTTCAGGATGTTCTTGTGCTGTCTTGCAAAGCTGAAATTTATAAAGCCAAAAATAACAATCAATGTCATGGATAATACAAGTTATGAATCATGATTACTTGATCTTATATAAAATCTTTACAAAATACCCCCATATTGTAAAATACAGCATTTAACTGGGCACATAGTTTGGACTTGAATATACAAGTTTGTCAAGTTATCACCCAGTTTCCATTAAAAATACTAACTGATTGATTCTGCTTTTCAGACGCGGTAATGTTAGATAAAGATTTTCATTGAGATAAATGTATCATTTCCTAACAGTAATAAGCTGAACATTAGATAAAGAAACTTCAATTCGGAATAACAGCACTAAAAACGCACATCCAAAGTTCCAAACAGCTCTATAAAAAGGTTTTACTATCTGTATAAATGTATGAAATATTCTTTCAACGACAGAATCATATGAATCCAATTCGATATCATCAGTTTGAGACAAAGAAAAATAGATTGTTACATACACAAAGAGATCGTATCTTTTAAATTTTGGACTACCAAAATTCAAAAGCTACACGAATCTTACAAATTTACACCCTCTTTCATGTTTATCATAATTCATAGATATCAAAGTTCTCTCAGGAACTCGCAAAATCACTGTAAATTTGAAGTCATGAGTTAATAAGGCTGATGTCAAAAGTCAAACCATCAAAGTGAAGATTTGATCACATGAATATGAGATACACAAGCGTTAATAGCAACATAAGTACATGGGAACTTCACCTTTGGGAATAAAGCACGGCAAGAAGCACACCATGTTCCATAGAATTCAACTATGACTAATTTATCTCCAGCACTGCCTAAGGCATTCAAAAACTCTTGTGTCGAATGAATATCAATCATATTTGGTCCTCCATTTTTCTCCCACCATTTTGGCTGTTCTGTTTCGGTGATTGTTGCTTGTGTCTAAAACAGGCATCAAAACAAGCAAAAAGAAATGGAATATGAATTGACTATCGTTCACATTTAACATAACAATATCAATGTATCCTGCCTAGCAAAAAGTAAAAACAACATCAATGTATGCATCCTCGACATAATTCCGATACATGCTTTCTATGTTTCCTTTTGAACTAAGAAATGACTTCAAGAGCATGACATTATATAAGGACAGGAGCTATGTTCATATCACTTGCTAGAGAGGCTGGCTAAAAATGGAAATGATAAAGCTTAATGAGAGATGCATGAGTGAAGAATCTTTAGCACAAAAATCATCCTTCCATGTTGAAATGAATCATCATTCCCATTTTGGTCATGTAAGGTTATATTATCACCATAACATAAACCCCAAATTCATGAAGACCCTTAATCCAAGCATAAATAAGATTAGTATCATAAATAATGTCATTCACATGCAAAAGAAACTCATAGTTTTTCATTTATTACTGGGCTTTTAGCTTGAAAAGTACCTCAACTTGTCACGTTTTACTTTATTGAGGTCCAAACAAAAATCTGTCCTATCTAGGGGGAAAAAACCGGCTAAACCACCTATATTGGGAATTGACCGGCTGAGACATGACATGTAACAGGTAAACACTTACTTGGCAGCCATGTGTCAATAGGACCCCACTTAATCAATCCAGATCATAATACACGTAATAAACTAAGGGGGTGCTTGGTTAAAAGTAAGTAATGAGAAAGGGAAAGACAATGAAAATACTGAGGAATATAATGGATAACTCATTTCTAATTGATACTGCTTGGTACAATATTAATAATAGTACTGTAATACTAACATATTATAAATAATAATAATAATAATGATATGCGTAGTATGTATATTAGTAGTTTATATATTATAATATCATTATTGTTTTATTATAGTGTTATATATATGAACCTATTGTAAACGAAAATATAAATTTACTCAAGTTACTAAACAATTGAAGTGAAAAAAATAGAAAAAAATGATTACGGCTAAAAGAATATTAACAAAAAGCAGTTTCAAATAAAAAAAAAAATATTTTAAGAGAGTAAAGGAACTTTACGGTTGAAAGGTGAGTAAATTTAGGAGAAGTAAGAAATTGGTTTAATAAACTGATTACCTAGTCCAATACTCCCAATTTAGAGAGTAATGGTGTATTACCCACTAGTGGTTAATGATTAATTAGGTAATAACAAACCAAGCACCGTTAATTATAATCAATCCCATTATTTATCCTTTAATGCCCTTAACCAAGCATGCCCTAACATTAAAATCATCTTGGCAACTAGTATTTCAACTACTACAAAAACAATCCAGATCAACAAACTTCAAAGATTCACATACCATTAATCTCACTAACAGATTTTTATATATAAAACTTCATCCCATCATCATCATCATTTCACTAACATGTTTCTTCTATATCTATATCGAATCTTTTTCTATAACACATAAATCTATATCTATATCATCTAATCTGTATCTATAGTACTATATAATCATCGCTCTCCTAATACACATAAATCTCCGATGTCGAAACCACACATCGGAGATCAGGAAAAGAGCCGAAAGGGAGGGTTAGAGTTTTTGTAGATCAATATGCTAATTCGATCATTAGATCCAGCCATCCATTTGCTGCTGTTGCGTCTCGTAGGTATCGATGCGTCGTACTCAAGTAAGATATAGATACAACCACTGTATCTATTGCTCCAACGACCATCACTGATGCTTCACGCCAGCGCCAACCTCATGTCACCAGGCTCCTCGTCGAATAGGTGATAATATTTGGAAGCAATTTCTAATTCAACAACACAGAGACTTTGTATATATGTAGGCACAACAATTTATATATATATATATTACTCGTATATAAGTCGAGATTTGTGCACAACGATTTGTGAAAAATATCGATTTCCTTCCGTGAGAAATGTGTGTATACTATACAATATGGGAAATCTGATATGAATGATAAGTTCATTTGTTATCTTGATTTTTAGTTTTGATTTGTGGATTATGCAGGTGTTTATATGTATATGGATATAAATAAATATAAATATAGATATATAAATAAATAATACAGTAGTGTTATAGGTATTAAGTGGGGTTCAGGCGTACACGTGGAAATGACTGGGCATTAATTAAAAAGAAAGTGCATTTCGAAATTAAAAATGACCGGCTACCTGATGGTAGACCCAACAAAGGTGGTTTAGCCGGTTTTTTCCCCCTAGATAGGATAGATTTTTGTTTGGACCTCAATAAAGTAAAACGTGACAAGTTGAGGTACTTTCTAAGCTAAAAGCCCTTTATTACTCAAACACCTACAATTCAAACTTTAAGCACATAACTTTAGCTAAATCTACAAAAATAACTTCTCCTAAATCTAATAATAACCAATGATTTCAACAAAACATTACGTATGGTCAAACCCAAAATTAAAAGTTTAAAACTAAATGCATCCTAAACACTAAGAGCACAAACTAAGGGATAAGAAATGTTGTCAACTTTATGAGAATATACAAGAATAGAACTATGTTTCTATCACAAACTGGTAGTTGGGGCTGCATGAGGAATCAATAAAGAAACTAAACAGGAAATGAATGAGTGGGGATCCTTCAACACATTGCCCATGAGCCCATCCATGTTGAAATGAATAATCATAGCCATGCTATGTTGCTAGTGAACTCGAACATGAAGTATACGGTCACATAAGCTTATATTATCACTACAAATTATACCACTAAGTTCATTAAAATCATTACATTAAGCATAACTTTGCTTGTTGGTGGAAATACCATATAATGCTTATCCATTAATTACTCAACACCTATAATCAAAACTAGGTACATTGTTTTATCTAGATTGACAAAACACGTTCGCCTAAGTACAACTATAACCTAAGCAACAATATGGGAAATAATGGTTCCTAAAGTAAAAATTCGAACTTCTGTTCATGACCATTACCAAAATACAAACTAAGTAAAACCTAATTTCTCGCCCACAACACAAACTTAAGGATAAGATTTCTAAGCATCATGACAATAACTTCAAAACCAAACCCAGTTCCCAAATGAAGAATTCATATAAAATTGTCCATAATTTCACTAAAATCAAAGCCAAATATGAAAGTTTTCACCAAAACAATCCATGAACTCAAGAAACATAAGTCAAGATTAAAACTTTTTTCTAAATAAACAAGGGCATCCGAAATCAACACATGGGTTTTGACTTTTACTAAAAACCCACAAATAAAAACCCTAACTTTATGGAAAAAATAACAAGATTTATACAAAAATTTACCTTGAATTGGGACAATTGCTTTCTGGGGTTTAAGCCAAATCGAGAATTGACGATGAAATCAGAAGATAAACAAGAATCAGCAGCAACTAATAATTCCCTTTTGCTGTTATTTTTAGAAAGTAGTTGATTTTGTTGAAGAGATTTTAATGACGGTGATAACAAAGATGAATTAAATGATAACAACCGAACAAAAGCCGCCATTGAACACACAGATACAATAGATATAGATATAGATAGGATAGATGATGTGGATATATTTTGTATATAATGATATATAAATAGTGTGCGAGTGTTAGTTAATCAAACTCCATGGAAGTAACATAAGCGAGTAAGTTTGATGAAGAGCGTTTTTGTTTGTGTGTTAGAAATTTCTGATGAACAAGTGAGAGTAAGAGAGAAAATTTTGTGTGAACCAGAATGTACCAAAACTATAAAATAAATATATTGAATAAAATAAAATGAATAAGTAAAATATTACTGTAATAAATCTTGTTTGGAACTCCATACGAGTAGCATCAGTTTCTCTTGTTAGATCAATCAACTTAACCATTCAATTAAGATTTTTCAAGATAAATCAATAAATCGGTATCGTTCAAAAACAATGATTGTTCGAGATATAAAATAAGTGGAATATATCGTGAATGTTACTTACGAAAATGTCACTCGTGTCTCATCCAGTGATACCACTGACAGCTAGGTGTCACGAAAGAGTCATGGCAACATGAAGACGAGCAATGGGTGTTTAAAATGAATATTTATACAATTGATTTTGTATTATTTTTTTTCGTAAAACTTGGTCTTATATGAAAGGTGTACATGTTTTATGAAATTTTTTACTACTATGTACCTAATATATATAATTTATATATATAATTGAGAGAGTAAATATGTGTAGTATTTGACTAAAAGAAGGTTGAAAAGTGTGAAAACGTGAGCCTCCAAAAAATAAATATAAACTTTAAAGTAGTTTTTAAAAGTTATATGTTATTTTGTTAGGTCTTATGAAGTAAAAAATAACCAAATCTAAAGTGTAATAATCTATCTATAATATAATTAAAAGAGGAGGTTGGGATACACTTGACACCTTTAATTCCCTCCTTTGCTAATAATCCATTCTTATTAATTCTCTATTTTTTTTTAATATATGAGAAGCTTAAAATCAACTTAAGCATGAAAATATGGAAACAAAAGTCGAAAGAAATATACGGAAAATTATTATTATAATATTATATTATAATATTAGTGATTGATTAATTTATGCATTAGAATTGATTACCAAATATATTTGGATCTTTACGGGAATTATATATTGCATATGATGTTTACTTAATTTTATTTAATGTTTTAATGTAAACTAACGAGGTTTAGTAACTATTCGTTTATCTAGTTAATATACTTTGGAAAAAAAAAAGGAAAAGAAGGTAAAGGGAAAAAGAGAGACCTTGGACGTTTTGATGGTGTTTTTTTTTTTTTTTTTTAAGATTATGACACCAGAGTGTAACCAACTATGACTCAATGGTTATGTAATATAGTTATCTTTCAAATTGGCTATGTGATGTAAGTACCTTTCATTTTTGTTCTTTTAATGTATCATACCAGGTAACATCCTACTTGTAACCGGTAATGCCACGTTGGACGTAAAAATGAATAGGGATTAAGGCACCGGAGTGTAACCAACTATGAGTGAATGGTTATGTAATGTAGTGACCTACGAAAGTGTTAAATTGATGTAAAAACCTCTCTATTTTGTTCACTCAATGTATGGTGTTAATGATAATAACAATCATTTTTCCATCTTTCACTTTTTGATGGTGACAAACCCTAATCTCCAAATCGGATTGTGTTATGATCACCCCATCATCGTTAACAATAAAGATTCGTCCATGTCATCCCTACCACCATCAAGATACAACAACGTTGGTTTACAATAGGTAAAAGGGGATGATTTTGACGGAGGATGAATACCTCACGTTTAAAAGGATTCAACCATGCATAGAAAACTATGTTATATCCGATTCCAAAAAGCTTTTCCATTTAAAAACCAACGACTAAGCTACATTTCTTGAGAATAGAGTACCTCACGTTTATAGAAGAATTGTGTCATCGGGAAATATAATGATAAACGAATTGAAGTAGTAGGTTCGAAATTTATTCGATCATAGAAAGATAACCATAAACACAAACAAAAACTACCTACACTCACGAATCACGATTCACCCATCTTAAAGGGCTTAAACACTTCCTTATATAGACCCAGTCAAAACTCAGAGATTGTCCTTTTTGGGTTATTTATTCTCGGCCCACTACGATAGAGTTGACAAGAGTTAGTGAGTACTGAGTAGTGCCAACAAAAAATAGGAGTTACGTACAATGGCTGGCTAGCCACTGTTTTGAGCTCTATCACGCCAAGGCCATAAGCCCATAATCTATAATTCTATATCACTATACAAAATTTCCAAGTCTTAAATCTTATATGAGATGGAATTTTTATAGAGCTATCACAAGCTATTATAGAGCTAAATAAAACCAGCAAATAATCGATGTCGTAAAATAATGATATCATGTGGAGTGGTGATGTTGCACACGAGAAATGCCAAAATAAAAGACTAGAGACAAAGAGTTGATGGAAAAAATTAAAGAATACATAAAGGTATCCACGTAATTAATGTAATGATGGTGATGACGTTGATTTGTATTTGGAACTCATGTAAAAGGGATAATAAAAATAATTTTTTATAAATTAATAAATAATAAATTAATAGTATAGATTAATTCATTAGAAATAAATGATAATCCAAATCATACAAAAGGTTATGTAAAAGATATAAGTCAACAAATTACAAATATGATTATTACTCGTATAATGTAACTGTCATCATACGACTCATACAGATGAGTCCATAGATATCCAATTGTGATATCAGCGTGAAGGTTTCTCGTTACCTTGTTTTTTTTTTCTATACGACTATAATTAGGCTAATATATCAGTTATATATAATGGTTTATGATTATGCTGACGTACATATGTAACAAAATTCTAATCACATAAAATATGGAGGATGGTTTTAAGCATATGATATGACCACCAACAGTAATGGATTGAGTTCTCCCAATGGACATAGTAGATTATGAATGACAAAGACCGTGGCATACATACAAGTGCAAAATCATTTCTTGTTCTACACGAGTGCGTGAAAAAAATGGTCTTTACACTTATAAGTGCATAAAGTAAAAAAAAAAAGGGTAACGGGGGAACCCTAGCCCTGGTACCACAATTAGATACCTATCGACCCACTCCGTATAAGCCATATGATGCCGGTAAAAGTATAAAAATTGTACAAACTTATTAGTGTGAACATTTTTCCTCACACTTTTAAATGTGAAACTTTTAAATTTGTACGCACTTATTGATGTAAATATACACGTTGTACTCATTTATAAGTGCGAACGATTCAACAAATTAAATTTTATGCACTTTTTTTCAAAATTGCGTAAAATAAAGTGTATAAAATTAACTAATTAATTGGTTCATCAACGTGGTATCTCGACTTAACCGTTTTTTAAGAGTTATTGCCGCAATGCGTGAGACCGCGAGTAACTATTAATTAATTAATTAATTTAGTATACATAATAATCTAGGGTAAATGGAAGCATAATGCAGTGAGCAGCTAGCAGCCGCCAAATACCGACATGTAGCTTGCAAGTTGAAAAAAGTACATCTGATGGCCATAGTTAGCTGCATGGCTTCTCGTGATGAACCATATACAGACACACACACTTTTCGATCTGCAACAGAAACGTTTTTTCTCTCTCTCTCTCTGTATCGAAGCTGTCTCTATATATTAATTCTGCAACACATGCATATATATCTGATTAATTAAAGGATAGCTGGTCGAATCAAGAAATAATTATACACCTACAAATGTTTAGTATAGTATAGTGTTTCGATCGGCCAGCTTTTCTGTTTCATCGAATCATACTTATATATATACACGAGTGCAAGTATCCGCGCGTTGCGGCGGTGAGATGGTGGGGTGATACCTAGGTCATAGAGTATGATAGGTTATAGGAGTTGATATGTCATAGAGTATGATAGTCAAATGCCTTAACCGTACGGGCTCCGCCCTCGGATTTAAAAATTTGTCGAAAGTATATCGAATGACATCTCTAATGAAAGAGCATGGAATTTTAAGAACACCCATACAAGTTTTATAATTTATCGATGTACGGTTTTTGAGATAAAAGATTTTGAATAAATTGGAGGAATAAATGATTTTATAGAGGAGAGAAAAAAAAGATGATTGGTTGAGATTTGAGGAGAGAGAAAGAGTATTATAGTTATTTTAGATAAATATAGAATAGATAGGAGGGGTATTTTGAGAAAGTACTTAAAATCAATATTGAAAATTTCAAGTTTAATGTTGAAAATCTAGGAAAAATTTGTTTTATAATATAGTATAGATAGATGGTGGACTAATATATATATACTACTCGTATATGTCTTGATTATCTTTTTCTGAATCATGACTGGTCTACTATATCCCTATATTATTTATACATATATAGATTGTGTTTTTACATTGATCAACCGAATACAAAAATATACAAAAAGTAATTAACAAAAATTTTAAACTTTATTATTTATGGAATAGCTAGCTTTGAAGGAACATGAGTTATAGCTCCATTATATTATATTATTGTCACAACTTTTGGTTATGATCAACATATATATATGTTAGTCAGCATACATATAGTATAAATTAACTTATACAAAATACTCCAACTCACCGGCCACACACATCATTTAGCCTTCATGTATATATCACTAATAACTAATTATCTAATGAAATTGAAAATTTGAAGGTAATTATTCCTTCCAAACATATAAATTTTGAATCACACTACTATAACTGATGATTATCACTTGCATATTATAAGAAAAGAAAAATATAATTAAACTATATTGATAAGATATTTTTATTATAAATTAAGCTAGCTAGCTAGCATAGCCACAAGAGATGGCCATTAGTAGGATTGCGGCTTCTTTCTCATCCTGTGGGAAGACTTGGCAATTATTATTATTAAATGTCGTCGTCAAGTACTTGTTACTCAAACTTACTAGGAAATCCTCCACACCATTCTTCTTTGGATTTGGAGCCAGAGATGACGATGGTAACGGTGATGGTGACGATGGTGGAGTTATTCTAGTAGTAGTGACCATGGTGGTCTTGGAGACGTATTGCTTTTTCTTGAACTTTGTAATTACTTGCCCATTATTATTATTATTAGTAGTAGTATAACTACTTGGTTTTTTGATGATGAAATGTTTAGATGGATGAGATTTTGTGGCCTTATTTAATGGTGCCATTACCATTGATTGATCACCTGATGCTGAAGCTGCTAGAATATTATTATTGCCATTATTTTCCGCCGCGATTGCTAATGCTCTTCTTGCCTTCCTTTGTCGGATTCCACAAGCATTGCAAAGTGACTATATATACATTAAAACAAAGATAAAAAACATAAGTTATATAACGCAACTACGTACTAATTAATTAAGGGAATAATGGCTTGAACTACTAGCTAGACCCAAAGTACGTAGTTATTGTAACATACACATAACTTGACGATTTTTTAACTTTTTGTATACTATTATGCCAAGTTTATATAACTACTTCTAGCATCGATGGATCATAATTTGTATATATCTAGAGTCTTCTCTATATATAAAACTTACCTTGGGTCCTTGAGGTCCACTTCGCCATAGAGGAGTCTTGGAGGTGTTACAATCGGAGCAAACCCTGATCATTGGAATATTATTACTACTACTATTATTGTTGTTGTTGTTTGAAGAAGTAGCAGTAGCAGTAGTAGTATTAATGGTTGATGAATTATTATCAGTTTCTTCCATAACTATTGGATAGCTGCAGGAGGTTGCTGGTGAGTAGTCCTTCTTCTTCTGACGATCTACTACTACATGTGGTTGTTTGGGTGTTTCTAATTTATAATTAGTAGCCGAAGAAGTATAGAATTTTATATAATTCAGGGGATCAGATCTCTTCATTTTTAGCATCACTCGCATCTTGGAAGACATCATCGGCCACTTGATCATTTGATGTTGATCACTGTTCATCGTCATATCAATATTGCTCTGATGATCATCAATTGAGTTATCTTTGTCGTTGTAATTAGCTTGTGATCCAAAGTTATCATCACCCTAACATATATATATATAGACATGAAATATATATATCAAAAATTGATTATTTTCATATGATCCAAGAATAAGTGATCATATATATATAATAGCTAGAATGTTAATTTGCATATATTTTAAGAACGTACGGTTATATGACTCGCTAGCTACATACCTACCTAGCTTGCTTTTAAAACTTCAAATTTGATCCATCAATATTACACTTGTTGCGATCATAATTACTCTTTTTGTGGAGCGAGGTTAATTAGACTTAAAAACACACACATACTAGCTAGCTAGCTCGTATATATTGATTATCGAGTTAATTAGATAGACTTACTGCTTGTAGCTGTTGATGATGATGAGGTGGAGGCTCTATTTCTCTATGATCAAATGTCCCACTACTTTGATCATCATCTTCAACCACCGCTGAGTTTAAAAATAAATGGGTGGCAGCTAGTGAATTCATAGACGACGACGACAAGGCTTGAGAATAATTAGGGTTCATGAATTGGTGACTATTATTGCCAGCAAGGTGATCATCACTACCCATTGGGTGATGATATGGTGAATAAGTGTGATCGGTAGAAGATGATGAATTAAAGAAGATTGGAGTCATCATATGGATGTGTAATTAATTAATTTAATTGATATACGATCAAACACACAAACAAATTAAACACCAAGGAAAAAGTGGAAGAAAGCAAACTACTATATATGTCTAGCTATTGGCAAGAAAATGGAACCTAAATGGCCGCTTATTCAACTCTATTTAAAAGGAGATTTTTTTGCCTTGCTAGCTAGTTGCTGCATATGTATATGCCGTTCACGTGTTATTAATTTTAAGGCACACTAACTCTACATTAATATTTATTAGGAGTATTAAATTAAATTAATAAATATCCACTAATAAACTAACATGTTTTTAAAACTCCTTTAAATTTATTTATTTTATAAATTAGTTTTTTTAATTGTACATAAATTTAATTTCCTTATTAGACTTAGAATTAAACTCTAAATTTTACCTTCATTAATAAAATTTGTTTTTATTTTTCACTTCTTCATCTCTTATTACTTATATTATTTAGTTATGCTTATAAGTTCTGATTTTGATGTGATTGTAAAAAATTAAAGTAAATTCTAACACTCTAACTAAACATATATATATTACTGCCTATTATAATTACCTTTGATTATTGATTTACTTTAAAAAAAAAATTCATACTCACGAATCATGTATGTGACATATTCAAATTTTTTTATGATACAATCTATATAGCTACCGTACATCGTACGGGTATTAGGACTAGTATTATATATATATATATATAGTTGTACCGTACATCGTACATCGTACAACTATATATAAGGAAAAGTTTATATGAAAACTATTTGAATTAAAAGAAGTTTGAGAACTAACCTCTAAATTATAACTATTTATGGAATGGTTCTCACATGAATTATATATATATGGATGAGGTGATAAACTATATGTTTAATTTGGTTAAGTGGGATATAATGTAGTCGTGGAGTACACAAATTTTAGAGCACGTACACAAAGAGTGTCAATAAACAATCCGAACAAAAACGAAAGATGCAGCTATATATATGAATGTTAATTTGACATTTTGACCTTCAAATTTTACTGAACAAGTCAATTTGGGTAGTACCTTAACTTACTTAGAAAAAAAAAACACATATTAGCTATCTAGTATGATCATTATATATCAACCAATGGAAGGGAAGTTGCTTGAAGTTGAATATAAGCCACACGACATTGACAAATCTTTCTGCAGAAATGCTGAACCCCAAAAACGGTCTCATGACTACTCATGGGGTACGGTCACAAGAGTTCTAATAATGAAAAACAATTTGATAATATAAATTCGTGGCCACACATGTACATCATTGTGATAGACATTCATTCACATGATCACCATACATATCTTTAGTTTTTCTTATTATAGGTAGAGATTTGTACGGTTCGGTTTTATTAAGTGATCAAATTTAATTTGTTAGTTTGGGTTCGTTAGTTTTCTGTCAATTTGGGTTTTCGATTTTTGCTATATTAATTTTGGTTATATTTTTTTTTAACGTTTCTTTAAAAGAATCACTTAAACTAAAAATAAAAAATTAAAAAATGGAAGGATACCAAGCAGGTATGTCTCCTGTAAGACTCTATCACCTTAATTCTTTTGTTGAGGTTCTGGCACTTCTTCCTCCGGCCCTCTATTTACATAGCGAAGAAAGGCAATCTTGCTCGAATGCGTGAATTATGTCTCTTTTTCCATTTATAAGCATAGAGGTCGTTCTAGCTATACGGTCCCTTACAAATGATGGAACAGTTTTAAAACATACAATTAGTAAACTAATTAATTCTATCTATCAAGTATTGAACTTGGTTTGCTTTTCTTAAACAAAATAAATTTTGTTGTACATGTTCACTTAAACTATCCGGAAATTAAACAACTATGTTCTTATAGCTAGAACCTCTATGCTTATAGATAACAAATGTGTTTGGTATGCTGCTAGCCTGCTATTGCTTAATTCGTAAATGTATGTGTTATTTAGTAGCTCTATCGATCTCGATCAGGCGCGCGCGCGCGCGCACACACACATATATATATATCATGCACTAGGGTATGGTTAACGTGAGAACCACAAATATAGAGAGAACCGTGAGAACCACTAATTTCCCTTCTTCTTTCTTATTTTTTGTGTGATTTTTTATTTTTTTAATTTTCATTTTTTTTAAACTTTTTTTTTGTTTTTTATTTTCTTTTAACAAAAATCCATTCCAAGAAAAATAATAAATAAAATATGTTTACAAAAAAATCATATGGGTTATGTGTTAAGAAAACGTATGGATACGGTACAGGCGTTACCCTCGTCCGTTCTAAAGGAGTTGTCACCGGACGCATATGAGAATGGTATGGATTTGATGAGCGGCGATTCAAGAGATGGTGACGGTTGTTACGGTGCGGGGGTAGCCCTTAATTCTAAGGGCAAAGCCCTTAGAGATGATTTTTCAATGGTTATCACGGTTCTCACCATATATGTTGGTTCTCACTTGATCCCTTCACTCATGAACTATATATATGTAAGTTATCATCTTTGTTTTGGTTCTCACTTGATCACTTGTTCTCACTTGACCCCTATATATCTATAGGGGTGAGTTAAATTAGGGACCATTAGTGACATGTAACTTACACATGTATAAGTTGTAATTTACACACATGTAGTAAGTCATGGTGGCAGTGGTCGCCGTCGCCGAAGGAACATGGTGGTGGTAGGAGATGGTGGTGGTGGTGGTGATGGTGGTTGTATAACTTACACATGTGTAAGTCATGGTGGTGGTAGTCGCCGTTGCCAGAGGATCATGGTAGTGGTCGGAGATGATGGTGGTGGTGGTGGTCAGAGATGGTGAAAAATGAATGATTGAGAAGTGTTCTTAATAGTCCTTAAAATAAGGAGTCTCTAATTTAACTTTTCCCTATATATATATATATATATATATATATATATATTTATCCAGAGTGAAGGTTCTTAAGGAGAGAATGTCCGTTTTTTATTTTATTTTTTAGGGTTTTTTTTTCACTTTTTTCTTTCACTTTTTAATTAACCCAATGCATAAAAAAAATAATATATAACTCGAGTTAGTGAGTTATACATGTAAGGTACGGTACGGGTTTCGCCCTTAAGGATATTAATAATGGGTAGCTGGTGGGAGTGATAGGTCATAGAGGGTGATAAGTCATAGGGGGTAAGACTAATGTAAGAACTGTTCACATTTGAACATTGATAATTATAAATATAACTTGATAGTTCATATTTGAACAAATATGTTCACATATATACCATTCACATATGAACACCAAGTTAAAATATAAAAATTCTCATGGTTTTTTCAATTCAAATAGTTCTCATATAAACCTTTTTCTATATATATATACGGTACCTGCGCGTTACGACGGTGATGGAGGTCACGATGGTGGCGGTGATGTAATGGCGGTGATGGGTGGTGGTAGCAGCGGAGATTGGTGATGGTGTTGTTGACGCCAGTGAGTAGTGGAAATTATTGATGTAATGTGGCTATGATGTCTAGTAAATCATGCAATTGAATGTGTACATTGTTGAGACTTAAAATCAATATTGAAATTTGAAGTTTAATGTTAAAAATCAAAAGTGAAATTATTTTATCAAATAAAATATAATATAATATAAATATATGAAAGTTACTATGGGGATAGGATATTGCATGGGAAGATGAATTAATCCCATGATCATATATATATAGTATTGCCAAAAATCAATCAATGTCTGTCCAGGCTTGAGACAAGATTGTAGCATAATGACCTCCTCTTTCCCCAATCTCACACCCCACACACCCACATTATTCATAGTAAGATACATAATAAGCCAATCTCTCATTAATACTCGTCACATTATTCTTTTTTATCATATGAACTCTAAGCTTTTATATGCTGATCGCCATGGCCCCGGCCTGGCCTCTTTTTGAACCAAAATATCAAGTTAACACATGCTCTTAATTTATGAAATTTGTTTTACTATGCGGCTTATATTTATATCATACTAGAATTGTATTAGCAAAATGAGTGATATGTATGGTTTCCCAAAAAATCATAGTGCAAATCAAATTGGAAAAAAAAATTAGGGAGCGTTTAGTTGTAGAAAATGTCTTCAGTTTTCTATTTCTAATTTTCTAAAATATAAAAAGAGTTTTCTATTTTTAAAAAACAAATAAAAATTTTAAAAACGCATTGAAAACTAGAAATTGAAAAACAATTTGAGGTTTTCAAAATTTAGAAAATGAAAAGTAGAAAACGATAAACAAATGTTTTCTAATTTTCCATTGAAAAGTAGAAAACTGTGTTTTCTATTTTTCATGGAAGACATTTTTGGAAAGAGAAATGGTATGTATACAAACTAAATACAAACAAATGTTTACAAAATGATTTGGCAAATTAGGTGGACCAATTATATGTTAAGTTATTTTCTTTTTCTCTATTTTCTCCCTTGATTTGATTGGTTAGACATGAGTTTGTAAAAGTTTATTTGTTATTAGTTTATGGCTCTAGCATTACTCGGAAAGAGAAATGCTATGATTTGAATATGTTTTTTGTTTTTCATGTTTTATTAGAAAACGAAAATAGAAAACAAGGGGTGTTTTCCCCAACTAAACGCACCCTTAAAGTTTGTAAATTTCAGTTAATGCATACGACAAGGCTCATAGTAATAAGTAGCCGGCTTCACCTACCAGCGGCTTTGGATTGCCGAAGAAAGGGCATATAAATGTTAATCGTATATACCATAAACTTGTTTTAACCCCGTTGATACTATGGATGCAACGGACGATCAATTTTTTAATTTTTGTATATGAGAAAAGGACTTAATTGACTCACAAACAGAAAAAGCTAGAAACCGTTAGGAGAATAGCGTATACGGATTCTAGAAACCATTTGTACTGTACAACAGTACGATGCGTGCAGTGAATTGAATGTATGTCATATGGTCATGATATGGACATGGATGATATATTCTAGTGCTGACTCAAAAGTCAAAAGTTAGTGTTACCACACTACTTACCAGTTACCAGGTGCAAATGATGTAATAAATTAGGAAAATGATAAATTCTTCTAACCAATCCTCTTAAAAATCTTTTTAATATATCTACTTTTTAACACATGAAATCCATTAATTCTCTTTCTTAATTTCACCCCTGATTTTTCACATGTCACAATCCTATCGATTAAAAAGACTTTTAGGTTAACAAATTAGGAGGATTGATCATTACCTAATAAATTAATATAATAATACTTGTAATACAAATTAAATAAGTGAAGTAGACCTTGTATATCACTTAGACCTTGTATATATATATATAGAAAATGATTTATGCTCTTAAAAAACTAGCTTAAAAAAATTCAATTAGTTGGATGTGGATTAGACCTCACATATATAATTTATAGAAATCAATAATTTACATGACAAATGGCACTATACGGAAAAAAGTCATATAGTTTTTGCGGGAACCAAGATAAGCTAATACCCTGTTCATTATACTCAGTACACGTGATAAATCCTCGGTTTTACTTTCGGTCACGGGTTCAACTTATCAGACTGACATGCCCTTGAGGTTTTTCTCTCATGCATAGTTTACATCCCGTAGTCGAGGGTCAGTGTCGGCTTAAGCTTTTTGGGAGTTTTAAACAAGATTAATTTTGAGGGCCTAACTAACTAAAATAAAAAGTGTTGTTCTATAATACTTGCAGCACCAATCAAATAAAAGTTCAGATTCAAATAAACAATAAAACATACGTAAGTTTAAGAGATTAATATAAACAAGTCAATTTCGGGTTGGTGATGGCGTGGTGGATAGTGGACCAAATGGTGCACAACAACAAGAGCGATGAGTTGAGCTAAAAGATTACATAAAACAAGAGATGAAAAATTAAAAATAATAAATGTTGAATATATCTTTTTTTTTTAAAAAATAAATTTGAATGTCCCTTTGAATTTCAAGGAATGTAACTTAAATTTCCAAAAAAAAGTGTATATGTTTAAAACGAATCTTGTTCTTCGAAATAAAAAAAGTGATTCTTTTTGTTAGATAAAAAGAGCCCTATATTAAACTCATCATACTTCTAGTCTAATATGTTAAAATTTTGGGGGGCCAAGTAGTTAGGGGGCCTCAAGCATATACCTAACCTACTTGTATTGTGAAATCGGCACTGTATAAAGTATGTATATGGTTTCACCATCATATGAAGATGTTTCCTTGATGTAAGATACTAACTCTTGATGTAAGATACTAACTGAGTGTTTAAAAAGAAAAAAAAGGCGGTGGCTTATCAGAGGTTGCTAGAGGCAAGTCCTATCTGGCAATTGGTTTTTGTTTTTGATCATATGTGCCTTTGTTGTTACTTGCTGCTGTCTCTGTGACTTCACAACGTACTAATGGTCGATGTACAAGTTTTTATAACAGATTTTTGTAAGGACCACTATATATAATTCATTCATCTGTGTATTATATCACAATTCACCTCCCCAATTGCAACTAAAGTTGGTTTTTCAGTTCTGGGGTGCTGAAAATTACTGCTCCTTGTAACGCCTGCCTCGGTTTCTTTCTTGAGTCAGCGACACTTTAGGATCGATCGTAGCATCTTAATCTCAGGCTAAGCGGAGCAAGGCTTCCTCATAAAGCCCCTCCTAGAAGCATCTTTTGACAAGTGTCAATCCAGTCATCAAGGGGCTTTCTCTCATATTCACATGGAGCAAGGCTTCTTCATAATGCCCTTTTTATGGGCCAAACATGTATTTTTTATTTTTTTGTGGGTTAAATTGAAAAAAAAAAACATTAAAAAACATGTAGCCGTTTGGAATCTTGCACAACGTTCCTTTTTTTTAAGCGTCTTGTACAACGCGCCTAGAGTATTTTTTTTAATCAATAAAGCCCATTGGGGCAATGTACATGGCTTTATAAGGCTTTATAAGGCTTCTTGACAAAAAAAATGTAAAATAACGCCTTGCTCCGGATGGCCTCAGTATATACCTCGTGTGAGCAATCATGTACGAACAAGATCTTTATCTTTATATTCATATTTTGCTCGGCTATGACGAAGGAAATGAGGCTAGTATGCAACATTGAGGGGCTTTTTAATTTACTTGGGAGCGACTTGAGAAATTCTGTTTTTATCGATTGAATTTTATTATACATAGTCAGTTGCACAGGCTTATTCACGTAATAATAATAATAATAATAATAATAATAATAATAATAATAATAATAATAATAATAATAATAATAATAAATGAAGTGTCATAAATCATACGGGTAATATATATGTCTCTATTATGGTAGCATTTCATAGATTCGATCATAGTGTGATATGATATAAACTTAACGTTATTAAAGCTCATTTGGAAATAATATAATAGGGAGTAATGAATAATCTATTCTCCTTGGATTTCTTTTCAATTCGTGCTTATGGTCGAGGACAATTACTCATTAGTTATGTCTTTCAAATAGGGATGAGCACGGTTCGAAACCCGGCCCGACCCGCGAAAACCCGGCCCGACCTGCGACTCGCGAGAGCATAAAAACGTGAACCGTGACCCGGCCGTGAAGACACGGTTCGGGTCGGGTTCGGGCGGGTCACGGCTTTCCTTCATATTTTTTCAGTTTTTGCCTTCACCCGACCCGTCCAACCCGTGACCCGTGAAAACACCAAAAGCTTGACCCGTGACCCGGCCCGTTAGGGCTTCGGGCCGGTCGGTTCGGGCCGGTTCCGGGTCGGGTGCGGGTCAACGGTTTTTTTCCTCATCCCTACTTTCAAATATATATGCTTGATATCTAGGACTCCACACTTAATACGTAATATTGTTGGGTGAACAAGTATTAAATTAAAACTAATAATACAAGATCTTGATCTTTAGATCATGTGATAAGATTAATGCACTAATATTCACGAAAAATAAGTGTATATATTATTGGTGCACATTAATTTTTATGATGCACGAAAAGAAACTTGTTTCACTTTAAAACTTGTTTTAGTTTACTTAGAACATAATTAATCATTTATTAAGGCGATTCACAAGGCCGGGTACGTAAAATAGCAAAATAAGGCTACATTGATACTTCATCCCAACTCGACCCAAGTTAAACGGGTCGGCCGGGTCAACTTTGATTATTTTTAATTAGATCGAGTCGATCTCTATCGGATAGCTCATCATGATTTGCGTCTGCTAGATTATATGAGTTTAATTGTGATTCCGTAATCCACTTTTTCGTGAAATAATATATACTACAGTAGTAAGTAGGTAAGTAGATATGTATCGATTTACGATCTATTAACAAGAAGATATTAACTGTTGGGTTTATTTCACTAATTTATGGAGAGATATAATTAGAAATTAATTTAATTTAATATATAGAATAAAGAGAGAAGAAACGTACGATGAAGAGGATGTCTACGTATGCTACTTACCAATCACTCCCTCTTGAATTGCATGTTGAAGGTAGAATTGAAACAACCCGATAGAGATGGAGACATCATTTTTAGATACAAGCATGAAACCCGGCCCACACATATATATAATCTTGCTAATAATTATTATTATTAATGTCATATATATGTTACAATTTGCTAGCTAGTAGTTATTAATTTCATATAACTTACAATATAATCTTGGTAATATTGATTAAAATGGTATGATCTCCTCCAATCATCCAATTCAGATATCATATCTGTAGGCAAATTGGCTAAATATGAACACCATTTTTTAAGAAAAATGATTTAAACCTTAAAAATCCACATAAAATTATTAAATGATGATACGTGAATTCCACTAATTATATTTTTTAATTTTTCTATTTATCTCCGTTTAATAATTAAAAAGATTTTTAAGTTATTATTAAAATATTTATCATTTCTTTTTTCTTAATATGTGACTTTTTATTACAAATAGTAATGTAGACTGGTCGAGACATGTAAAAAAAGATTTTATAAAGCTATTCTATAAACAAGATTTGTCTAAAAATAAAATAAATAAATAACTAAAAATAAATAGAGGCCATGTGCAAGGAGACCTATAATAAAGTAGTTCTACGGCTCAAATTACTCAATACTGGCCGCTAAAACTTGTGTATGACTCTAATTTTGATTTCTAACAGCATAACTCAACGTGTTTAAAGTTTGTTATTATAATTATGATTATTGTTATTATTACATATCTATCTCACTCGCACAATTCAATTCAAGTCGATCTTTTAAATAATTTTGAATGAAAGCGCTTTGTACAATTGTATACCTCACACGCCCTCATTGAAGGTCTGGATTGTAGTAGATCGTGTTTGTGCCCGGCCCATAAATTAAAATTGGTGTGTGTGTTATCAATAATATAATATTGTAGTGCCGGAAAATTGGGTTTAGTATCCAAAAGCGTAAGGAACTTTTACACATTTCTTATTGTATGACACCTGGACTATCCACTATATTACTGGTTTCATACCTAAAACTTTAAAATTTACCGTAGTCATACCCCAACTTGACGGTCAAACTAACGCCCGTCAGGTCAGGTATCGTCCATGTGGAGAATTGATAAGTTGGGGTATGATGAGAGTAATTTTAAAGTTATAGGTATGAAATCAGTAATATGGTGGATAGTCCAGGTACCAGTTCAGTAAATAACCCTTTTGATAATTGATACATATTTTGAAGATTGTCTCAATTCAACATAACATGCATGTGTTCGCCACATACACTCTTTTTTGCCCATTTTTCTGGTAAAGAACATTGCTTTATGATTCCTTTGATTCCATTAATTTGTATATCACACGGAATGGCATTCGTTAAGTTAACCCTTTAGCAAAACTAGCTCATTTTATGGATCAAGTGCAAATGTGAAGTCATACTATATAGTACGAAAACTTTTTTTTTATCCATAGAAAAAAAGAATAATTGGATGGGAACCCCCTATATCTTTTCCTCAATAATTCTATGCATATAAAAAAAAGTTTTACTTAATTGGTTGCCATTATTTATTTGCAAAGTTAATATGAGTGAGTATGGAAATAAGAGTACATATATATGCATATCAGTATGATCATTGGCAAACTCTAGAAAGCAAAGAGATAAGACACAAATGGTTTTGGAAGCAATGGGGTGAGTTGAGACAAATAAATTTGCAGTGGAGGACCATATACCAGAGTTTTTTTTGTTACCTTTTGAGGACAAACCGGATATTTTTTTTCCTTTTTGTTTAACAAAATATAATACTATAAAATATATGATATTTTAATTTCGAAGTTGCAGATCAATACTTACCCTAACAACTAATCTAGATAGATTAAGATTAAGATGTGGTACAATATACAAAGAAACATTCCATGTAAACAAGTACACTGATTAATAAGACTATATATTGTACTGCATGATCATGTGTGTTTCTCATTTTATGCTTCTTTAGTACGATTTTATGAATTTATGTGTTTGAAATCTATCGTAGGGAATAAGCATCATTATGTTCAAGATTATTTGTCGTTTCGTATTAGTACGTTGTTGTATCATGGTGATCATTGAATACTTGTTTTCTCTAAAGTAAAAGTACGATAGCGAACAAGCTTAAAAAGTAAAAGGTGAAAAGCACAAACTTTGGTACTGTTATTGCGTCTGTGCTAAGATCGATCGGGCAGCATCTGACAACGGGATAACATATTCGGATCAAATCAAAGTTCGACATAGGACTTGTGGACCATTGGCTATTCATTGGATCCCTATTCGTTAGAGTTTGATATCCATCGCACATGGTATTTTCACCGGATCAAAGCTGAGAGAAAACTATGTCATGAACATGACACTTTCTATTAACAGTATTTCGATGCATCATTCGAAATGACTATAAATTTGGGCCATCGTGTATTGGATTATTTAAAGACATAAGCTCCATTCCCCCCCCCCCCCCCCCCCCCCCCCAAGGTACGGTTAAAAAGCCTTAAAATTAATGAGCTAAAAAGCTTGAGCTCTTTCAGATATGCTAATCTGTCTTGAGCATGCATCTTGAGCTTGGCCATACATTGACACAAAAAATAATAATAATCGAAATAGCATCAAGAGAAATATTACATCAGATGCTATGATCAATTGATGATGAGCAAATATCCGCCTCCCGTTTAATACATTTTCCGAAAGAATTCTGCATATATTCTAACTTTTGACCCATAATTTATTGTGTGACAGTTGAAGATATCCAATTAAGATAACTTCAAAGTACCAATCTTCCTGCGTTGTTCTTCGAGTGATCCTCGTTTATTCATGAACACTTGATTCTTTAACGCATGGGTATTTTCCTTTTTCTTGCTTTTTCTGTATAAATTGATACACATTCCAAGTTACAGAAATTCAATTCAACTCATGTATATTTAAAAGTATAGACAACTTATAAAAATCACTGTTTTGAGACACCAAAACAGTAATCAACAAAACTTAAGGTAAATACTGCACACATGACCCACCAGCAAATAGCCCCTATAAGCAATAAATGGGTGGATCAATCACGGTGGATTGGTGGTTAACAAATGTTGTTAGGTTCATACAGACCATTTTGGTGATTAGGAGGTTGTAAATATTTGGATGCTTTGGGAGATTTTTAACCGTTTAGTCCTTGGCCGTTTCATTTTGTCTAGATTGTAGTTTTACCCACAGAACGTATAACCCATATTTTGACAAATTTGTACATAAACATACTGAAACCAATACCTCTAGCTCAAATTCAATAAATTTGGAGAAGATAAATTGAAGGTGGAAACATACCCAGGTTCTCTTTGTCGGAAAAGCAGAACTAGGACACCAAATCCTATCACAAGTGCAATTTTGATTGCCTGAAGATAAAAACAAAAATTAGGATTGGAAAAAAAAAGGATATCCATTTCTTAAGTCTAGTCCTCTGAATACTTTACTATGACATGATAAGACAAAAAATTTACCTGTCCAAGCGATCCATTATAAGCCTCTTCATCTTCGATCGTAGGACTCATATTTTCTGAAATATGAGCCATATTTTCACCTTGGTTCAAAACCTCAGCACCTCCATGATCCACCTCATCCTAAAACTCAAGGAAAGGGTACAAACTTTTTCATGTCAAAATATAGATGATAGTGGTCGTTTAAATTATATTCTATCCAAATGGTCAAATGGGAAATGCATAGAAACTAAAAAATGGATTGTAGTTAAATGTTTAAAACCTCCTAAAGAGAGTACTATCTAGAAATATAGCTTTTATAATTATATATATATGCTTATCAAATATAATGTTTAAAAATGGACAAAAAGTGTTGTCGATCTGACCCAATCCAACACGCCTGATCCACTCATATTGCAACCTCTAGTTTATAAAAGGTGGCAAACTGATTTACCTACATAGATTTGTGACATATTTGTTTTTGTTTAAGGGGAAAATGGATGAAGTTAGAACAATTATATAAAGGGAAAATTCCATAAAAAGGTAACCTATTTAGTATTTACATGAAATTCCTATTAAAGGTAACCTTTTTTGTTTTCGTCTATTTAAAGGATCTTATTTTCAAAAAATTCCTGATAAAGGGTATATCGTTAGTTTTTGACAGACGGAGCTCGGTAAGTGCCACGTCATCAAAACTGATGACGTGGCACTTAACGAGCTCCGTCTGTCAAAAACTAACGATATACCCTTTATTAGGAATTTTTTGAAAATAATTTCCTTTAAATAGACGAAAACAAAATAGGTTACCTTTAATAGGAATTTCATGTAAATAGGTTACCTTTTTATGGAATAAACCCTTATATAAATGAAAATTGCTCAGATGTGTATTCAAAATGCCTATAAAACTTTCTAAATCATTTTTCATAAAAGAGTTGATAAAGTTTTATCATAATAATTAACACATTTAATATATACAAAAATCGGAAAACAAAAGGCTAACAAGTGCTTATGGTTTGACTCAATCCAAGCCATCCATTCTGACTTGAACCCATGTCAACCCATTCCCAGCCCACCCATTTTCCACCTCTTAATGATGAGAAATATAAGTATAAAGTCACTTACTTTCATGACAACTTGAGGTTTAGATGCAACAATTTTTTCTTCATGGCCTATTTCTCCGATTTTGCGACCACCTAATAGGCTCCTTCCTGTATCACCATGGGCTGTCATACATAAAAGTCTTTTCTCATCAAGAAATATCTATGGACTGGAACCATCAGGGTCAAAGTACTCGAAATTATCTTTTGTAGTCGTTCTACCACGACAACTATCTTTTTTGGTAAAATTTTAAAATCACCTGGAGACATTCTTCCTGAAGTCGCAGCATCTTCTTCACATGAATTTTGTACACTATTTGTGTTAGTTTCCGTGAAAGCAGTCTTCTCTTCATTATTTACAGTTACATTTCTATCTGTGGCCACTACAGAATCTTTTGGCAATTTTACTTTTCCCTCTGGATCATTCTTGTTCAATTGCATATTCGTTTCACTTGGTTCTACAAAACTGTTGTTAGAAGCATCCTGGTCTTCTTTTGTTATGATGCTTGAGAGGTTTTTTCTCAGATCCCCTGTACTAAAAGAAGTTCTGAGTCTGGTTCGACTCAATGTTTCTGAGTTCTTGAGGCTAGATTCAGACTTCTCATTATAATCCTTTATCAACATATCGTTTAATGAACGTAAGGTTCCAGCTCTGTATGGTTTTGTACCTAAAGGCTTAAGAGGTACTCTATCCTGAAATCAATTCGAACAAAAGAAACTAGTTAGGTGACACGTTTGACCACTTTACCTACAAATGGGTCAATTGAGGTGATATTTTATCACCAACGGGTCAAGAGACTGAAACTAAGAAACTTAGATAATAATGAAGGGGTTCAAAAAAGTGTAGAACAATTTTTGGCAAGAAAACCCGACCCAATTTGACCAGTTACCCAACTAGCTTGACCCGACAATTTTCCAACCTCTAAAAGTATAAACTTGTAACTTTATAAATTAATAACACGCCAAAATAGAGTGGACAGGCACACCTGAGACACGCTACTTTCAAATACACTAATCATCTTCTTAATATTGCGCGGAGTTTTTTCTGATGAGCCCTGCTTATCCGGTTCATCTATAAGCTTAGGGGAAAAAGATTTAATCTTTTCAGCTATAGTTGATCTTGAAGATCCCACATCATGAGCAGATGAACCATGAAAGCTTGTGGATACATCCGCTTGTTGTGATTGATTCTTGCCGCTTGTTATTGGTTTCGTTGCGTTTTCTTGTAAGATAGGAGAACTTTTGCTTTGTTTTCCCATATCATGGTCCAAGCTTGATTTGGCTGAATTATTCTTCTTCATGAGATTGAGAGAATCGATAGCTTCTACAGTTGCTACTTGATCCCCTTCTAAAGAAATCTTGGGTATTTCCGGCAATTCTAACTGAATCTCATTGTTCTTGTTTGAACTAGCTTGGGTCTCTTGTAACAAAGGAGTAGATGTGCTCTCACTTATACTTTTGTATTCATGATTCTGCTCAGATATCTTCTTAGAAAAATTAGCAGAAGTATTTGGTTCTGCAGCTTTGTTCTTATTTGCTGAGGCTGTTGGTGAATCAGTCCGTTCTGTCAAGAGAGAGGATGAAGTCTCATCCTTCCTATCTGTAGCATTCTAAAACACAATGGTTGTGTGTTAAATAGTAAAGTCTACAAAGCCACACCTAAATCTATGTGTTAAAAATGTAGATAGAGACTCTTTCCACTGATTTACTTATGAAGGTCAGTTTGCGCTACGATTCATCTTAAACGGGCCAAATAATAACTAATTGCTAAAAGAGAAACATTTCAAATGGGCTAAAAGTAGTCTTCATGCATACTTAAGGCATTTGTTATTCCAGAAATATTTAAATGGACAAAACAGTTGTAGCAGACACTTTCCAACCTACACCAAAAAAAAAAATCCCATTTCTACACCCCCAACCCACTGACACACCTACACAATAACAACCAATAACATGCATTTTTTTCAGTCCACTACTGACCGATTCGTAGGATATCACTGAACCAACAAATGACGCAAAAATTAGTTTTTGAATTGTTGTAGGCGAATATCCAACTAACACGAGCCTTGTTTACAGTAAGTAGAACAGTTAAGTTATTGAGCTACACATTTTAATCCTTAACTGTAAATAATTGCCTCTGGAAAGATTCTTCTTCTATCCCATCACTAGATTTTAAAACCTTAACGGAAGGATCGATAGAGGTTGATAGACCGTTTTTTGCAGCAGCATTATTGAAACTGCTTTTTTGGAAATCTTCAGAAGACTTAGCCCTTAAAACATCTAGACAAAACCTTTCAGAAAAGTTTCACTATAAGATCGATTGAAAACAAAAGAAACATGTGTCCTATGGAAGTCATTTAGTTCTTCCATCTGTGCTAGAGGTGGTGATTTGGACAGGGCAAGCAGTCAAGCACTAGGCAGGGGGGTTGGGTAATGGGTCAAAATGCATATGCGCCATGGCATCTGAAGGATATACAAGCTATGTCCAAAATGTTTACTTTTATTGTAAACAACTTGTGTATCGTATATTGGCAAAAAATAAGTTGTTTCAATATTTATCAGATCTTTTGAGTAAAGTGATTTAGGAGGTTCCCTGCATCAAAGGTTTAAACAATGTGCAACATTTAACCCGTTATACCAAATTAGCCCCTTTACTTATTAGCCAATATGACCCTTACATGTGAAACATAACCAAAGTCAACCCATTCATGAGACTTAAAAGGATTGAAATTGTCATCTCTAAGTTGTGCTTAAGTGTTTCTTTAGACAATGCAAGATCAAACCTGAGACCTCATGTCTGCGCAAAGAGGATGCAAGAATTTGGGCACTATCTGCATTTCTTAGCCTGCTACTAAGAATTTCAGCTTCCTTCTTCTTCATTGCAGATTCTCTCTACATATAACGATATAAATTTACAAAATAAATATACAAAAAAATCCTTGGGTTGCTTTGTGTATCATAGCAATCATATAAGGTAGCTCGTGACTCACAAGTAACATCCTCTTCACACAATCTAGTTACACAAAATTTAAAGTGGCAAATGAATAGTTAAATAATAACTTTGAAAATGCCCGTCAAAACACCTCCTGAGTAACTAGAAAAGAACAGAGGTTGTACCATCAAACGAATTCGGTTCCTCTCCTCATCACTAAGAACAAACTCCAACTTCATACGTATAAGTCCACCTCCTTGAATGGGAAACACATCATCCCATGTACCTTTTTCAATTATCAACATAGTTGTGACACCTATTGCACAATATCAATCCATCCTTAATTAGACTCAGATCAACCTAACTTATAGACAATGTGTACTAATATTATAATGAACCTGAATGCGACACTTGGTTCCCGTCTGCATCTTGAATTGTGATGATCAAATTATCTCTCAAATTTGTCAAAGGGCTGTACTGATATAACATCAATATCTTGAAACAATGTTCATAAACAAGAACACAAATACGAGAACCAAAAGCTTACAAAGAAAATGTCTCATTTTCTCTAGCTTCATGCTCAACTTTCCCCAATGAAACTACACCGTTTCAATACATATGCCATATGAGTGATTAAACATTAGAAAGTTGTCCCATTTAGGAATTCCACAAAACAAGAAATAAACCCAAGACATACCCTTGACAAAACTTGATGAAGGTGGAAGCTCCTTCAAGTCGACAACTATGAAATTAATAAATAAATAAACAGCACACATCATTACATAAGGGTATTATATATAAAATTTAAGAAAACATGAATATAAAGTTGAACAAAGAAAGATTTTTTTAATTTAAAATAAAAAAAAGAACCTGAAACATGAATGGATCCTGGCATTGGAGAGCAAAGAGAATGGTGAATTTTTGGGGTGAGTAAATGCGCATGTGTAAAAATTTTGTGGATGATGGAATGGGGTTGTGTTTGTGATGTGAGTGTGTGATTGAATTTTTTTCTATTTCTATTTGCACCACATATATGCCCTCCCATGTCAAACAAACTCCAAATTTGTCTTACTCACTCAAAGATATCAAGTTGAATTCGTTTCAACTTTCATTAACAAAACCATTAAACCGAAATTATTTACTGTTATTATTTTTGCTAATGAGGGATTTACAATGATATATTTATTAAAAACAATGTTTTATGGACCAAACTTCCATGGGGAAATGACAATGACATCTAGTATGAGGTACCTTAACAAGGTTTTATGTTTATTAACTTTTTCATTATGTTTATGTATAGCTTTTTTTTTAATTAGCAATTTTGAATTTAGTGACTTTGGTTTTACTATATCTAGCTTCAATTTCATAAGAAACCTGATTATTTTCTTGAAAACCTCTATCTCCGATATAGTCAACAATTTGCTCACATTCTCAAATTTCCCCAATTGGTTTTATAAATCTATAATCACAACGTTTATAAGTTCAATAACTAAATAAGTCGGTGACATGTCAAGTAAATGAACGAACATATTAAAAGATTTACCTTTTTAATTTAAAACTGGGAATGAATTTTACTCAAACATTTTATTATGAATCGATGGGATATCATGATTAAATATTATAGTTAATGCATATTTATTGTTTGATATTGATATTGGTAAGGACCTCCAATTACTTGCAAGTTGGAGACTTCGCAATTAAAATTTGCAGGACCAAACAATCATACATGATTAAACTACACGAAGGCTTGTTAGGTATTACGAATTACTTTTCTCTAACAATTTAAATTAATGTATTACGTCATTTATAATCATTTCAAGTTTGACAATATATGGATTGGATAGTTTTGGTACATCGTATAGAGTTTTAGTGTTTTACTAACCATAACCAGATTTAAGGTTTACGGGGAACAAAATCCGAGTGTATAAACTATTAAGAATGCATCTCAAACTTGACACTACCATCAAAAGCTAGTTGGTGAATGTTTTTTTACCAATATGTTTTTACTCAATCAAAAAATATGGAAAATGTTTTTTTACCATTTTAGTCGTCTTTAGCTAAAATGGCAAACATAATACTTCTTAAATATGATTTCATCCCTACTGTCTCTCATAAATTTTTAGTCGTATATTATTAAACGTTTTAAGATGTTGTAGAAAAAAATTTTAATTTTAAGATAAAGATTAGACCCTTACCAACATTTAAGATCAACAAAGTAAATATTTTGGTCTTAATAGTAAATACGATTATACGAATACATTTACTTAATCATCGTGTATTGTAGATTTGCAGCTGCTACTAGATTGAGCCGGAGTGGGTTTCATTGGTCTTCCTTTAGCCAATTAACTTCTTTTTTTTTTTGAAAGTTGAATTTCGTTGGAAACTTCGTGTCGTGATTTGACAGCGGGAGGTCTAGCATACTTTTTCTTAACCGGGTTCGCGCTAGAGAGCTCTCTCGAAATAGAAATGCCTATTTCAAATACCCGATGAGGAGAAAACCCATACTAATCTGCCCGAAGGCACGAAGACTAATAGGGATAAACCATGCCCCTCAGACTTGAACCTAGTTATATACCCAAGTCAAATCCTTATAAAGGGACTTAATTCCTATGTCCTCCCCATGGCTTGAACTCAATGCCTCATGCAAGGAGATGATCATACAACCATTGAGCTAAAGCTCAAGGAAGCATTTGTAACCACCGTACTTATGGGCCGAATCTTAACAATCTATTATTATGGGCTTTTAAAGTTTTAGGACTTAAGCCCAACACGTCAAAGTCGTCATGTATAGATGTAATCGTGGTCTCATGTACTTTACAACGTATCGTTACAACAATAAACAATTGCATGGTCAATATTAAAACAAAGTTGTTAATAGAATGAAGTTATTGAATTTTTGGTAATATGAATTATTATATGGTTAAAGTTCTTAATAGTTGGATGGGATTAATAGTTGCGATTAAAAAATAATAAGATTAAAGAGGAATTGTTTAGCCTGAGCACATTCCCGCGTGATGCATCGGTGTGGTGATGGCGGCGATAGAGACGGTGGTTGTGGTGGTGGCTACGATGTTTATATAAAACTAGTTGATCTAAAAGGAGGTATGGTAATTAGTGTAAGAGTTGGAAAATGTATGTTGCAAGTTATTCATTAACAATATTATATGTACATTATGTGAAGATATTTAAACTAATGAATCAAGAGATTAATAGTTTGAGTATATCAAGGTTTTTTTTTTAAAAAAAATCATTATAGATAAAAAGTAATAAAATGCTTGAAAAATGAGTGATTGTAGTTGATTAAGTAAAAAATACTTAATGTTAAAAACGGGGAATTTGGTTCAGATGTTAAGGACTCGGATTACCCGTTTAATTTACTAGATTATCGAAATCGTTTTAGGTAACAATCTCGCATTTTCATTTGAGGGATTTATGATATTTCAAATTTAAGGTTCTTAATTTCTTTCATTTTTTCTTATTTAAGTCAATCGAAAGCCAATAATATTATATTTCTTATGAATCACGTGAGAAAGTTCATTACAATTAGTATTTAATTCTAAGAAAATGCTAAATGAAGCCATTAAGGCTTTATTTAACGTGCATAAAAATGTTACACATTTCCATATTAAATGTCAGTCCCTGAATTTTATGGTAAGTGCACAACTAATTAATGCACCTTAACTAAAGCTCTTAAAGCTTTTTTTAGCAAAACCCTTAATTTTATATCTATATAGGTTGTATATTTGGTTTTGCATACTTGTCTACTCGATGGATTAAATATAAGAAAGATACTAGATGTAGTCAAAAGAGCTACATTTAACGTGCATAAAAAATTATATTTTTCATGCATATCCCTAAATTTTATGTACGTATACACCTATTTAATCCACGCAATCTTTAGAGTTTTGTTTAGTAAAATCCTAAATATGAATTATGAGCTACTTCTAGTTCTAGATTTAGTATTTGGGTGGCTAACATAAACTAGATGGAGATTAGGTTGCCCGCTATACACGTAAAAGAAGATTGGATATTGTTTTTCTAGTTGTTGCTGTCAAAGGTAAATCAGGCCTAGTAAGTCCTACAATACGAAGGGCCCAGTATTTTACATGGGCCATCTTATCAAAATTGTTTGGATAAGTTATGACACCTTTTAAGTTTTTTCTTTTCATTTCTTTCTTTTTCAACGAATTTGAAACTTAAAAGGTTTTATGTGTGCGTTTCAATATTTGCTACGACCACGAGTCCACGACACCCTTAGGCCTTAACATATATAATAAACATTGTACATTACTTATTTATTTATTATTATATTTTATGAATTTTATTTGAGCCAACAAGAGTTATGAATGGAGCATACTATTAACACCAGAGAATTTGGCTATTGATACCATACCTCAAAAGGGCGAAATTCACCCCTAATGACCTAAAAATTTCACCTTTTTTGCTTATGAGTCAACGGTCAGTCAACAACATTAATGAGAGTTATGTTTTGACTTTGAACTGAAGGGGTAAAATTTGTCCTTTTGAGGTTTGTCCCGTTTGACTTTTCCTTTTTACAACAACCATTCATTAATACCATGCATTTCACCCTCCTTTTATTTTTTCTACTTTTCAAATTTTTTGAAAATAATATTTTGATATGTGAAGCAATATCTTGAGGATTGAAATATCTTTTAATGGATACGTGACGTAATATTTAAGCAACATGTGTCCTTTTAGTCTACGCGAGTATTTAGTTAAAACTTTAAAACAAAAATATGTTTAAAAAATGTATGTAATGTATGCTATTGTGTTATTGATACATTTTAACTTGATATAACGAATATATCAATTAAAATAATAATTCATACTATATTATAAATCAAATTTCCTCCATATTTTCAATATTGATTTTAAGTACCTCCCCAAAATACTCCTTCTATTTATACTCCTCTTATTTATTCTATATTTACCTAAAATAACTATAATACCTTTTTTCTCTCCTCAAATCTCAACAAATCATTTTTTTATCTCTCTTTCATAAATCATTTTATTCTTCTAATTCATTCAACATCTTTTATTTCAAAAACTGTAGATCGATAAATTATAAAAGTTATATGGGTGTTCTTAAAATTTCATGCTCTTTCATTAGAATGGTCATTCAATATACTTTCGATGAATTTTTTAATCCGAGGGCAGAGCCCGTATGGCTAAGAACGGAGCCCGTCAGGTAGATCACCCCATTACCACCACCGCCGCTGCCGCCATTACGTCACCACCCCGCCATCACCTCCATCACCGCCGCAACGCACCGGTACCGTTCTCGTAATTTATAAAATAAAACTAACTATTGTATTAAAAAAATGTTGAAAAATGGTGATGTTGCAATTTTTACAATATTTGTTTTTTTGATTATTCTAGGCACCGTACACGTATCGGTAATATCTTTAAATCTAAACAAATTATATGACATCATCGTTTTGAGCTAATGACTCTAACTATTGAGATTGATTTAAAAATTTGTTAAGGATTACTTTAAGTTTTGGGGTTTCCAACCTAACTTATCAGTATAGAGTTATATATATGTAAAATACTAGAAAAATTGCCCTTGCATAGCGGCGGAAACATAGTTTCTACTTTCACTAATGTTTTGAGATGTGTGATTAACTCCAAAAATTTTTTTAATTCTGGTGAATTCTTAAAATCCGTCGAGATAAAGAAAAATGAAGAGAGAAAGGGAGAGAAATATGAAAGGACCACATGAACCACAAATGTGAAAGGACTGTTGGTCATATTCTTAATTATGCAATCAGTGTGTCAAATAATTATCTTGTCGTTAATGCAAGATGAGAATGGATTGTTTTAATCCATCATGTTAAAAATGAATTTATCGTGTCTTAAGTTAAAAATTGAAGTCTTAAAATTTATAAAGATTAACTTAAAAATTAAAGTCTTAAAATTCATAAGGAGAGTAGAAGAAATGCTTTATATATGAGCATAAATAATGCTATTAGATGAATTCAGCATGCATCTTTTCACGTATATAGCATTTGAGTCCGGTAATACCGGCCGGTATTACCGGTATTACCGGTATCGGAGACTACATTGGTATTTTAAGTCCGGTATTTTTCTGGTATTTTCACTATTCAATATCGGCCGGTATTTCTGGTATTCCCGGTATTTTCCGGTATTACCATACCGGTATTTTCAAAAAATAAATTTTGATTTTTTTAAAAAAGGTATTTTTATGATACTTTAATGTTATTTTTTGTTACTTGTAAACTTTAAAACCTATATTTTGTTATGAAATACAAATTTGGTATTATTTTTGAGTAAATTATAATTGCATTTTGACTATTTTTGTTAAATTGTAACAAGTTTTGTAGGATTTTTACACAAAAAATATAATAAATTAAAAATAGTCGTACCGGCCGGTATTTCCGATATTACCGATAATACCGGTAATACCGGAAATTTTTTTTCACACCGGTATAACTAAAATACCGGTTTTTAAAACATTGACAATGTATACATGATAATGAATGATGTACCATACATCAATGCCCCACAACTTTCAACTTACAACTTTCATTTTCATCTCTTTTCTTAATCTCAAACACTCATTTTTTTTCTCTCTCCTTCATAAATCATTTTATTCCTCTAATTCATTCAAATTTTTTAATCTCAAAAAACGTACATCTATAAATTATAAAAATTATATGAGTGTTCTTATAATTTCATCCTTTTTCATTAAATATGTCATTCGATATACTTTTGACGGAGCCCGTACGGCTAAGGCATTTTGTTATCACACTCTATGACCTATCACCTTTTATGACCTATCACACTCTATGACCTGTCACATCTTATGAACTATCACACTCTATGACCTATCATCCCCACCATCTCACCGCCGCAACGTGCGGATACTTTCTCTCATATCTTATAAAAAAAGAACATCTGTTACTTTTATGTAGTTAATATAAATGTGAATTTTGGAATTTTTATATTTAGATTTATAACATCGCTAAATTTATCCAAGGGTTATATTTAATATATTTGAAACTCATCTAAATGTTCTAGCTTAACCAAAAAGATTTTTAAGATTCGTTTTTATCTATACTTCTATACTTTTTTATTTAAAAAAAGCCCAATGTTGAAAGTTATATAAAGGAAAATGTCTAAAATACCTTTTATGATTATATTACACTATTAGTCATTTATCTGTTAAAATATTCCCATTAACTCTTCACATCAATTACTTTTACATTAATTTTCTACACCACTCAGCCCCGCCTTAACCACCAACAGTCTTCCTCTACCATCACAACGTCACCGCCATAAACACCGTCTCATTGCACGAGTATCTTGCTAGTATATATTGATAGAGATTAGATCTAAGTTACATAAATATACATGAAAAATATAAATTATAAACTTAAGATATTTTTAAACATTATATATTTATTTTTATAAAAAAAAAAGTTCTAAAGTATTTATTTTATGATATAAATTAGATTAAATTAAACAAAGGTAAAAAAAAAAGAAAAAGAAAAAAAGTAGTCACATTATCCTTTTGGTTTACTTTTCTGACATGTCACATCAATGTCAAAAGGGGCAAATTTCGTCCCTTTTGCCCTCACAAAATTCGCCCCTTCTGAGGGGTGTCAATAGATTAAAATGGTGTCAATAACATGCCCCTTATGAATTGACATGAGCGTTTTTTTAAGGAGTGAATCATTTGTGATTATCGAGAGGCTTAACATACATTGTCTTAACTGTGACGCGTTAGAGAGTTTTATCGACAAGCAAATGCAAATCACCGTTAAATCCTTGAGAAAACTGTTATCGGACCACTTGTTATTAAAATAAGTTTTTTTACAACACATACAATCACATATATTATCAGCTTCGATGAAGGGTTGTACGGAAAGATAGTAATGTTTAGATACCCCTACAAAAATTTTTATTTATCTTTTTATAATGAACTTTTATTTTGAGTACAATATCTTCCAAATTTCTAAACATATTTAACATAGAAATCTAAAGCTGTATTAAGTGAAAAATATCACTAACCAATTTGTTGGTCTGTCATTCGGGTGGTATGGTATTATTATAATTTAGTTATCTAACTGATAACTACGTTTGAAAGGATAACAATTAAGAAGGGCATCTATGAAATGATATTGACAGTCACTAACCACAGATATCTACATTCCTAAGGATAAGTGGGAATTTTATTTTGGGGGAAGAATGAGTGTAAAAGAAATGTATATATACTTCTTTTACAAAGAGAAAACTAAAGATTCAATTTGTATATTACTTTTTGAATATAAATAAATTACAACGCTTATGTTTCTTTGAACATTTTGATAATTATTTGGTTTTCTATCATCAAGTATATTTACCTCAGAAAATGTAGCTGTTATTGCTTGATGAAAATAAACCTTGATTATTTGTTATGTAAAATACAAGAAGAAATTAATGAAAATTGACACAAGGAATGTTGGAGGTTGAAGCAAAGCAGCAACTACTTTGTGACTTTGTGTGCATCATACATAGCTGATAGCATGGGTTTGTAACCAAATAAATGGGCCTAACCACATGACAAGACGTCCCCGACCCAACCAACTAACCAACCTAAATGCGTAGGTGTCTTATTTGGTTTGTTGTATGGTTCAACCAATATCTTCTTCACCATAACTAATTTCCTTTTACCAACAAACAAATTGGAAGCAACTGTTATTTGATGATAAATCCAAAATAAAAAATATGATTAAATAGAACAAAACGACTAATTTGGTTTATATATACGAGCATAATACCCGCGCATTGCGGCGGAATTTTATTTTAAGAATGAGATAGATTCGGGGGTAGTCTAGTCCAACTGTAGAGGTGGGTATAGAAAGGTAAGGGGCATTTTAGACTTATCAGGTTCTTAATGACTTAAAGCTAATTTGCTTTATAAGGGAGTATAGATAACTCAACTGTTTCTAAAATTGTCGAAATTGTTTTGTTTTATATATTTTTTACACTATATAACCTTTTTAGGGGTAATAGGTTGTCAAACTATTTTCTAATATTCCAAAATTTGTCATTTTTTTTGTACATATAAAATAAAGAAAAGAGATTTGACTCGTAGCTGATTAACGGTTGTGTGAACAGCTTAACACATAGATACGAGTTGCTACATCTCTATGCTTTGTTCGATCATGCATTGCTAGATCGCGAGTCTTTAAATTATTGTTACAAGGATAATTAAATAACAAAAGTTATACATCTACTACTTCGAAAGCACTTGTTAGTTTAGCATTACGTTTGTTGAAACCTTACTCAAGTAGTTGAAACTACTACAAATTAAGATAGGTCACAAGTCAAATAGTTATCACTTAAAGTTGTTATATTATAAGTTTTAGGATCATGTTATTAAAGTTAGATTGCGTGTTGCCGTGTTATATCTAGAAGTAATTAAGAAACGTATTATCTCAATTTGAAAAAAAGCCTAAAAGAATTACTATATTAGACCGTCAAATATAATTTTGTATCAAAATATTTTCGAACTACACTTTTACATATCCGAATCTTACAAAACAAGATAATTTCAGTATCAAAAGTAGTCTTTGTTGTGAGTGATAAATTGATAAGCTTCCTTTAAAGTTTAAATGAGTAAACACGTCTAAGTTTCGTTTCTTTAGCATAAATATATGATAATGAAATACACGCAAAGTTGACTTAATTTCCTTTTAATATAATTCCAAAAAAAAAAAAAAACTGATAACAAAATTTTATGATTTTGATTACGATATAGTTTGACTTGTAGTCTGTAAACGTTTGATAACATTGATAATGTCATGTTGCTTCCTAACTCAATTTATAAAACTTATTGTTAGAATATAAGCACAGTTATCATATCACAAATAACGAGTGCGCAACGGAAAAAAAAACGTTTATGTAATCATATTAATTAACAAAGTAATGAATAGAAAATGTGTACCTTTGTGCAAAGTTTCCAATAATATTATCAATAATTATTATTATTGTTGTAAGGTCTAAACTAAAACCCCTCTACGATCGAACACTTGACACCCCTATATCGTATGCTAGAACCCGATCACGAACTCACAAACCCGTTGTGTTTTTCCCCTTGATGTCGAACCCCAAAACCCTTTGGGTTTTTGCCTTCGGTCGAGAGAGAGAGAGAGAGAGAGAGAGAGAGAGAGAGAGAGAGAGAGAGAGAGAGAGAGAGAGAGAGAGAGAGAGAGAGAGAGAAGAGAGAGAAAGAGAGATTTGTTTAGGGTTTTCAAAACTAATTGTCTTGGATGAATAAAAACCCTTAACCCTTAATCTCTATTTAAAGAGATTAATTAGAAGTGTTTTTCAACTTGGTGGACAAGTTAGAGTGGGATTAGGAAACCCCTTATGGATTTCGATCCCCCCCCTATCTTGTACAATTAGGAAACCTTTAATTTATAATTTAATCCTTTCTCTTTAATTAATTAAACACTATTAAATCTTTAACACAACACAATTTAATTAATTATTTAAATGATCATTTCAATTAATATATAATTTTAATATACTAATTAAATATATAGAGTTCACGTGTCATTTTGTGTAACTCCGTAGGCTTAAATGATTTCTGGACATGCATTTATTAAAACGTGATCATATTCCAACTCTTATATCAACGAAGCCTTTTTTTTTAACAACAATAAAATTTAATTAACAAAATTAAAGAATGCGAGCAAGAAAGTAGCCAATACAAGAAATAAACATTTTGATCCGAAGCACAAATCATGAATAGATCTCTAGAATAATATCAGCAAAGACTTTTATTTGCACAATTTTGTATATATGATGCACAACTTATGTTGGACAAAAAATCTAAAAGTTACACACTTACACAAGTTTGATCATATGACCAACAAGATGTTCTCTTACATAGTTACAGTTAGGGCTGTCAATGGGTTCGAGTTCGAGTTTGAGTTCGGGTTGACATGTTCGGGTTGGCGGGTTGGTGGGTTGAAAAACTCCGACCCTAACCCAACCCATTAAAAGTTTCAGGTCAGATATTTCAACCTTGACCCACAACCCGTTAACCTATGACCCAACCCATGTGACCCGAGAAGCAAATATATATAAATATAAAATGGAATAAATCAACCAATATAAAGCTTTATCATTGATGGTGTAAGCCGAAAACGAATGGTACAAAAAAGAAAGAAATACGAAGGTATTGTTAATACTTGGCACAAAGTTAACAAACTTACCGCCTCATCCTACATCACTTATCATCTCACATAATTTTGAATCCTCCTTTTATTTCATATTTGAAGTTACTTTAGGTTAGAAATATAAAAAATGAGAATATGACGTATGAATTAGTGTAATGTGGAGTATGAACTATTATATATAATTCAATTATTTTAAAGATATTGGGTTGACGGGTTGGCGGGTTGGTGGGTCGAAAATACTCAACCCTAACCTGATTTTTTTCGGGTTGGGTTCGGATTGGGTTTCGGGTTGAGTCGAAATTGACAGCCCTAGTTACAACACCTACATTATTCTTAAAGAATTCTAAATATCTTTAAGGAGTCCAACAAATTAAAGATATCTAATCAATAGAACCTTTTTCGATCTTGCTTGACAAAGTACATGAAATCTTGCACGATGAAAGAAAATGATCAAACAGTCTGTTTCCGGAAACAATTAGGGCGCGTTTGGTTCGCGGAATGTTTTTTAAAGGAATGGAATCTTTCAAAGGAATTGGAATCTGAAGGAATGGAATTTGACGGAATGTTTTTGATTTTTTGAAGATTCAAGTGAGGGACGGAATGAGATTTCTTCCCCCATGCTCAAGAAATGGAGATTCCATCAAATGAGGGAATGTTAACATTCCAACGGAATGTGATTCCTCCATCTTTAACGAACCAAACACACTAAGAAATGAAATTCAATTCCAATTCCATCAGATTCCATCAAATTCTGTGATCTTAAGTTCAAGTTGCAAAACACTTATTTAATGCTTGAAAACAAACACATTGAAGGCCAAAGAGATGTGACCACTAAAATAGTATAATTTGTCGTAACGGCCAATATCAAAGCCAGCCCATTTTCCAGTGTATCTCCACATAATAATAATACTCGGAAATTATAAATTGACTTTGTTTCATTTGTTAAAACTTTTATAATACATACATCAACGATAGCCTAACTCAGTGGTGGAGATGGCAACGGAGGTGATGACAGCGGTTGACGACGATGACAGGGTGTGATGTAGTTATTAATGTAAAAAAAAAGTAAAATAAAATATTTATTTTAGGTTAGAGAGTCTATGTTGTAAATATATTAGATAGAGATATTTAATGGAATGAATTAAGTTGGGACATATTAGTCCAAAATCACTGTTTGGATTAATTAAAGGTTTTTTTTTTAGAAATGCGAGAAAAGTTGTCCATATAGTATCTCGGGTTCCTATTAACTTCTTGTAAATCCTATTAACTTCTAATGAAAGTGATGATTTTATATAAAAATAAAAATGAAATGATAATAATAATAATAATATGAAAATGATAATAACAACTTTAAGGGTTGTTTAACAACTTATTACATTATACATTATAAAATAAAAATCACTCCATATATTTCCGAGCAACAAAATACAATTAAATTCTAATGCATCAAATTAATTTTAACCTCCAGCTTTAACAAAATTCATAATAATAGTAATAATTGTCACAATAAGTGTTAGTTATTTATCCGTTTTTTCTTTTAAAGAAAAACATGCATATCTACAAGGTCATCTATAATTTTATACTATATTATAATGAAAATAACTCCCTTGTTGAAAGATGGAGGAAATTGTCTAAAATGCCCTTAATAATTAAATTACACTATGAATCATTCATATCTTTAAAATATCTTCATTAACTCTTTACATCAATTATTTTTACATCAATTATTTACACCTCTCGACGCCGCCTCTAGCATCAACGGTTGTCCCCACCGCCACACCGTCGCCGCCATAATCACTGTCGCATTGTGCGAGTGTCGTGCTAGTTTAAAAAAATAAAAATAATAGGGGAGCATTTATATACAATTGTTCATATGCTAATGAGTAACTTTTTTCCATTTAGCCAATGGCCGGACACTTCCACTTTTGTCCTTCATTCTGCCTTAAAAAGAAAAAAGGTTTTTTATTTAATGACATAAGAAAACTTTACTGTTACATACTCATACATTATTTATAAGGTTTAGACACACAACAAAATTTGTACGATTTCCTAAATGCTGCTCATATTTTTGTTGAACTTTTGACTCCCCTGCAGTCTAGATTTAATAAATAATAACTTGGCTAAATGATACTAAAACTTTTGAATAAAGTAGGGACATATGTTTATTTTATCCATGTGGCTTTCTCATCCAAAATTTAAGGATAATGATTGAATAAAAATTGGATATAATCCTACGTTGCATGAAAGCAATTTCAAGATCATCACTTTTGAGTTCAGACCATACATGTATTCTTTATTTACATTTTCCTGTACATAATTATTATTTTTATTTAAAAAGCCTATAATAGTTGTATTTTGATCCTGCTAATGCCAACCTTATCTTAGACGTCTTATATATTTATTTGTTCTTTTTAAAGCAAAGAAACATACGCTATCATTATTATAAATTGCAAATAATTTTGCCTAGAAGACATAATAATACAGTACGCACCCTTAAATAATATATGCTTTAAAAATGCTTTAAATAGTTTGTCTATCCAACTGCAAAGCATGTCCTTTGTTTTACTTAAAAAAATAGCATGTGTGCTATAGCCTATAGCAGTATCAAACTTCTTCATGTGTGCGCTATCATTATAAATTGCAAATAATTTTGCCTGACATAATAATAATACTATACCGGCCATTAATTAAGTTTAGTTTTAGTGCTTAATCAAACTTCTTCATATGCTCATATTGTTTCAAGTAGGGGTGTTCGTGGTCTGGTTTTGACTAAATCTCAAACCAAACCGGTATTCCCGGTTTCAACATATATTAAACCAAATCAGACCAAGTATGTTGTTTAACCAGACCAAACCAAACCATGTAAACCGGTCCGGTTTACCCGGTTCCACGGTTTCAAGATATTTTTTTTTATCTCCAAATAACCTATGCATTTTTCTTATTAATAATTTTTTTCATTTTTTTTTATCACATATATAGAAATCAGTAACTCTATAATCTTAATAATAATAGAAACATTGATTAAATTACAAATACCTTGTGTTTTATACTTACAAAATATGAAATATTAAAGGTGATGGAGGGACTCAAGGCTTAATATTTTGATCTTTGAGTGAAAACATAATGAAAATGAAGCTGAAAAGATAAAAGGATAAAGTGAAAATAAGAAAGTGTGAAAGTAAAAGTAAGTTTATATAACTAAATTAGTGTGTATATATATACATATATATTTTTGGTCCGGTCCGGTTTTTGACGGTTAACTCTTTGCTCAAACCGTAACTGGACCAAGGAACCCGGTTTTTCAAAACTTAAACCGTCGTACCAGACTTTAACAACTCAATCCGACCAAACCAATCCAAATAACCCGGTTTGGTCCAGTTTTCACGGTTTGACAGTTTGATGAACATCCCTAGTTTCAAGTAGTGTCGATCACTTGTTCATACTAATCCAGTTTGAAAGAAAATCCTTTTATTAATTTTTATATTTTATTGTATTTGTATTATACATTTGTACTACGGTACCTATAGCGCGCCAACCTAACTAACCAAAAGATTTGAAGAATGTCGTAATCAGATACATACTAATCTCATGATTGATTATATATCCAGAATATATAACATGTAAATATGTAATTAAGTGAAAAGAAATTAAAGACATATCATGTTTCCATTATCCAGCTAGCTGCTTTAATTACGCAGCCATAGAATTTCGTGATGAAATATTACAAGTGAAAGTAAAGAAGAACTTCCAAGCCAAAGTTTATATATGATAGAAACACAACACCTATTCTTTTGTGTAACATCAATTGATTTGTTGTAAACCCAATTAAGAACCAATAAAAACAGGGTTAGATGTGATTGTATAATGCTTGTCTCAAACTTTGGAAATAGCACACGAAAAAAAAAAAAAAAAAAAACCTTGGTTGGATTGGAAAAAAGTCAAGAAATTGGGGTCGCATTTTAACTCAATTTAAAACAAATTAATTAAATGCTTTATGAAAACAATGTCTACTACTGTTTGTATGATTGATATAGATTGACATTGAACTTTTATATTTACGAAAAAAATACCATGTGGTTCTTATATAATGATACAAATGTAATAAAAAAAATGAATAGGCTAATTTAAAACAGAAAATTCCTCTATAATATTAAAAAAAGATTAAATTCATATCATGTAAATATATAGTTACTTCAATTCTCAAGTTTAAAATAGAAAAAAATGTCTCGTTATTTACGAGCCAAGGTATTTTTTGTAATCTTTTTGGAACTATCTTGTATGAATTATCGAATAATGCTATATGATATTTGGTAAATAAATTATAAGAGGTTACTTAGAGCTTGGGAAAGTACAAATTTGGAATTACTTTTGCCTTTAAAGCTAGTAATTACTTTGTCCTTTAATATATTGTGACTTATACTTTTAGATTTAACAATAGGCAAGAATTAACTTAAATAAGGTTATATATATAATAACAAATAAATAAACATGAAGTTTATCAAAATTACGTTCATTGAATGACATGTCTCTAATTCTAAAAGAATAATAAACTTACAAGTAATCATAGACTTGCACTAATGAACTATTAATGAAAGTTCAAACAAACGTTAACATATGAAGCCATTTGATGATATTTGGTATTCAATACATTATAGAAGATAGGTATATCCTAATTGTTTTAAAATTTACATTGACATTTTGCTATATGTATTTTCAACATCTAATAGATAAAAGTCCTTTGATTTGGTTAACTTTTAATTTATTGTGAAAATGAGATTGTTGAATGAAATGATGTAATGGGTCTTAATGAACTCTTTCTAAATGCGGAGACATCTTTATAACATATCAAAATGTAAGGGTCCAAACAGAAAGAAGGAAATAGAAGTAGTACTACTAATTTCGTTTGAAGAAGTATACTTCTTCCATTAAATGCAAAATGGACAAAGTTACTTCAACTTAGGACAAAGACAATACTCCAACTTTTCACATCAATATAACTTTTTCTTATCGTATGTATCTAAAAGAAAACGTTATAAGTTATTTCATACCAACAAATTTTTAATTAACCATGTGTTAACAAAAGATCACATAAGTACGAATTGTTGATAAACATGTATTTTTACCTTCATAACTTTCTCTAATATGATAAATATCGGTAGCATGAGTTTATTAAGAAAACAAAATAAGGGAAAAAACATAACATCAGCATCAACACTTCTAGGTAAAACAGTTTTCATTGAAGAAGAAAAACTTTGCATTGTTTAGATAGCGCAAAAGGAAAAAAGAAAGTTTATATCTGATAAATAAAATAAAGAACTTTCTTTTTTTCAAAAAGTTTAAAAATAATGTTTAAGAAATTTTTTATTGGAGAATACAAAATTTTATGTTGGTTATGGTGGAGCCACTTCTACAAACTTAAACTAAAAGAGAAAAATATGGGACCCATTTGAATCTTTAAAAGAAGTTGCTCAACTTCTTGAATTCAACACATTGCAACATATCTCTCTACCACCCCCAGCCCCCTCTCTAGAAAAAAAGAAAATATATACAAGTCTCATTTACATTTATATATACATATATACTTCAACATCAAAAGCATCAAAAACAAACGCATGAATAAAACAAAGTTTCTTTCTTTGAAACTTTATTTTTTGTAAACAAGAAAACAAAGGGAGGGAAAGTGTGGAGAACTAGAAGTGATATTCTTCGAGAATGTGGAGAATGTCAAGGATGAAAATACCATTATTATTATTTGTTGTATTTTCTTGTGTTTGTTCTTCAATTAATGCAGCTGTATCTTATGACGATAAAGCAATTATCATCAATGGCAGAAGAAGAATCCTTATGTCTGGTTCCATTCATTATCCAAGAAGCACACCTGAGGTATTTCACTCTTTCTTTCTTTCTTTTCTTTTATACCACCAAGTATTCTTCATACATTATTACATGAAAACATAAAACTGAAGTAACTTTATTTAAAAATAAACCCCAAAAGAAAAGGCAAAAAAAATAATCCAAACCAAACTCAAATCCAAAATAAAAATTAAAATTGTGGCAGTATCATATTTGGATTTTCTTGATTCTTCAATGACCACTTTAAAGGCTGATACTTTTTTCATGTTTTGATCAATGCAAGTCTATGTGAGTGAAAAGATTATGTTTTTCTTTCGTCCAGTCTCTCTGTTTTTCATTATTTGGTGGATTCTTGGTGTTTCTGTGCTTAAAAAGTTTTAAATTTTTTAATTTGGTGTTTTCCTGTTTTTCAATTTCTTAGGTGGAGTTGTCTTTAGATCTTCAATGCTCCTAAAAGTTGTTTTAAAACATTTATGATGTTTTGGTACTAAATTTTAAACATTTTCCATATTCTTCCCTGAAATTTGTTCTCTGTTTGTGCAGATGTGGCCTGACCTTATAAAAAAGGCCAAAGATGGAGGCTTAGATGTAATACAAACTTATGTATTTTGGAATGGACATGAACCATCACCTGGCAAGGTATGAAATTTCTTGCAAAACTACCTGGAATTATGTATGATGATACAAACTTGTATGTAGTTCAATCATTCATTTGATGAATGCTTATACATATTTCAGTACAATTTTGAGGGGAGGTATGATTTGGTCAAATTCATAAAGTTGATACAACAAGCAGGCCTCTATGTCAATCTACGAATAGGCCCTTATGTTTGTGCTGAATGGAATTTCGGGTAAACGCCAAATCTTTCATGTTTGGATCATAATATGCACTTTTAAAGTATCGGTTTTCCGCATCTTATACGTACACCGAACTTGAAAGAGACAAGCAATATAAAACCCGTGGTCCATAGTCGTCTAAAGTCTAATCATCTAAAATGAAAAGAAAAAAAACCTGTCATTTTTATCATTTGGAAATGCATATATCTAAGCAATCTCTGTTACTTCTGGACTCAGAGGATTTCCTGTTTGGCTTAAATATGTACCTGGAATGTCTTTCAGAACAGACAATGGACCTTTCAAGGTTAGCATTTGAAATTGTTATAAGTATATAAATAAATTAATACAGGAATCTAATTTGTTTAACTCGTTGACTGTTTTTATTATTCCTAAAGATTGCAATGCAAAGGTTCACAGAAAAAATAGTCAGCATGATGAAGTCAGAGCAACTATTTGAACCTCAAGGAGGTCCAATTATTATGTCTCAGGTTTTGACCTTACTTTATTGACAAAAGTCTTTTAACTCCGTTTTAGAATCATCTGAATCTTGGTGGTTGTGTCTACAGATAGAAAATGAGTACGGGCCGGTTGAATGGGAGATTGGTGCCCCAGGAAAAGCTTACTCTAAATGGGCAGCCAAAATGGCGGACGGTCTAAAAACCGGTGTCCCATGGATCATGTGCAAACAAGAAACTGCCCCTGATCCAATGGTAAGAAATTTCTTGAAGCTTTCTAGCATGCATATGCATAAACTTTAAAGTATTTAGAACAAGATTTTATAGGTTTAAAATTTTCAAAAAGAAATTGTTATTTTGGGCATTCCCTTAGAAAGGTTTTGTTATGGTAGTGTGTACCCTAGTCAAGATTGTAGCACTGTTAAAACCCATGAAACTTGTAGCACTGTTGTTTAGTTGTCCATACAACTTGGCCTTTAGTCCTAACTCTCAATATCTCTCTAACATGTTAATTACATGACAGATCGACACATGTAATGGTTTCTACTGTGAAAAATTCACTCCTAACAAGCCATACAAACCTAAAATGTTTACAGAGCTATGGACTGGCTGGTAAGTCATGTAAATGTTGTAACAATTATTTGTAAATATTCAAAACTACTTAAATAACTTGGAAGTTGTTCACCTTTTTGATACTGAAGGTTCACGGAATTTGGTGGTCCGATTCCTACCAGACCTGTAGAAGATATAGCATATGCAGTTGCAAGATTCATACAGAATAACGGTTCTTTTGTCAATTATTATATGGTAAATTACAAATTATTTAAAAGGTTATGCTTTTATTTTTGTAATAGTTGTATAAAATTATAGAATTATTTATATGTTGGTTCAGTACCATGGAGGAACAAATTTCGGCCGCACAGCAGGGGGTCTCTTCATCACAACAAGTTATGACTATGACGCTCCTATAGATGAGTATGGTATGTAATCAGATTCTATATATAAATGTTTATGTTTGTAGTGTAGATGGTACAATTATGACCTATTAATGATGGTTTGTTGATATAATCTTTCAGGATTACTAAATGAACCGAAATATGGGCATTTAAGAGATTTACACACAGCCATAAAACTAATTGAGCCAGCTCTAGTTTCAGCTTATCCTACTGTTACCTATCCTGGAAAGAATCAAGAGGTTAGTGTAGGAAAAATCTCAAGATGTCACATTCTACAATGACGATCTTAATTTTGAAATTAAACAATTTAGGAGGTTTTATGCTTTTTTTTTTTAATACATATTAAATGACTTCCAACCCATTTGATGAGAAAGACCAGTTCGACTCTCTATTTAAACTTTCTTCACCCACTTGATCTGTTAAGAGGCCAAGATAACCCAAGTCAACCTCTAATTACCTTCATTATCCCTAGCTTATATTTTTGTGTGTTATTTAACCACAGATACATGTATTTCAACCAAAATCTGGGGGTTGTGCTGCATTTCTCTCAAACTTTGACCCACAATTTTCAGCAAAAATGACCTTCGGAAAATCCCAATATGATCTCCCTCCTTGGTCCATTAGCATTCTCCATGACTGCAAAGATGAAGTTTTCAATACTGCAAAGGTAAGACATTACTCTAGTACCCCCTCCATATGTATTCCAACCACAGCTATTAACTGTTCAAAAAGAGAAAAAATAACAATATGGGCCGACTAATTTGCAGGTTAAGGCTCCAACCACACAAAAAAAGATGACCACTGTTGGGACCTTTCATTGGCAATCATATAATGAAGAAGCTCCATCTTCTGATGGCGGTGATACTCTTGCAATGGAGGGGTTGTACGAGCAGCTAAATGTTACCAGAGATGCCTCTGACTACTTGTGGTATCTTCAAGAGTGAGTTATTTTCCCAATTTCTTGAAATTGTTCCAAACGCTATAAATAAATATGATTAGACACAATATTGAAGTGAGCCTTTATATAAATTTCAGCGTGAATATATCGCCGAATGAGCAGTTTTTAAAAACAGGGCAGTTCCCTGTGCTCACAGTTATGTCAGCAGGTCATGCTTTGCACGTTTTTGTCAACAACCAACTTGCAGGTATGTCTCACATATCCTGAGCATCAAATGCAAATAACTTAAAGTGTTGCAAGATTGGTCGGTTGGGTAATGGTTCAAATTTCAAAAAGATAAGTTTTAGTATGGGTCAGGTATGTCCCAGATGAGATTTTGTCCTAGCTTTTTTATTTGTTCATTTAGAAATTAATAGGTATGTTAAAAATCATTAGAAATATGATGATAAAATCTCAATGACTATCTAGTCGATCTTTTTAATTTATGATCTAGGAGTTTTACACATCATAAACACACTTTGAGTGACTGTTGACCCATTTGACCTGTTTCCTTTTAAGCTAAATCTCTACTTTGTCCTGTTTAGCCCCTTAGACATAAAGCAAAACCAAAATCAACCCATTCATAGTAAATGGGTCAAAACTCTCACCTCTACAAACAACATATGCTTACTCTTATTTGCTCGTTCTTGTTATAGGAACCGTATGGGGATCCCTAAAAAATCCAAAGTTAACTTTCAGCCAAAATGTGAAGTTGAGAGCCGGTGTTAACAAGATCTCTTTGCTTAGTGTTTCTGTGGGCCTATCGGTTAGTTCTTAAATCATGTGATTCATTTTGAGTACCTCTTCTTACCCGATAACATATAAAAAGTATTTTTTTTAACACGGATTATAATCTATTTAAATAACAATAGTATTTCACCTCGGAATAATTATTGTAATCGTTTACCATTAGAATGTTGGCACACACTTTGAGACATACAACGTGGGGATTCTAGGACCAATCACCTTGAAAGGTCTAAATGAGGGTACCAGAGACTTGACAAAGCAAAAATGGTCTTACAAGGTTAGCTCATTGACTTTTATTTTTATGAATTTACATTTATATGATATAATTTGTGCTGCATAGTCATGGGGTGTTATAACTCATAACTAATGTACTAAATTAAAAAAAAATTGTGTTTATGTTAGGTTGGTTTAAAGGGTGAAACTTTGAGTCTCAATACACTTGATGGAAGTTCCTCTGTTGAGTGGCTACAAGGATCTGCTGTGGCTCAAAAGCAGCCTCTTACTTGGTACAAGGTAACTTTGTTATTCAACATTCTACTAGTTGCAAACATTCATAAGATTACCAACTAAAATGTTGTTACTTGAAAAGATTCACAACATTAACTAGAAGTTGCAACTTCAACCAATTAACTTATTATGAATGTTCAGAGAGAAACAAAGTTGCATGTATTCATAACTATGTTCAACATTTACTTCTAGGCTACCTTCAACGCTCCAGAGGGCAACGAACCACTAGCTTTAGATATGAATGGCATGGGAAAAGGTCAAATATGGCTCAACGGAGAGGCAGTTGGGAGACACTGGCCTGGCAACAAAGCTCATGGGAACTGTAATAAATGCAGTTACACTGGTATTTATAATGAGAACAAATGCAACCAATACTGTGGAGATCCATCTCAAAGATGGTGAGAAATTAATCTTTTCCTATCTTTATTATGTTACTTGTTTATTTTTAATTTGTTTTTGAGCTTATGTTATTATGTTAGCATTCATTTCTTCCATGAATCAGAGCGTCTTCCACATTCTAAAAAGGTTTCTGATTGTTTCAGGTATCACGTTCCCCGTTCTTGGTTAAGGCCGACGGGTAACTTCCTGGTTATTTTTGAGGAATGGGGAGGCAACCCAGATTGGATCTCTTTGGTCAAAAGAACAACTTAAATGCTATTTGGTTAAACCTTTCAGTGGATTTCATAGGTTTAGTAAATATACATAAAGATGATAAAAGAAGTAAAAAATAACTATTGGTTACTATCGGCAGTGGAAATGTATAGGAGTACCTCTTGCCATATTGGCCAGCTTAAGAGAAGTATAGTTGTATTTGTTTGCATGAACACAAGTTCAGTATTGTAAGAAGTGTATTTTGTATATTATATGATCCAACAGTGTATTTCTATTTTTAAAGACTGAATTATAATGTTGTTATCCCCTTATGCTAAGCCTTAACCATGTCACTTCTGAGTTCTGACACACTTGCAGTGATAGTAAAAGAAAAATGTTATACTATAAAAGAACACATAAAATGTACAATGTACAATAAGAATATATTTTAAGATAACTTACTAGCAATCACAGCAATAGCATCATTGAAGTCGTTGTAACCATGAAAAACATCATTTCCTTGATGTCTCCACCGCAACATTCTTCTGTGTAGATCCTTAATTGAGATAACAAATTTTTGATCGAATTCAAACTCGAGCAGCCTTTTGACACACTTAAGCAGATATTTAACGACCTTTTGTTTGATCTGGCAAATTAAATCAACTGCAATCTCTCGAGTCTCGAAAATTGAATCTGACATCCCTTCTGTGATATCGGTCAAATTGAACACAATACAAGCACCTGCAACAACCTCCTTTCGATTTGACTTATCAATCCCTTCAGTATTCCATCTTTTTTGCTTTAATCCAGTATGCTGATTTCCTTTTGAGTGAAGAATTTTACCAGTTGCAGCATAATGAAGAAGCAGTTCACATTCATCTTCATTTATGGAAGCAAAACATCCAATTAAAAAGCCTAATGTAATCTTTCTAAACATCACACTGTTCTTTGTAACAACTGTTTCAAACCCTTCAAGCCAAATTCGAATAGTTTGACCCGTATATTTATCATATATATGGTCTGGCTTGTCATTTGGTTTAGATTTCTTAGATTTTATCGCATAGGAACCAGTTGTTTTTCTAGGTTCATATGAGCTCGAATGCTTATTAATCAAAGTTGTTGATAACTTTTCCAACTTTTTAGCCAATAGCCCAGAGGTTGATTCGTCAATGGGATCTAGAATCCATGCAATATACCACGCTGCAGCAGCTGAACATGATGTCTGTAGTTGATTATCCTTGTTTAAGTGGCCAAAAAAGCTGTCACTGCGACTCTTTCCAGACAGTAGCAATGCAGCAAAATAAAACCAATTTGGGAAGTACATTGCCATGGCCCTGTTCAGTAAGAGAGTTAATGAATACTGATAGGCCAAAAATCCCAGAATTAGCATAAAAACTCAAAATTCATAATCGTGTTCGGTAAAGGTGGCAAAATCAACCCATGTACTTTTTAACAGACAGATTCAAGTAAATTTATATTCTCAGCAGGCCGAATGGGTGCAACAAAAAAAGAAAGCCAGTAAGTGAACAGGTCAAATGGACCATCCAACGTGTACATCATGCCTACAATACTAAATTGTTTTATTTAAGAGAAATCAGATTAAATTATGTAATCATATTAACAAGCAACAAAACCAAGTAATCAGAAATACTGAAAACAGGTACTCGTGCCAGTCTGAGCTGACCTGCATAAGTTTCACCGGGTTCCAGATGCTACCCATTTTGACCCAAACCGCCCATTTTGCCCCTTCTACCTTTCAGCATCTAGTCAAAAGTACCATGTAGATTTGTGATCCACCATGGAGCTTGTTGTTGCAAAATGTTTAAGCTTCCCCTTCGTAAGAGAAACAGACTTTTTTATTTTTTGAACCAACTCCAGAAATCCACCAAATGACAATGGTCCAGACAGTGTTCTGATTAACTGGTGCTTGAAGAGAAAGTAAGCATATGAAAATGGCAGCTGTGATCCTACTTCTGCAGTTAAACCCCACCTCATTGGCCTTGAGAGCAGATCTAGTACCATAGAAACTAGTTCAACTTGAAGCTCTAAAACAGAAGCTAGGCCCCTGTTATGAATAGTCAACCCTAAAAAGATGTGACCCACAAGTTTAACTAGGGTTAACTGAAGCAGGAACTATATATAGGGTTAAAACTGGATAACTTACGTCAATAGAAACCAGCGATGCAGTAAAGCTCGGGTTTCAGTAAACATTAGTGGAGAAAGGGCCAAGCAAATTATAATAGATCGCCATTCCATGTTTTCATATAGTTCTTCACTCAGACAAATGAAGGATCTCCCAATAGCATCCTGCAATACTTGTGACACATCTTTTACAAGATTTTGAGGGTCAAGATACCATAATAACGACCTGCAAAATGATTCAAAAGTAGAAGTAAATTATGTAAAGAAGAAAGTAAAATTTTGGTAGTATTTGAGTCATACACACCTCAACTGTAATTCTTGGATATCAAGAGAGATTCTTTTGGGGACATAATGCATCAACTTTAACACCGCATCACTTCTCCCTTCAGTTGATTGAACATCAAGAGGTGGAGCGAGTTCCACTGTATATTGGTATTGAGTTGTCATTGCTGCCCATCTTACAGCAGCATACAGTAATGTACGAGAATCAGTTCCTTCAAAATTTCATATATCCCAATCAGCTTGAAACTTACACAAGTCTTTAACTAAATATATTTGAAGCTCAAAAAACGTATTCCCAATAACGTGTTGTAATTCTTTTTTACTAACTTGAAACATGCAAGACAATAATATTTTCTATTACCTCTAGGTTTCTAGCTACTCACATGGATCATATAAACGTAAGCAATTACATTACCATAATCTCTTTTCTGTTTTTCTCAACATCCACTTCAGAATATTCCACCTCTATCATAAATCTTAGACTTCATAGGTGAACATAAGTAAAAATCAACGATGTTCCCACCATTTAAAAGATGATATTTCACCTATTAAAGTCAGAAATGATATCACCTATTAAAGTCAGAAATGATATCTATGATAATGATTCTAGCCAAGATCTAAGAAATTGCTAGTACCAATATTAACATTAGCATTAATAACCTACATTATGTCTCTCACAAGTATTAATACACGGAAGAAAATCGGGAGCATCAAGTACCAAGTGCGAAGGACTTTTTGACTTGCCGAGGAAGATAGCTGATCAGGCCTATAGGTTTGGGTACTGAACTTATTTTAGCAATACAACTTTTTATTCCATCAAAAACTGCTTTTTATTTTTTCTTCACATTTTCGGTTACCCAACATTCGATATCTTTTTATTGCCTTAAATTGAACAGAAAATTCTCCATCTTCCGACCCAAAAGAAAAGAAATTAAATACCTTTATGTGCGATTTGAAAGTAAAACTTGATCAAATTATTAAGAATATATCCTACCTTGATATTCATTTAACTTCCCCAAAATATCGCCACAACATTCCATCACTCTGACACAATCCTCACCGGAAACCGGCCCACCAACGCTCAAAACCTCCGCTTTACCAAACCGTAAAACCTTACATTCTATTGAAGACGTTAAAACCGATACTATCGTATTCACCGAACAATCAATTACCGAATCAAACACCTACAATAAGATAAAAATAAAAATTGAAAATCAACAAATACAATATAATCACGAATTATATTATTTATTTATATTGGCAAAATGATTATGAAATGATTAACCTGAGGGGCAGTGAAGCACATTAATGATAAGGCAGTATCCAAAACCCTAACCCTAGCTACTTCACTCAAATTCAATGATTTATTTAATGACATCACTAAAACTTCGTCGTTGATATTTCCGGCATTTTCGGTTTTGATTTGTAATGCGATTTTCGCAAATAGATCGGTGAGTTCCGACGAATTTGACATCGGCGCGACGGAAGAATAAGTGAACGGCGCCGATTTTTGATCATTTGGCGCCAAAACTGCTTATATACTCGTATATTTTTGTTAGATTAGATAGACCGTAGATAGTTTTGGGCTGAAGATCAGCCCAAGTTTCATATTCAATAGGCCCAAATTTGGCGACAAGGTGATGTTCTCGACGACATGTATAAATATTTTACCTTTTTACGCCTTTTACACCTTCTTGGCCGAAGCCGTCTCTCTACCCAAAGGTAGAGGTAAGACTAAGACTGTCTACAGCTCACCTCTTTCATACCCCACTCAGGGATTTGATACAGTTGTTGTTAATGTTAGAACAAATCAATTAAACGATATTAAATTTTAGTAAATAAAATTTTCAATGGCTTTTGACTTACTTTCCAAAACTATTTTCGGGCATTAAAAAAAAATGAACACGACAAAAATCATTCTCACAACATACTCGAGAAACCATACTTTAGAATGTTTTTAAATAGATACAGAAAAAAGAAATGAAATGTATGTTTTTCAAAAAGTTGAATTTTGTACAATTAGCTAGGATGGTCCAAATTATTAGTTGCCTAGCTAGGTGATTATTCAAATTTCAAATACCTATATATAATTGATCAAACCATGACCATTTGTACAAGTGATGTGTTTGTCTATGTTTGGTTGAAGCGAAAAGATGTGATTGACAACTATATACGTGAAAGACATTTTTTGTTGTCTAAAACTTAATTCAAAGACCATATATATATATGCTCAATCATAGAGCATTCATGGGTACAAATTTATTTACAATCAACCGCGTACATTGTTGTCGGTTGTTTCCATGTAAAGAATTTCATTACTATCACACATACATACATTTATGAAAAAGTAAAGATTTGTGTGCGTGTATCTACTACTATAAATCCAAGTTTAACTCATATATTTGTTATCATTGGTTTTATAAGCTTCAATTAAATTAATAACTAGTTGTGAAAAGGTGAAGGAGATAGATTTTAAAAAGTTACCCTATATAGAAATGTGTGTTATTTTTGGATGATAACGGGTTGTAAAAAAAAACGATAATAAAGACCATTGATAGTGGTGGACCATATGTCATTGGATTCACATGTGAGAGTTTGGTAGGCATCATCATCCTATTATTGACCCCAATATATACTACTATGATCATGTAACAACAACAATAGCTAACCCAACCCCCTTAATTATGATGGTTAAAGGATAACTTTTAGAGTCCAAAATTCATGTTACATTATGTTTACAATAAGATTGAGATAATTTTGAAAACTTATCCTAGTGACTTTTTATAGATATTGGATCAAAATTTAGAATTAGATTCATTTTGCGTAGTGGGTAACGACGACTATGGTGTATTATCAACTACATTATGCCTACGATTTGCACAAGTGGGAATCGAATAGTGTTATAAAGTGATTAAATAGGAATAAGTGTCATTTTGTGGCGTCTTGCCATCTTGGTTTACAATAATAAGTAGTAATTAACTAATTACTAATATATACTATTTATTAAAGAAAATACCCCCCATGTTGAAAGTTACATGGGGAAATGTCTAAAATGTCTTTCCATGTAATATTTTCATCTATCACCCTTAAAATATGTAATATTTTTACTTAGCACTAAAATATTTTTACTTATACTATACCTTAACATTAATGATTAAGTTATACTATCAATCATTTATTTTTTAAAATATTCTCATTAATAATCTACATCAATCGACGTCTCATCTACCACAAATAGTCGCATCTACCACCACATCGTCGCCGCCACGACTACCGCCGTATTGCGCGAATAACGTGCTAGTTACATACAATCAAGACCGGCCTAACTATTGTATGGAGTTAAGTAGATGTTTAGGGCCACCATACATACAAGACCCCATTTCTTTTTGTAAATTTTGCATTTCTGTATAAATAAAATATAAACAGCTAAAAACATATCCTTTCTTTTTATTTGTTATTTACTTGTTGACCAGATTCCAAAGCACAATGAAAGGTAATCAACGCCTCACATTATTAAGGCACATAACTATCCTATATATTTTTTTTATATGCTAATGAAACTAGCCTTCTAAATTAATTTTCACTTAAGGAGGCATATAATAGTGATTACCATTGACCAAATTAAATTATACGGAGTATTATAGTAAACTTCAAATTTGAATATGCATGTGCACAATAAGTAAGAAATGCTACATAATCATAGTATCAATTGAAACGCTATATATTTGTCCTATCAATTGAAACGCTATATATTTGTCCAATACAAACTCCATGTCATCAACAAATGTGTACATCTCCGACTCTAATTTGGCACCACCGTTATATTTTATATTTATTTTTTAACGATCTAACAAAATTTCAGATTACGAAAACTTAAACTCCATCGTAGATGACCCACAACTAATATTCCTGAACAAGTCAGAGGCCCAAACCTAATAGTCTAGTTGCACCGTTTTAAAAGAAACCCATAAGAATTTAGCCGAGGTTTGAAACTTGAACCCCAATCTCATGGATATTTAAGAAAAAAATGAAAGAGGCAAAACCATTCCATGATTAAAACGACTTAAAAAAGAAAACATGTTTAAGGCTATCTCCAATGGTAAGGACGCCCTTAAGCGTCTTTGAGCTGTCACATCATATCCTTACAAATCCTTATACATTCTTACAAATCCTTATATATCTTTATAAATCCTTCAAATTTTGTAATTTTATCTCCAACCATACAAACATCCTTACATATCCTTTTACCTCCACTAAAAACAAAAATATATTAAGTATGGACAAGTAAGGCATGCCCTTAGGTAAGGGCATCCTTAAAAAAATTATTAGTTTTGGACAAGCTTCAACGGCAAAGGATATCCAAAAGCAACTAAAGGCACCCCATTGGAGATAGCCTAAAACTACTTATGAGTTAAAAAGTACAGATATAATTATACTCGTAAGAAGGAAGGAATTAAGGAAGGAAGAAAAACAAAGTTTGCATCAAACCAAAGTTGATACAGTCATGCATTCCCTACATTTGTTGTATGCATATGTCAGGATCATACTGTAAATGTTGGGTGTCAATTTGGCTACACATGCTAATTTATACATTCAAACAAAAAAAATATCATTTGATTTCCATAAACAACTGATATTTAATTTTTATCACAATAAATTAGTTCTTTTTAATTTGTTCTTCTTGAATGTGGTGTCGATCTTTATATATATCTAAAAGACACTAGATTTAGATTTGATGATTGTTATCGATAATTATTAATTTTATCATATTATATAAAATAATTACAAATAATATAAAACAACGAAAGCAACAGGGTGCGTCCAAAATTTATAAGTCCATAAAGAGGCTTTACACAAAAGTATATCTTCTCCTACCTTACTTAAAACGACTCCCTCCCTCCCTCTCACTCCAAACATTTAAAAAAAATAAAAACTTCAACTTCTCATCTAATTAAGCTCAAACCAACCATAATTCTATTTCAAGCCTAGCTGCTTATTGCATTCTTAATTACTACCATCAGAAAAAAAGAAAAAAAAAATCTTTTTGAAGTAGCCTAGTGTTCTAAGCTCAAACCTTAATTTGTAGTACCAAAAAATCTTTCTTTCTTGTAAACCCATAACTTTAATTAATAATTTTGATTATTATTGTACGTGTTCTAACTTAATTCTAAGCTTATTCAATTCCAATCTATCCTGCAAAAAAAAAAAAAAATAAAAATCTTTATTTGTTGCAAGCCCATAACTATGTTTATAGTGTTCTAAGATCAAAGCAACAATCTTTTTTGAAGCCTTGCAATCTTTAGCTAGGGCGGAAAAATCGATCAAAACTTTAACAAGCTAAGAAAACTTAAAGTTGTAGTAGCAGCTAGCTTGTAGGAAAAGAAAATGGTTACAAAGAAACCAAGAATAGTGATAATAGGGGCAGGAATGGCAGGATTAACGGCTGCAAACAAGCTCTACAAATCTGGAGTGAAAAAAGGGGCTTTCGAGCTATGTATTGTAGAAGGTGGGAACAGAATTGGTGGCAGGATAAAGAGTTGTGAGTTTGGTGGAGACAGAATAGAGATGGGAGCCACTTGGATCCATGGAATTGGAGGAAGCCCGGTTTACAAGATTGCCCAAGAAATAAATTCTTTGGAATCAGAACAACCATGGGAATGCATGGATGGATTCCTTGATGATCCAATCACCATTGCTGAGAATGGGTATGTCTTGAATCCATCTCTTGTTGATCCAATTTCCAATCTTTTTAACAATCTCATGGACTTTGCTCAAGGTAAAAACAAATCGATAGTAGATGATAGTATCATTAAGAATGGGAAAGAAATATTAAGTGTTGGATCTTTCCTTAAGAAAGGGCTTGAATCTTATTGGAGTTCAAGTACTCATAATAATGAGGAGGAGAGTGGGGAATGGAAGAGGAAGTCATTAGAAGAATCAATATTTGCAATGCATGAAAATATACAGAGGACTTATACAGCTGCTAATGATTTGCATAACCTTGATTACCTGGCAGAAAGTGAGTATGTTATGTTTCCTGGTGAAGAAATCACTATAGCTAGAGGTTACTCAAGTATTATAGAATCATTAGCATCTGTGTTACCATTAGGCCTAATTCAATTAGGCAAGAAAGTGACTAGTATTGAGTGGCAGCCAGCAGCTGAATCATGTGTAATGGGGAATAAGCAATATGGTGGTGGTGGTGGTGGTTCCTGCAGACCGGTAAAGATTCATTTTCTAGATGGCACAAGTATTTCAGCAGATCATGTTATTGTCACGGTTTCATTAGGAGTTCTCAAGGCAGGGATTTCTAGTAATAATATTAATGATTCGGGCGTGTTCAAGTTTAGTCCACCACTTCCTAATTACAAGATTGAAGCGATTTCAAGACTAGGCTATGGTGTTGTAAACAAGCTTTTCATGAAACTAAGTCCTGATTTTGATCTTGAACGATTTCCGTTCTTACAAATGGTGTTTCATAAATCTGATGATCAGGCTAAGAACCCGAAAATCCCATGGTGGATCAGGAAGACGGCTTTTGTGTCACCAGTTTATGAAAGGTCGCGCGTGTTGTTGTCTTGGTTTGCAGGTGAGGAGGCACTTGAGCTAGAGGCACTTGCGGACGAAGTGATTCTTGATAAGGTTTCCTCAACAATTTCTAGCTTTTTGTCACATAAAAAACAGAATGGAGAAATAAATAAGATGAAAAATGCATCGTCGGTGAAATTTGAAAAGGTTTTGAAAAGTGGGTGGGCGAGTGATCCCCTGTTTAGGGGATCATATAGCTATATAGCGGTGGGATCAAGTATCGGGGACATAGATTCACTGTCCGAGCCATTACCAAACACAAAAGTAGTTGTCGACACAACAGCAATTGGTGGTTCACAACAACCACTACTTCTACAGATTCTTTTTGCAGGAGAAGCCACACATAGGTCTCATTACTCCACAACTCATGGGGCTTATTTCAGTGGTCTTAGAGAAGCCAACAGGCTTCTTCAACACTATCATTGGATTGATGTATGAGCTAGATATGATCGAGGTGGTATATTATATATATTATGCATGCTTAATTGCTTGTTTGGCCGGATAATATTATGATTAGATAATGAATGATCGATCACTAGCTAGTTTTTTTTTTTTTTTTTTTATCTTTTTGGAACACCCTTTTTTCTAATAATAATCTACCATAATACTCAAGATTTGGAAAATGAAAGAGATCAAGAGAGATGTGTGGGGAACATTTTCAAGAAGCTTCTTTTGATCCAGTTTTCTATATATATATTGCTGTTTGATGATCAACTCCTTGGGTTTTTTTTAATTATGTTTGAGATTGTCTTTGTCATATGACTATAATTTTTATTGATTTGCTTATGTAATTAAATGAAAGCTTTGGATTCAATATAAGTTATATTCATTTCTTTTTGTGACCCTCTTCATGACTAATTTATATATGGACGGGAAAAAAGTGTCAGTACAACTTACGCTAAATTAAATGGCAGTACTCGATCAGTAGACGTACAGTTCCTTTTAATTACCCATAACTTAATCCCATAACAAGGAGTAGATATGATTAGTAGATGATCGATAAATATATATATACTGGAAAAAATTAATGGTCTATACAAATTACACTAAAAAGTGAAATTTAAAGAACTGTTATTAATTGTTGAGACACGGTGATGTGGTGGACTGGATTACCGAATAAAGAGTGTTAGTTAGTTACTAACCTGCCGGGTGCATCAGCACAAAACCATAGCTAGCTAGCTCAAGGCCGGGTTCAAACCTAGCTAGTCAAGGCAAAAGTGTATGTGAGTTTGCAAAATCAATAAAACTGGCAAAATAAATGTCCCAAGTAATGAGACAAGTAGCTAGCCAGAGAGATTCGATAGATTCTCATGGTGATTTGATTACGTAGCTAGATAGATCTTTTTAGTGTAACTAAGAGTAGTTATTGGGTAGTAGTGTAGGACCATTTGGCGTTGATAGGTCCAATTTCATGCACATGCAGACATAACATATTGGGACATCTAGTCCTGTACAACAGAGCCATTGACATTTGGCCGGGTACGTACACACACTATACAAGTCTAGATACCTCTAAACAATGCAAAACGCAAATCCCCTCCCTTTCAATTGCCCTTTATGTATGACAGGCCATGCTTGTGCTTAAGTAGCAATGCTAGCAATAACATATACATACATATATATTATGGGAAAAAGTAAGTGTGGGTTGTCCCACACATAAGTTGGTTAAAAAACCTCTCAAATATTAATATTTTAATATTAATGAATAAATGATGGCTCCTTTGATTTTTATGGAATAAAAAATCAAGATGTTAGGGGTTTTTCACTCAAGTTGGGTGGTGTTGTCCCACACATTCACTTCCCCCATATATATATTATCTATCTATACACATTATAAAACAGTAGTTATCTTGGCCTTTTAAAGACTAGATACCTCAACTTAAAACTATTTTTAAACATTGACACGTAGGATTTTTCATACATGACATCACCATAATTTTTGTCCCACAATATGTTTATAAAATAAAATAAAATAAAATAAAATAATATAAAATCCAGTATAAATCTTACATCGAAATTAAGAATATATTCAAATCTAACAATTGATACGACAACCCACAAGTATGGATTGAAATTGTCTGCCTTAATTATATTGAATACAATAACCAAACAACTCCATCATAATCCTAAACCTAATTATATATATCTTTTGTTTTTCCCATTTAGCCTCATCCATTCAAGCCACCAAAACAAAGTTTATATTCACTGTATACGTGTTTATGTAAAGTATATTTTTCTAACTATGTTTGTATGTCCCTTTTAATTTTGTTTTATATCCCTTTGTTAAAAACATGACACCGTCTTCTCAAAGAATGGTAATTTTCACTTTCTAATTTAAAATATTTTCTTTTTTTATATGTTATTGTATTATCTAGCTATGTCATATATTCATAATCTTGAATGTTTTAACTTTTTTTTAATGATTTTTATGTGTTTAATTTGCATGTGATTTGTGCTTTTTAACAATCTTGCAATATGATGGTGATTTTTTCTCTAATACATAGTATTTTCTATGTTATTATTTTTCTATATATTATTATCGATCTTGAATGTTATAAAATCTTACAATAGTGTCACCATAGTTATAATATGTGCTTTCGCATGAGATCATCGCTTTTAAAAGTTCTTGCAAAGCGATTTTGTTTATTTTTTACAGAAAAATTTCACCTGTAATTTTAATTTGGTTTCTAATAATATTTAAAACTTCTTAAATTTTACAAATTTTGTTGTTAGATGATGTACTTTTTACTAGTATATTTTATTTGAATGAATTTGCTTAAATTCTTACTCTTCATGGAAAATAACCTGAGATGATAAACCCCATACTCGAACCTAAGACCTAAGGGAAAAACTCACCCATAGAGCTTACATAATGGATTTAAAACATAACTCTGGCTACTGGCCGGGCTATTACCCGATAATTCATTCACATTATTTGTTATTTGAAAGGTAAAATCTATTGGATATTTAATTAGATAAAAATCTTTATGTTTGAAATTTATTAAATAAAAAAAAATAAATCAAATGTCGAATATAATAAACTAGTTATTTAATCATTGTCATTTTAAATCCTAGACTAAATAATGCTTCATTTCCAACTCGACATGTCTTTGGGTTTTCACCGTGTCAATCAAAAGAGGAATGATAAGCCTCAAATTGTACATGTTTCCCTACACCGAATTGGACGTTTTGTACTAGTTTTATAGCCGTTTATACATGTTTTGTGGTGCGTTATGGTATTTGCTAGTGGTTTCAGGCCTACAGTAGATATATTGCTCCCAAATGGTAGAAAATAGCTCAGAAGTGGTCCATATGCAATAACGGAAGAAGAACGAAGCTGAAACGACAACTCCAGGCAAGAACTAGCGGCGCGAAGTAGGGTGGTCGCGGCGCGAGTGGAGGAAATTTAAGTCAGAACTTCAGCCTGAAGTAGATAGCGGCGCTATCTGGTGATCTAGCGGCGCGAGCCAGGGTAATTCAACCCAGTAGCGGCGCGAGAATGGGAGGTCGCGGCGCGGTTTCCCTGTTTTTCGGACAGAAATGCTCAAGAACACCTCTAGCGGCGCGACCCGAGTTCCTAGCGGCGCGAGATCTATCTGACATCACCATTTTTCTCTCTCCTGGGGTATAAATACCATCCACCACTCCACCCAAACCCTAGTCTTGGACACTTTAGCTCACATACTCATACTCCAGCCGATTTTCAAGGGTCTTTAAGAGTTTTTCACTACTCCAACATCATTTGAAGACTTGAAGATTAATTTTAGCTATTGTTACTCATTGTAGCTCGATTGTAACTTCGATTTGGATTCGTTCTCTATATTGGGTACATTATGTCTTCCTTTCTATTTCAATCTTTAGCTTTTAACAATATGAGTAGCTAAATCTTTATACATCTATGAAGATGAAGTGAAACAATTAGTTATGGTTGCATAGTATTTTGAATTCAAGTTAGTTTTACTTAACATTTTGTCAATATCTTAATGAAATGATTTCTTCTACTTAAATTTGTGTTCTTGGTGATATTTGTGTTCTTAAATAGTGGTACTAGTTGAATGCAAGTATTATTCTAGTTGTTTGTCTATGAACAACTTTTGCTAGGTCATGGTATGATAGTAAAGAATATAAGTTTAATAGAAATTACTTTGTTAAGTGAATTTAACGGTTGGTGGTACCACGTTTCTTTCACAAAGATAAAATTGTTATTTAGATAATCAAACGAACTAGTTAGTTCAAGGAATTGTAATAGGGTTAGTGGTACCACTTGTTGCAAGGAATTGGGTTGATTAGGTGATTGAGTAAATTTTACAAACGTTGTGCACCTGTTTGTGTTTTTGACTTGTCACGATTATTGTCACCAACATTATTGAATTTTGAGCTTAAACCATATGCAACCTAAACTTCTTGTGTAGCGGATTCGACATAGATGGCTTTTTAATTATTTGTTACAACTCAAACTATTTTCGCATACTCTCAATTGACACCGGTTGAGTATTTCATTTATTTTACTTGTCGATTAATTAGCTTTCTGAAACGCAAAGTGACAACTCGGTCACAAACCAAACTTTCTCTTGATTTACATTTTTACAACCTTAAGTACAACATTCAGTCCTTGTGTTCGATCCTGGTCTTACCAATTAACTATATTACATACGAACGGGTACACTGCCCGTAAGTGTGTGGTAGTCAGTAAGCGGTAGATCTTGTTATAAATTATTAAACTCGATTTCACACATCAAGGAAGCTATCGAAAACAACCATGTTGACGTTTGTTTTTGGCTTTTACCGTGTCAATCAAAAACATTGAAACGACCATTGATTTATATGTTTATCATGAACTAATAGTTAATCTTTATAAATTGGGTTGTTTAACTAAAATTAAGAACTATGTAACGTAGCATGTCCTTAATAAATATTTTGTATCACTAAATGTTAATTATACAATTAGTGTTTTATTTTTTATTCATGTTTCTTTAGAAAAATAAACAACATAAAGTATGCTAACTATACAAAATTTAATTGTTTACTACCAATGTTAATATTAAAAACTTAAAAAAAAATTAAATCAACAACCTCACATCATGCGGGTAAAAAACCTTGTATTTATATATATATATATAAGGAGGTTGGGGGTACACTTGGCATCCCTCTCCTTTAGCCTAACACTCTCTCCTTATTAATCCTCTATTTTTTTTAATATTTATTTAAATAAAAAAATGGTCGAACTTTAATAAAATCAATCTTACAAGCCAACACATGTTGTGCATGTATGGACTGTTTCGGAGTGGAACAACCCGAAGAAAATCAAAACGTTCGAGATGGTTTTTGTTGATGAATTGGTATGTATTTTTCAAATTATATATTGTACACTTTTTGTTTCTCTTTTTATTTAACTAAAGTTGGAAGGAAAAAAAAAAGGTAAACTAAAATCAATATTTATATGGACTTAATTTTCATATGTTTCTTGTTTAGCTATCGTATTGATTAAGTTGTGATATTGGTCATACACTTTTTATTTCTCTTTTTATTTAATTTAAGTTGAAAAAAAGGGGTAAACTGGAATCAATATTTATATGAAGTTAATTTTTATATGTTTCTTCTTTAGTTTTCGTATTCATTAAATTGTGATATTGGTCATACACTTTTTGTTTCACAATTATTATAAGATTTATATATCTTGAGACTACCCGTCTAATAGACGGGTCTGAGCACTAGTATGTATATATATGGAGGAAGGGGATATGGGGTTGTTAGGCATCTAACTTGGTGAAAAACCTCTCACATCCTAATTTTAATACATAAAATACACGGGGGCCCCAATCATTTATTCAAATAATTAAAAATTATCATGTGAGAGGTTTTCACCCAAGTTAGATACCTAACAACCTCATATTCTTTTCTCTCTCTCTCTCTCGCTATATATATATATATATATGGGATCCTTATTTTGTTCATTCACATGTGAAACGTTTTAAAATTATATATTGCCGAAGAGATTTTTTTTCAAAACCATAAATTACACCAACGTTCTCAAATATTTATTTACGAAATATAAATTCATACAAGTTTAACAAATAATAATTATATAAGTCAACGGGTCAAAAATCATAAGTCAAACTAGTCAAACATTATGAATGTTACACGTTTCTAATCAAATTATAAACCGTCTTACATCACACAATCGACCATCAAGTCTCGTCTAGCCTTTAACACGTTATTGAATCGTCAAACAAATAATAAATTATTTTGACTGACTAAATTAGTTAGTCACCAGCACGAACAAGTCAACGAGGCAAAGTAGATAAAATTTCAATAAATCGTGAAATTTAAACTGCATTTAATCACGTTTAAGCACATCAAGTTACAAGTCAATCGAGCCAAATTACGCAAATGTTACAATATTATGGTAAGGTTTATGTGAGAACTATTCACATATGAACATTGGTAATTTCAGGTATAATTTCATTTGTTCATATATTAGCAATTTTTATCATATATGTCATTCACATATAAACCTAAGTTATAATTTAAAGATTCTCATTGTTTATCCCATTTAAATGGTTCTTACATCATTTTCACACTGCCACATCATTGTTATATGATACACATCAACACATATATATACATATATATAAGACATACACACATAAAGCAAGTGGCCCCACGAAATCAGAAATTTTCACGTCTTCATGGAAATGTCATCCCCAGGACGTGTGGTTGTGACATTAGGGGTATGTTCTTGAGTTTTGTTTTGAAAGGAAAAGAAAAGATTGTGAAAGATTTTAAAAAAATTTGGGTTCTTGAGTTTTATTTAAGAGAAGAAGAGAAAAGAAGGGAAAGGATTTGGAAGGGGAATTCTATAGAATTTGTATAAGATATTTTCTTTCCATTTTTGGGATGATTTGGAAGGAAGGAAAATGCACTCATTCTCTTCCATTCATCTCTCTTCTCTTCTTTCCCCTTCCTTTACATATAAACTCGAGAACACAGGCTAGGTGTTCTCAGAATGTGGCCAGAACACGATGGTAAGACATCTCCTTATAAGAACCCACTTCTTCACCACTTCTTTCACTATTCATCAGTTTTTCTCTCTCCTAGACACCCCAAGAACACCCCCTCCTTATAACCCCCACTTCTTCCAATATTTTCTCATTTTACTTATCTTTTACAAAAAATTTAATAAAATACTTTTATTAACATAACATTACATTCATTATAAATAAAACATTAAAATAAAAACTAAAACATTATAGGGGTTAAATTGAAACATTTTAAAACTTGTAAAATGATTTTAAAAATATGTTAATACTTGAGGGGCTAAACTGTAAATAAATTATTTATATATTATAGTTTTTTTGGCCCCACTTTGTCTTCTTCAAAGTTCTTCCCCCTGTAAATATATATATATATAGATATAACATGTATATATATATGATAAACTCTTTTTTTTTTTAATTTTGCAATGATCTCAAAACGATTTGGGACCCACAAAAACCATCCGCCGCTCGTCTAAGTTTGGAACAAACCCCTCGGACGCGGGCCTTGGACGCAACAGTGCTACTAGCTTCTTTTTTTGACGGGACGTCAGACGCAGGAGGACGCTCCTATAAGGAGAGGCCTAACAATAAGGAAGCCCAAAACGCAATAATTTGCGTCCAAAACGCCTCTATTGGCTTAGGCCTAATTGCCATAAAGGAAAAACTTAGGCCTCTCCTTATATGAGTCACTTCTTCCCTACTTCTTACCCACTTCTTCCACTATTCATCAGTTTTCTCTCTCCAAGAACAGCCCAAGAACACCTCCCTCCTTATACTACCATTTCTTCCACTATTCATTCACTATTTTATTATATCATTTTTTTTACACAAAATTAAAAACAAAACACATTTTATTAGTAATTAAACACACATTACATTACTTAAAATAAAAGACAATATTGGGGGGGAAAAATAAAATACATAATAATGATACGATTACTCTTCATCGTCATCATCTTTGATTGACATTTTACCTAATCCAAGGTAAGCCGTTTCATCGGCTCACCACTTGTCGTGTTCTGAGCATTTCACTTTCCACGTTGATTTGTCTTCTCCGCAGTTGTCGTGGTACGATTCTGCCCAAATGCATTGGTCGGTCAACGTGTGACCGGCCTTAAAAACATTGTCGATCACCCTCTTCACTCTTTTGCTCTCATCCTGCAAAAAATAAGAATATGTCTCTTCGTGTTTCGAGACCCTGCGGCCTGGTGCTTCTATTTCCTGAACGTGTTGGTCGCATTGGTGTCTCTTCTTCCGTAGGAAACCCAGAACCCCAGAGAGTTCATTTTGAAGGAGGGTGTCCTCATTGATATCAGCCATGATTCGTGTTTTCATCTCATCTTCGGTGAGACAAGGTCGGTCAACGTTCTTCTTTGATGATGATGAAGCCATTTGGAATATTGAGTGAGTTAGCAGATAAAAGAAGTTTTTTGAATGGTGATGAAACTGGTAAATGCTTTGGGTTGGTATTTATAGAGTAGCATTGTAGAAGGCCGTTAAGGGACTGTAAATGTAATTTTTTTTGAAATTTTGGTTGTTTGAGGGACTGTAATTGTAAATATTTTGAATTTTGAACGTTGGAGGAGCGTTTTTGACTTCAGCTATAAATATTGTCTCCTTACCAGATATTTCATTTCAAAACTCAAACTTTTATATATCTGCAATGGCTTCTTCATCAAATGCCCCTTACCGAAAACGTCCAATGACTGTCGATCAAGTGAATGACAGTATCATGCCTGATATCCTCGACCACACCTACCCGTAATAGGGTCCGGTCTCCTCGTCACCCAACATCTCGACAAACAAAGATCTTCTGCTTTAGTCCACACACTTCTAGACATTGTGAATGGAATAGTTTATGAAAAATGGTTTATGGAATGGTTTGAGAAAGATAAAATGGTTTGGAAGTAATAGAAATAGATGGTTGTTATTTGAAATGGTAGTGTGGACGTGGTATTAATAGAAAAAGAAAATAAAAAAGATAAAAAAGGCTACTAGCCGTTAATTTTGATAAAAATATGTTTGAAAAATCTTTTTTTTTATTTGGTTCAAACGGCCACATTGGTCCCCACAAGCACTCAAGTCGCGCGTCCAAAAGTGGAGGAAACCAAACAGACGTCGGGGAAGACGAAGTCGTGCTAATAGCGGCACCGGGAGGCCGTGCGTCGGACACCGGAGGAAGTAAGTATAAGGACGGCCCTTAAAGGATAGCATCTCGGTCTTTGTCCTATTATTTTTCTTTAAGAGACAACACAAATGGATATATACGTAATGTCATGACTTTTCAATGATTTGATGCCAAACTATAGATAAAAAACCCATCAAACTAATTGTTTATGAACTTGATTTAAGTGATGCTATAAACCAAGATATATTGAAGTATGTAATGTATCGGCCACTCTTTTTTGTAGAGTTTAAAAATCCATAGAAATTATCTATGACAACAAGAATATGTCGGTCAAGGAGATTATTAAATGTTGAACATAACACAAAGTACTTAAAGTTTTGACATATATATGAGATGAAAGAAGTTTATTGACATAATGACATGTTATCTATAAATTAGCTAGTTTTTAGACCCGATGTATTCTTCATATATTTCTTTAATTACATTGGATTTTGGGTGTAGGGGGCAGAAAATGGTTAAAAGTTATATAAAAAATGTGCATCAAAAATAGCTTTTATATTATTGTAATTATTTGTGCATAAAAAGCACTTCTTTGTTGTCATCCTTCCATTGGCTAAAGTATCTTTAGAAATTCCAATTTAATGGCTAGAACTATAATACAATGTTTATGCAAAGCAAAGATGACCCACATGACCACATCACCTATCAGAGACATCATCAATATCACTTTCATCACCAATAATTGTTTTTTGCTTTAGTTTTGTATCATCATTTCACTATCTGTATATTTAAAATATTGACTTTTATAGATGATTGCATATTTGCATATACCTTTTCTTTTATGTGAAAAACCATATGCTATAACTTTTTCCTTTCACCATATTTTACCTTTTCAATGTAATGTTAGCTATTTTGACCGATAATCTTTGAATTATTGTACTCTTTTCAAATCGAATATGATGTTGTTATGCATTTAATTTGGTGAAAAACAACTCACATAATAACTTTTTAATATTTTAAATAAATGTTTGGATCCCCATATTTTTTATGGTTTTAAAAATGGCATGTGTGGAACACTCACATACTAAACAGCCTCATATACAGGGATTATTACCTGTGAATGTAGCTAACTATGATAAAATATTTATATTATGTAACGATCTTGTAAAATGTCTATGTAATGTAATGAACTTTCAAATTATGGTTATTAAATGTAACCAGGTATATGTGACAACCATATAAGCTAACACGTGTAACTTTTTTATTGGTCAGATACATCCAATAATTGAGATTTGAAAGTTGATTACATAACATAAACATTTTACAAGACTTTTACATAACATAGACATTTTGTCATAGTTAGTTACATTCACAGGTAATAATCCATATATACATATATATATGATGGTTATATAAGACTATTAGGTACCTAAGCTTAGGTGTGGAATACTCACATACTAATTTTTTAATCCATAAAATTTATGGGGACCCAAACATTTATTCACTAAACGAGCATGATACCCGCACAATGCGGCGGTGATGACGTTAGTTGTGATGTGGTGGCGTCGACGGATGGTGATGTCATCGGTGTAGGTATTTGATTCAAAAATATTTGATTTTTAGGTATATTGAATATCTTTTAAAAGATTATATAATGATTATGTAAATTAATTAATTAAGGGTAAAATGGTAATTTTGCATGTCCCAAAATTGTAAACTTTGCAACATTGGGGTATAATTTTTATATAGTAGTATAAATAAGATATATTAAAAAATTGGTATATGTGAATGGTATATGTGAAAATGTTCGTTCACATATGAACTATAAGTTATACTTAGGGTTAAGTCACTGGATGAACAATGTACTTTCCCTTATTTACATGGTTGCCCATTGAACTGAATTATTGATGTGTATCACCCATATACTTTTCAATTTTTTACATGGTTGACCAATTGCTGACCTGATGACCTACTATAATAGGTCAATCTCTATTTACATGGTTGCCCATTGAACTGGATGACTAATGTACTTCCCTCATTTACATGTTTGCCCATTGAACTGAATTATTAATATACATCACCCACATACTTTTTTTAATTTTTACATGGTTGACCAAATGTTCACATTATGACCTACATTAACTGGTTAATCTTTATTTTTTCAAAAATTTATTAATTTCTTTTTCATCCTCTTCATCAATTTTTCATAAAAAATACAATATAAAAGCAACAATTGGAATCCATTATGACCCGTACTGTAGGATTTCACTTTTTCTTTTGATCAATAATATCCCGTCTGAATATATTTTAAAGTCTAGTATCACCCAAATATGTGAACTGATGACCCAGTTTATGGACGTTTGGATCAATTTGAAACGAAAGAACATGTTACCATAAAATCCATTATTTATTTAATATATGAAAAAACTATTAAGTATTAAGCATTCAAAAAACGAAAAGTATGTAATAAAAAGTCAAATTACGTTAATATCAATTAGATAAATACTAGCACGGTACCCGCGTAATACGGCAGTGATCGTGACGGTGTGGTGGTGGGTGCGAGTGTTAGTAGTGGAGGTTGCATCGAATGGTGTAGGTAATTAATGTGAATGTAAATGATGTAAAGATTTAATGTAGATACTTCAAAAGATAAATGATTGATAATGTAATTTAATCATCAATGTTAAGAGGGTAGTGTATGTGAAATTATTTTAAAGGCGCGCTGCTAAGTGAAAATATTACATTTTTTTAAACACTTCCAAAAATAAAATGTTATTTTTTTATAATATATTATAGATGGATAGAAAAGTCGGTAGCTAAATCCATGCCTCTTAGCTTTGAAAAATGTATTTAATATCTACATCTTTTAAGAGATTATTTTGAAAAAACTAAAGATATAACTAATAAATTAGTGTACACCTCGGATGAGCATATGACCGAAAATTCGCGACTCGGCTATTGGCTAAGTACTACCGGACCCGGGACAAACCGACTTGCCCGATAGGGTAACGGGCCTGGTCACGGGTTTGATTGTGTTGCTCCGTCGGGGTTTGGTCGGGCCGGGTCGGTTTATGACAAATGAAGAGCAAAAGTCCCTTAAACTCGTGAACTGAACCGAGCCCGACTGAATCCTATCCGATCGACCTGTCCGACGGGTAAAGAGCCGGGTCACGGGTTCAATTTTGTTGCTTTGTCGGGTCACGGTCTGCACAAATCGTGCCGTCTTTTGACCCGTGCACATGCTAAATGTGCACAACAAATAAGCTTCCCCATAAATGAAGTAAATCTATACGTGATCTTTGATCGGGTTACATACAGTAGATATTATATATATATATATATATATATATATATTTAAAAGTACCTAAAACATGTTTAACTTTATATATGACATATAATATATAATGAATTAACAAAAGTGATACTACCTTATGTTTGAGTTTGAAATGTTTATGTTACGTCTTACTAATAAACGTTAGATATTTGCACTTTAATTAATTCGGTGTATCTTTATATATAGAGGTGAACATGTTTCGAGTATATATATATATATATATATATTATTGGTAACCCGATCTAGTTTAATTAAGGGATGATGTTGATTTAATTCATTAAAAGTATTTTGGTCAATTCGCATATTCCATTCTTGTAAACTTTCATTGACTTATAATTTTTATACAGTAGTATAGATATAAGGAATGTAAATATGGCCCCTTTTCTGATATGCAAATCTTGGATTGCCCTCACCACACATACACGAGGGACCATGCTATAGTTTTTCTACATTAACACACAAGTGAACAAAAGAATAACACAGTCAGGATTGTTCCAGAGATTGAATCAAGTTGAGACTAGCTTATAAATCGACCATGGGATCACTAGTTAAGATTCAATAATGATATTTTAATTCTTTTCCTATACAAGTTTAACCATGTTTTGTAAATTAACTCGATCAAAACGTTTCAACCAGAAATAATTTGCTTTTCTTGGATTCCAAGCTCACCTGAATTCTTAAGTTATGATCAATAGATCTCTAAAATGAATGACTTTTTTCAACTATTAAATTTTTTAAAAGCTTATTGTCAATAAGTATATGTCTTATTTTATTATTATAATTATTGAAAAGACTAATACTTTATTAAAAATAAGTAGGGTAATGGAAGGAATCTTAGCCCCGATATCATAATTGGATACCCATTGACCCACCACATATTAAAAAGAATAATCATGTGCTAATCTATGTAGCACCTAAACGGGTACGGGAACGATACGGGAACGGGGAACGGCAAAACTGAAAAATCAAGGATATGGTACGGCAATAAAAATATATACAAATATAAATTATATCATTTTTTTATAAAGAAATACTTGATACTTGAGAGATTATGTATAATTGTATATGTATAATTGTATAATATATGTTTGATCAGTGATCACTCATTGAATTTTAGTGTTTAATAATTGGTTTTGGAATAGAAAAAATTTAATGTTGATCAAATTGTATATAATATAACCTGTCTGGGTTTGGGGAATAGAAAAAGTCCATTAAAACCTTGAGATTAATTAGAAACCGTATGAAAACTTCAAAGAAACGTTTCAGTATATCTAGAAAAGTCAAGGGAACGTTTCATATGTGTTTCGTACGCGAAAACGTTTCCATCAAGTTTCGGAAACGGATACGGCTACCTGTTTGGAGTTTCGGTGCATCATAGGTGCTAATCAAGTGGAAATATGTTATTATGGAAGCTAATGCCATAATTGAGCCTATAGTGGATAGATTAAGAACTTTTAGGAGCTTAAATGTCGAATTAGCAAATTCAAGGCTAAAAATTTGACCCTAATCATTTATTAGCCTCCTAATTCTCAAAACACCAGCAGCCGTAATGATCCATAACCTCCTTTTCGAACTAAATATTTTCGGTGATTCTTCTTTCTTACGTTTGTTTTAGGGGTCTCAATTATGTAGGTAGCTGTGGTGAATAATTCCAATGGTTGGTGTAGTGATTTGTGTACCAAAAATTAACGTTTTGGATTCGATTGATGCACCGTCCATGTTGCAAACGCTACAATTGAGTAATGGTTGGTTTGTATCTTTAAGAACACACATTTTTTCCATCCGCGCTGCATAGACTTCTAGATAATACATAATATATTTATATATTGTGGGTTACGTTCCACCCCACTTCCAATCGAGTTTTATAGATTTCGATAGAGTTACCACTGCATTGACATATAATGTTGAAAGGAAAATAAATGGTTAAAGATGTAAGTTTTGCTATTGACACTGTATCCTATAAGTTAAGTTATGTATTAGTTCTTCTCATACTGTGTACTTTAAAAAATTTCGAGTGAGAACTCTAAAATTATGATTTAAATAACATATAATGACTCTATTCAAATGTGTAAACATACTAAAGGTCCATTTGAGTACATAAAATTTGTTAACAACACGTAAAAAAAATTATATCTTCATGTGATGTTCATATGTAAACGAATTTGTTCACACGTATCATTCATAAATAGACGTATCAAGTTATCAAGTTAAAACTTAAATGTTCTCATGGTTTTTTCAATTCAAATGGTTCTCATATGAACATTTTCTTATATATATATATATATATATATATATATATATATATATATATATAGGTTTTAGGTAAAATAAAACACGTATTAAAGTAAAACGAATAAAACAATAGGTTTCCCTTCACTGAAAATCATTGTGCATCAATTGCTTATATATATATATATAAGAGATCAAATGAGAAGGTATCTTAAGGAGAGAAGAGAAAGAAGGTCCTATGAACCAATCAGAACGTGACATGTGGCTTTTAAAAAAAATCCGGTGGCATTTTTGTAAATAAATCAAAGTTTTGTCAAGCTTGGTCAGCCTGGGTTCTGATCAGCTTGGGTCTGGGTCAGCTTGGGGTCTGATCAGCTTGGTTGGGTCAGCTTGGTCAGCCTGGGTTCTGGGTCAGCTGGGTTCTGATCAGCTTGGTCAGTTGGTTGGGTTGGTCAACCTGGGTTCTGGTTAGCTTGGTTGGTCAGCGTAGGTTATGGGTCAGCTTGGGATCTACATTTGTGTAGATTAATCTGCATTTTTGTAGATTATGTGTAGATTGTGTCAAGCTGACCCAACCCAAGCTAACCAAGTTGACCTAGACCCCAAGCTGACCCAACCCAACCCCAAGCTGACCGAAAATCCATAATCTACATTTGTGTAGATTAATCTACATTTGTGCAACAGATTGTGTCAAGCTGACCCAACCTAACCTATATCCCAAGCTGACCCAACCCCAAGCTGACCCAAAACCCATAATCTACGTTTGTGTAGATTGTGTCAAGCTGACCCAACACAAGCTAACCAAGCTGACCCAACCTGACCTAGACCCCAAGCTGACCTTACCTGGCCCTAAGTTGACCCAACCTGACCCCAAGCTAACCCAACCTAACCACAAGCTGACCCAATCTGACCAGACCCCAAGCTGACCAATTTGATCATGCTGACCAACCAAGCTGATCAGAACCCAAGCTGACCCTGAACCCAAGTTAACCAAGCTGACCCAACCAAGTTGACCAATCTGATCAAAACCCAAGCTAATTTGAACTCAGGCTGACCAGCCTTCAAAAAAGTTTGATTTATTTACCAAAATGCCACCGCACATTTTTTTCCATTTTGACACATGTAGCGTTCTGATTGGCCTATAGGATATTCTCTCTCTTCTCTACTTAAAACACCTTCTTTCAGGATCTCTACCCTATATATATATATATATATATATATAGAGAGAGAGAGAGAGAGAGAGACAGAGCAGTCCAATTAACACTTAAATTTATGTATATAACCTTCATCTCTCTATATAACTAAGAGGGGATAGAAAAAATCCTATGTGACATTTTTAATTAAATGACATTTAAGACTTTTGCTTAGTTGTAATTATTTTAAATATTTGGTATTTTTTTATAGAGATTTATCTCTTTTTTATATGGTGTGTTATCCTTAAATTTCTCTTAAAAAATTAAATGCATTTTAAATGCAAATTTAGTTTAAATTCGGATGAATAATGCTAATATTTAGGAAAGTTATTTTGAAATTTAAAATATATTTTATTTGCGTAGTTCAATTCATTTTTTCCTTTAATTATGCATTATAACTCATTAGTCAAATTGTTTTTTTCTTATCCAAACGTACTTCTCAAAAATAATTGTATGTATAGTTTGGGACAATATTAGCAGAAGGATTTAAGTGGCATATTTTGAATTTATATATCATATAACTAGTTAATTAACCCGGATTCAATCCGGGTAGTTAAAATATGTTTTCATTATAAATATAAGATAAAAATATTTGTAAAAGGTAATCCTCGATCTTAACATTATTATGCGCAAATACGAGTCAAAATACTCAAGTTACACAAAATGTAAATCCAAATTAATCAAAAATGATAAACTTATGGATATATATAAGTCATTATGATTGATAACAACACATAACTGTAAGTAAATAAAAAAAAAGAGATAAAAACGAAATAATGAAAACAATACGATCTCAAACAATTGTTAAAACTTAAATATTGATGCTTTAATAGTATATACTTTACAGCCCAACACATAACTGTAATGTATATTCTGCTATTCATATCTTTTAAACTCATAAAAAATACTGAAAAATATTGATTTATAAGAGAAATAAGTGAATTATGTCTCTAAATTTTTTCCAATGACTAACCAAGAAAAATATATACTCACTTGCTCATTTTATTGAAAAAATTGTATGTCACACAAATAGAATCTAACAAAATGACACGATTCTTAGATTTGGGTAATTGAAAATATATAAAAGAATATAATATAGTCTAAAGTTGAATAAGGAAAGAAAGGAAATTAAAAAGCAAACATATTTTAGTAATATGAATATATGATGTCATATTTTTTAAAAATATTTAGGGATTAATCACGGGAAGACCAACGTACTTTCTCATTTGTACACGGTTGCCCATTATATTTTTTTATTGATGAAGTTTACCCACATACTTTTTTTTGTACACGGTTGACCAATATTACTTACTATCACAGGTAAACCGGTCAACTTTGGGTCAACCATGTACAAAAAAAAAATTATGATGGGCAACCGTGCACAACTGGAAAACTACACTGGTCTTTTCGTGATTAATCAAAAAAAAAGTAATAAGTAGTGATGTATGGCTAAAAAAATATCTTATGGATGATCCCGCATACTTAATACATGCGAATCTTTCTTACTAAAAAGGACTAACAACCAAATATTTCATACGAAACCCAAAATATAAAATATTTGAACATTTTGACTTGTGGATGTTGCATATCATTGCAACCCAATAATAATGAATGTTGGTGACCGACCTCAAAACTTGTTTTTTCTTTGTAACGAGGTTTTAAGACCCGTGCGTTGTACGTCCGGAATGAATTATATTATTTTCATTTTTAACGTGTGGTTTAAAAATGATCTATATTAGAAAGATGTTGAGTTGTGTGTAAGAGTATAGTTATAATATGGACATAATTATGAAGATAGAATGTAAGGAAACAATTGACAATATAATATATAGTTGTGTTGATTAAAAAGTACATGTTTACGAACGTTGATTAAATTTGGATTAATCACGAGAAGACCAACGTACTTTCCCATTTGTACACGGTTGCCCATTATACTTTTTTATTGATAAGGTTTACCCACATACTTTTTTTTTGTACACGGTTGACCCAAAGTTGACCGGTTTACCTGTGATAGTTGGTAATATTGGTCAACCGTGTACAAAAAAAAAAGTATGTGGGTAAACCTCATCAATAAAAAAGTATAATGGGCAACCGTGTACAAATGGGAAAGTACGTTAGTCTTCCCGTGATTAATCCCTTATGTGTAGAATATTTTTAACTTGCCACATTAGTTTTTTTCTAAAAATAACTTTTGTAAATAATCCTCTTTTATTTATAATAGAGATAGAGATAGAAATTTGTAATGGAATGACTTATTACTTTAAAAATCTTATTCCTTTATAAGCATTTGCATTTCAATATTCATGTGGATGACTATTATTTTTCCATTCCATCTTATGGGGTAATCATGGATTCATGGGCTCAAGTCGCTCAACCCGTCTCATTTTGACATATTTACATATGTTGTGAGGTCCACATACAATCAGAAAATAGTTGAAAGCATAAAAAAATTTAATCGTTTACGGTTTAATTATAACAATTAAATCCACAAAACAAATAATTTTAATACTACATTGTAAAATATTTGTTACACTAGCTAAGTATCCCGGGTTTATACCGGGAATAGTAATAAAAGTTTTGTAATTAAAAACATATATTTGATACTTAAGTTCTCATAATCTCGTAATATTATATCTTATGTTTCAAATAAATTTAATTAGTTTATTAACCTGTATGATATACCAAAAGTTTAAAATTATGTTATTATAAAATTACTTATATGATGAAAATATAAAAGTCCCATGTATAAAATATTAGAGTTTTTAAAAGAAAATAAAAAAAAAACCATCAAAAATAACAAAAAAAAAATGAAATAAACTTTAATTAGGAAGGTGTTTTTGACAACATAAATAAATTAAATAAAAAAGAAATAGTTTTAAGAAAAAATTTAGAGGTGACAAATTAGTTATTTTTGTAAAATGTGATGTCATAACAATTTTATTTTATTTAATATAAAGATAAGTTATTAGCAATTATAGTAATTATGTATTTCGTATTCCACTCTTTTTCCTTAAGATTTTGTACATAATTGATAACTGATTAGTGAACACTCCTGACTCCTCTCATTTTGATTTACAAAACACCGTACCTTTTGATTATTGATTTTTGGTATTTGCTTTTGCTCTTCATTCGGTTATCGACTTACGAGTTGCGTACCCGCATAATGTGGCGTCGGTGGCGGCAACGGGTGACGCTAGTGGCGGTGGTGGTAACGATGTGGTTATTAATCTAAAAGTAATTGACGTAAATGGTAGTGTAGTTATTTTATGGTTAAGAGATGTATTTGTAAATAACTTTATTAAGAATATATCATACATATATTAGATTAAAATATTTAAATTAATTAATAAATGAGATGGATACTTTGGATAAATATGAGTGTAAAATATTTTAGGGATATATTGAGAAGATTAAGTGTAAGAGTTAGGAATGTATTGAAAAGTAAGGATATTTTGGGTATTTTAAAGGTCTTTAGTTAAAAAGGGGATGATAGTTTGTTTATTAATATTCTAGTTATATAGATAGATAGATTGGAATGGTTCTCTTTTATCTTAAACTTTTTCGATTTACATAGATTTATTGTAGGTGTTGGCATGTTGTTTACTTGAATACTTCACCAATTATGTTAAGTAAAACTAATGGTCAATGGTTCATGTTAAATCTTGGTTATGTTGTATTTCATTTTATTTTAGTTTCTTTATATAATTAAGAGATCGAGGATATGGTTTTTTATGTGACGTTTTTAGTTTTTCATAATTATTTTGTAACATCTCATTTGTTCACGCTAATTTTTTTGTTACCGTGGACAAATGAGGTGTTACAAAATAATTTTGAAAGTCCACACTAAAAAGTGTATACTTTTAGTTTTACACACTTTTAAGTGTGGAGAAGTTTTTACACACTTTTAATTCTATATATTTTTACACATCAAAAAACGTGACAAAATTTTTAATTTGTTCACATTCATTAAAAGTGTGAACAAATGTAATATTGTTTGTAGTGTGAGGTTGTACACTTAAATTTTGGTGTTACTTAGAGTTTATAATATTAAATTAAAATATGAATTTAAGCAAACGTGCATGTCCCTTTCGATATCAAATATGATTAAATTAAGCATTAAATATGTTATCCAAGCATAAGGTGATACAAAACCTTACTTTAAGGGGCCCTTTATGACCAAAACATATTACTTTAACTCGATACCCCAATAAGAAGTCAAGAGAAAGAAAGAAGAATCTATTAGGTCTTATCTTAGGGGCCAACATTTTACATTTTTATGTCTTATTACTCAAATTTAATTACTACTATTTTAATACAAAAATTCTTTTAAAAGACATATATGCAATTTATATATTTATAAAAGTTTATAATATTTTGTTTGTAATATTATTCATATTTTCAATATTTGAATAGTGAAAGTTATACTATAACTCCAAACGTTTTAACACTTAATAAAGACTTTTCTTAAACATGCAAGTTTTAATGTCCAAAATGTAGAATGAAATGTAATTAAATAATACATAGATCTATTGAATAAACAAACAATGATTTTAGGTAATTAACCTTAAGGTTTGATACAAGTCATGCAACTAACATTTTGGGCAAACTATATAAACTCTTCAATTTTGGCATACGTGGCACTACCCTAATCGATAAGCTTATCCACATTAAATTAAAAAAGAGATATAAATACTGGTTATAATGTGAATCATATATATCCAACCAATATATTAAATAAAAGTTAAACAAATGAGATATAAAGAGCAGTGTTGAGGTTGTACCAAAACATTGATTTTTTAATAGTAAAAAAACTTGGATATTAGTGAGTGATTATAGCTTAGATAAAGTAAAACATCATTATGTTAGCAATAATTAGATGGGATTAAGGTGAGACATCATTATCGAGCCAATAGGTCAAAATCTCGAGTCCCTCCTAATTGACTATTAAGGCCCCACCTCACTTTACGTGACCAGCCAATGTTGGTTAGAGTTTAATATACGAAGATAGATACATATATCTTTTCAGGGATATATATATATATATTTTCATAAAAACGTTATATAATATGAAGAGAATGACGATGAACGTCATTTCTAGCATTACATCATTTTATTTATTTTTTACCATAGACGCTATAGTGAAATCGTGTTAATACTCATCCTTTTCATTTAAAGACAAACTATCTTAATTATTTTTAATACTCCGGTTACTTAAGATTAAACCTAGCTAGAAGGCTGGAACTTCTAAACATATATCCAATTGCAACCTAGCTCTCCGGCCACCTCCAACGTCATAAACATGAACACTACTGAGTCTCGAACTTGAGATGCTTATCCTATATATACTAATTAAAACTTTATCAATAGATCACCAACTCTATTGGCGTGTTATTATCTATCTAAATTCTGAACAAACTCAAACAACCAGTTTAATTGTACAGGTGCATAACACACATCAAATATTTGTTTTTGATTTTCTCACTTTTTATAAATTAATACACTTTGAATTATTATGAATCAGTCAATATATAAAGCCCAAAAGATGTTTGTTTTTTTTTTAGTCAAGATATAAAATAAGTAAATTTTTGAAAATGATTAAAATATATGGTATTGAAAGTTGGTGTGACGTTGGTTTTAACATCGAATTTGGTATAAGATACACAAAAAAATTGAAATCATGGTTGAAAATAATATTTTTAGATCAAAACACCAAACAAAATATAATATATATAGTGTATGCATTAGATATGGTCAAATACAATATAACTGTGCCAAAAAGTCCAAAAGAGCAGAAACTTATACCAACTCGATCGCTTCTAAAATTTGGTTTAGATTAATGCATGTATAAAACGGGCTTCATGGGCTTAGGCCAACATTTTACAATTCAAACGGGGGTGATCCATGAGCTAGGCCCATCTTTTAATATATATTGTCACCCACTGAATTACTAGAATTAATATATGAGAATTAATGAGATGATACTTTTGTGAACGTACATTTAAACAGGTTTATTAGCCCCTTTAAAGATAGTATATTGAAAATAAGAGTTTATCGGTTCAAATGGATGGATCTCTATATATTGTGTCAGAACATCGGTCACACATGTACTAAATTAATATTAATCAATTCAAGATGGAGCATGCAAGTTACATCTCACATTTCAAACTTATTACACCTTGAAACATATGTACGTACGTAGGAATAGACGTACTACATTTGGGGAACTTATATTACGTACGCGTTTCAACCTTAATTTAGCTAGTGACTGTGATGATGTCATGGCAAACGTCATTATTCATAAAGAGTGCTAGAGTTATTGCAAATTTTAATTTACTACAAAAGTTAATAATGAACGTACGTGATTTCAAAATTAAGTTTTGTAATCTGGTCTTGATAGCTGTAATTCTACTGGCACGATTAAAAGGGATAATTATTAACAAACTCTAGCTCTATAAAGGAGGATAATCAATTAAGCTGTAGCAGCAATTCAACAAATTTTTTACATATAATATATATATAGGCATGCAGTACGCCGTGTGATCGATAATATATACTCGTATTAATCAATATATAGATATAGAAGATAGATAGATGATCGATGATGAACAACGTGGCAAAGATATGCAATATGATACACGAGTTGAAGCCGGTGTTGATGATGGTAATGGTTCAGACGGTTCTTGCAGGAGTTAATGTGTTTTATAAGTTGGCGGCTAACGATGGGATGGTTCTTCCGATCCTTATTGCCTATCGGCTTCTCTTCTCTAGTGCATTCATTGTTCCTCTAGCGCTTCTCATGGAAAGGTTAACTACTAATTGAATTGGTTTCTATATATCGTTATATAAATGATCACTTGATTTTTTTTTTTACAACTGTACGTACACATATATACGTACGTTTTGTGGTGGTGTTGTTTTTCCACAGGGGGCAAAGGCCAAAGATGACATGGATGACCCTTTTGCAAGCCTTCTTATGTGGCTTATTTGGGTATATATGTTTTACTATACCAGCTAGCTATATATTTTTCAAAAAATTTTCTTCTTGGAATTAATATATTCAAGTACCAGCTAGCTAGCTATATGTCTTGTTTTGCGATACAAAAAATTTTAATCTTGCAGAGGTTCGTTGGCACAAAATTTATATATAAAGGCATTAGTGCTTACATCAACAACATTTGTTGCGGCTAACACCAATCTAATCCCGGCAATTACCTTCATTCTAGCAATTTGTTTCAGGCCAGTATATATATATCGCTCTGTCGTAATTATACATTGTACTCAAAAATCTCTGCTGTTTACATTATAGTAAGTATTTTTTGTTGTTAGCCAATAATTAGCGTCACGATACAATTGGAGTGTATATCTCAAATATTGTAGATTGATTTGCTAGCTAGCTAGGATTGATTGGTATTTCCATGTATAGCTCCTAATTATTCTCAAGTATATTATTGTATCTCCCTTGAATGAGAAATCAAGGGACTTAATTACCCCAGGAGCATTGATTATTATACATTTAATAAACTCAAGTTTTCTTAAAATATATGAAAAATATACATTAATTTTCCATATAAAAATAAGTTAGGAAAATGTAGCCTTTAAGCTGCTTTTTTTTTTAAAGTGAATTTCGCTTTAAACTTCGTGTCGCGATTCAACAGCAGAAGGTATATCATACGTTGTCTTAACCGGATCCGCGCTAGAGAGCTCACTCGAAGTAGAAATGCCTATTTCTTTAAACTGCATTTAACGTGCATAAAAAATGTATACCCTCCATATCAAAAGCCCACTCCTTAATACATTAACTATAGTTCTTAGGGTTGCGTTTAGCATAACCCAAAAAGTAATTGTTAGATTGAATCAATGATCACTAAATGTTTTTTGATTAATTAGGAAAGATTGAGGTAACCATGTTTTGCATTCAATTAATCTAGTTATGTGACTAGTGTTTTACCTATTATCAATAATTCACACTTTGTGCATCAATGATGTACAAAGTGAGAATACTCTAATATATAAATCTATTAATTGACTAAAGGCGTATATATCTTTCTAGTGTATATATATGCAATTTTTGAGAATGGTGAATGTTTCTTTTAGGATGGAAACGTTGGGATGGAAGACAAGTTCTGGTGCATCAAAGATAATGGGGACTGTATTAGGAGTTGGCGGGGCGATGTTGTTGACCTTTTACAAGGGAATTGAGCTTCACCCATGGAAAACTAATGTTGACCTTTTGGATAGTCAACATCATGCTGCATCAAATGGCCAACATTCAAGCAAGAGTACTGTTGCTGGTTCTATATTGGCCATCAGTAGTAGCATAAGTTGTTCAGTGTGGTTAATCATTCAGGTTAATCAATTAAAACATTAATTGGTTAAGTTTGACTATATGTAATATGAAAATGTTGAAAATTTGGGTATGGATGATATTGTTTCATAAACAGGCAAACATGGTGAAACGATACCCATGTCCATATTCAGTCACGGCTCTCACGTCCCTAATGGGTGCGATTCAAGCAATTGTGTTTGGCTTATGTACTGAGAGACATTGGAATGACTGGAACTTGGGTTGGAATATTAAACTTGCAGCGGCTGCTTATTCGGTATATACTAAAAACATTGTCCTTGCACAAAAAAAATTTATATGATTTGCTATACAAGTTGCAACAATTTTGTGGATCATATAACTACGCCTCGCATTTTATTTTTGTTAGGGCATCTTGGCATCAGGATTGATGTTTACGTGTATCACATTGTGTGTGCAAATGAGAGGTCCATTATTCGTATCAGCTTTCAATCCTCTTATGCTTATTATCGTGGCTGTTGTTGGATCCTTGTGCTTTAATGAAAGCCTACATTTGGGAAGGTAAATTTGGTTTACATAATTGAAAATTTTTTTAACTTCATTTTACAAAAGCTTCAACAGGCTGGGGTTACTCTTGTAGTGTGCTAGGTGCGATATTAATAATTATCGGACTCTATGCTGTATTATGGGCCAAAGGAAAAGAGGGAAAGAAGGTGGCACAATTGTGTCCAGTTAGAGAATCAAGCGGCATAAGAGCCGCCGGAGTTGATACTATTATTGATGGTGAATCTTCAGTGCATGAAGTTATTGGTGATAGTGATTCAAAAAGCTCAAGTGTGCGAAGTAGCAATGGTGGCGAATCTCGACACATTATTGATGTTATTGTGACTCCTTACATATAACAAAGTTTATATATATAATATATGGTGTTGAAAAGCTGCAAAAGAAAGTACGGGTCTAAGAGATTTCATTCAAGATATGATTTATTTTCTTTGATTAGAATTGACGTATTCTAGGAACATATATAAATTCTGAGACATTAATGGTTAGATGAGTAGGATCTTTTTCTTTTTACAAAGATTTTGATTAGATACTTAACGAGTTATTAGTGATAGTGATTCAAAAGCTCAAGTGTGCGAAGTAGCAATGATGGTGAATCTCGACCATTGTTGATGTTATTGTGACTCCATATATATGACAAAGTTTATATGTATGGTGTTGAAAGAGCACTACTTTGAATGGAAGCCCAAGTAAACAAACGGAGGAGGCAGTAACTCTAACTATGCTTAGGTAGCGACCTAAACGAATGGTGAAATAAAGTCTGGGTCTGGGAGATTGCAAGATATGATTGTGGATTAATGTTGACCAAGTCTTAAGGTTAAACGTGGATTAAAAGACCAGTTTTATCCGATAGCTAGCATGTAACCCTGTACGTTGTCGCGGGTTATTACATCTATCACGATATGCTTATACTTTTCGTGTTACGAGAGTAAGTACCCGCGCGTTACGGCGGTAAGATGGTGGGGTGATATGTCATAAAGTGTGAGAGCTAAATGCCTTAACCGTACGGGTTCTGCCCTTGGATTTAAAAATTCGTAGAAAGTATATCGGATGACATCTCTAATAAAAGAGCATGAAATTTTAAGAACACCCATATATTTTTTTTAATTTATCGATGTACGGTTTGTGAAATAAAAGATTTTGAATGAATTGGAGGAATAAATGATTTCTGGAGGAGAAAGAGAAAAGATGATTGGTTGAGATTCGAGGAGAGAGAAAGGATGTTTGGTAATATAGAATTGATAGAAAGAGGCATTTTGGAAAGTAAATATTGAAAGTTAAAATGTTATTAGACAGAGAGAATCTGCTTTATAATATAGTATAGATACCAGTTGTATTCACATATCCGTTCATTAATTGCAATAGAAACCTTGTTGACACTGTACATCACTGAAAGATGTTATGTGATGACATGAATATATAAAGAAGCAGCAAGGTTGGATCAAGTGGTTAACACCCTTGCCTCTGGAGACAGAGGTCATGGGTTCTATCCTCATCCCTTGCAAGGCTGGAGGTCCTTTTCTATCTTTTAATAGAACTTGGAAGCAGCATCTCTACACTGTCGTGACTATGTGAGGGATCAACAGGAAAAGGCAAATAAACAGCAACACCTTTACAACAATAAGTAAAGTGGTAAATTTAGTGACCCACATTTGACCCGCTGTGCAAACCACAAAAGGCTACTACAATATTCACATATGTATTCAGGATCTCCATTATCGAAGTAATCAGATGTAGCTTAAGTTCATGGGAAACAGAATTTATTAGTAGCGACAATCTACGAAAACCACGACTACGAAAAGTTTTGCCAAAGTCCATTGCCATCTATCCTTCTGCTCCTTCATAGCAACCGACTGTAAAAATGAAATCAAAGGTTCCAGCTCCTGTTATAGACTGTAACCGTGCATCTATTTTCAAACCTACCTGAATAGCAGACCATCAGGTCCAAGTTGCACCCTTTCGGTTACAGTACAAAGTTTATTACTACTTTCTAAAGCAAACGGAAATGGAAAACGAGTACATAAAGCATCAGCCCCTAGCCAACTGTCCATTCAAAACCAAAGATTCCTTCCACCGCCTAACACATAACCGAATGTTATTGCAAAACCATAATGACCCGAGGAATGCAACACTAGTGTAATGACATGAGGTAGCCACACTTCAGCTTACGAGACAAGGCCGTTTTTATTACCATACAAACATTCCAAAGCAAGGAGATTACCAGAAGATCCAAAGTTTTTATGCTTGTGAGAAGTTCCTTATATATTTCTATTTCTCTTTTTTATTCAATTTCATTTTTCACTTTTTTTTTTCTTTCTACATAGTTTATGATGGAAAACTCATCATCACTTTACCATCTTATAACTAAAATTATTGTAAAAATAATCCAGTGTGCTTCTACCAATTAAATATCATCTCATGACAAATTTTAATGTAAGACCACAAGTGTTTCACAGAAACTGTATTATACCTGTTACATTAGATTCATCTTAATACTTTTATGCACTTCAATATTCATACTTGGAAGCCTAACAATAAGCCATGATTTAGTACCACATGTAAATAGAAGAAGTTGATCGATTAGAGGAGATCATAAAGTATATAATTAGGACTACGCCAGTTCATAAAAAAAAAGATTGTCAAATTTATTTTTACTAAACTTCATCTCATTAAATTTTGAAGTACAACAAAATTAAAGAACACCAAAGTGGTGGATTCGAATTTAAGGGTGCTGGGTGTTGGTTCTCTTCAAGTGATCGATAGCTCTGTGCTCTCGATTTCACCAGGGACTAATCCACAGGCTACTGTTTTGATGCTTAGGCGGTTAGTTTGTGTTTGATTCAAGTGTTTAGTGAGTCTGAGCTCTGATTGACCGACTGATCACTGAATGTTTGTAAATTTTTCAGGCACATGTGTTTGAAGATTTTGAGAGATAAAATGCACAAATCAAGCACCTAATTTCATTATGCTTTTAGTGTTATACCACTTGTTGTATTCATATATTCATTCATTAATACTTGTTTCAATTCAAAAATTAAATAAATAAAAAGCAGTAATACTTGTTTACATGGCTCGGAATGAAAATTTTGGCCCGAAATTAATAAAAAATTTAAAAATTTATATGCAATTGTGCATGGTGTATGTTGTCGGATATGTAAGACGGCGGTTACTCAAAAGGTTAATTGGAAATAAACTGCTTGTTAGTGCTAATGATCTGTTTGACTTGGCTATATCCTGATGAGATGCGCATATAAGGTTTAAAAAGAACTTTGGCATGCAGGTTTTTGAAATATAATGTTATGTCAGAGGTAGAAATGAAAGAGACTTGGAGGTGAAGTTTATACAGTTACGGTTAATGCAAACCTGTCCCTGCTCAGGTAAATTATGTTTATGGATAGACTATCCACTTTAACTGAGGTATAGCTTATTTCTTACATATGCTGTGTAAAACCCTCTTTTGAAAATTATACTAGGAGCTGTAAGAAAATTTACAACTCGCTATTAGACCCTGCAGCATTTGTGTTTGAGGAAGCTATCATACTTAATGCATAGACATGACCTGTGTAAAGTTGGTTGCTGAGAATCTTGGAAGACTTGCTGTTCAGTTGAATGGAGGAGGGAGGGGAATCAGGTCTGTAAACTGTACAGGTTGTTTACAACTCAGTGGATCACTTGGACTAGAGGTGGCAAAATGGATGGGTTGGGTAACACGTTTCCTGTATACATGCTTGACCCACTAGGTAAATCCCTTTTTACTGTCCTGTTTGTATCTGTTCTAATCTCAACATCAGTTTTAGCATGATCATTTAGACTTGTTCTCTACCAAGCTATTAGGTAATTCAACCTGCATAACAATTTCCATTTACCCAAACTAACCCAATATCCATACTTGGAGTCAAGTTTCACAGGTTTGGTACAAACAGTGGAAGACTACGGATCACTATGATCATAGAAGTATAGAACCAATATCAGCTTGACAGTTTCCATTGTTAACCTGGTTAATGGCTGTTTACATGGCTCGTTTGCTGCTTATCTTGTCATCTAGATGTAGGAGTGTGCAGGCAACTTAAAAAAAAAATCTACAAGTGAAACATCCATGGAAACCTGATATATGGTAAGACCTGTGATGCAGGAAGCACGGCACAATGCAAACTGGTGTTACGGGACTCAGGGAGCTAGTAAAAAAAAAACATCATGACGAGGGTGTTTTCTGTTTACTGTAACTTACAGAGCAATTTTGGGATAGGAGTGACACTTGCATAAAACATCCACAAAGAATTAAAAGAGTAAAACTACTTACCTAAAAAAGATTGTCAATTTATTTCTAACAAACTTCATCTCATTATGTTTTCCAAGTACAACAAAATTAAAGGTACGACTAAAGTGCGACAATAAGTACATGTGATAAACAAACATATCAGTGGTCAAGCAACAACAGTGTTTCCATGTATGAACCAGCAAGGTGACTATACATTCTTTCTCCAGGTTTCAAAATATATGAGAAGCTTTCAAGGTCAGGTTCATAAAAAAGAAGTTTTCATTCCCTGGGAAAGTATAGCATTAGCAATATAAGTTGGCCATATTTTGTGAATCCAAGTACTGGATTCCAGTTGACCGAATATAGTGAAAAGTTGGGTGTAATTTTAGTGTCTGGCAGCTTGACAGTGAATTTCTTTGCGAATAAGTTTTGAACACCAACATCTGGCTCCAGCATCCGTACACCGAGTTCATGTTTCTTTTTATGGTGTTTAAGCACAACAAGAGACTCCCTATGTTGTGATAACTTCAAATAAGTATCTCGTTCTGGTATTGCTAAAGTAGGGGGGAGGCATAATTCCGTAAAACGTTCACTAGTGATATCAAATGACAAAATCATATGGTTTGCTGAACAATTAAAAAATTTACTAGGCCTAGCAATCCAATAAATAAACCTATCCGTTACTTTCCGTTGTTGGATGTGAAGTGATTCACGAGGAAGAGTGCTAGAAACAGTCTTCCAAGCCCCGGCTGTTGGTGTATAGATCTGTAACCGCATGGGTTTATAATCGTCGCTAATCTTGAAAATCGTAGGCTCGGTAGCATTACAAACCACCGTGAAACAAAAATCATCATCGTCATAAGTTGGAAAGCGATGGTCAGGAGGGAAGGGTATAAAAACGGATTTGCGAATGAATGGATTCCAAATTACTAATCTATCCTTTATATTATTGAGAAATCCAAACAACCCTTGCGAGTAACCTATCAATCTACAGGAGCTTTTGAAGTCCCGAAAATCATCTGACGTGGGAAGACTAAGGTGTCGTTGAAAACCAATACAATCACCGGATGTTTTGTTTGGTTGTTTTTTTTTTAACGACTGCAAACCTTCGGCGATTACAGCATACAAAAAAGGGATCATAAGAAGAAGGCGGCAGCTGCTGAACGTATCTGTTGTGATCGGAGACGAATGTGGAGGATTTGATGATGGATTTCCATTGCTTTGAAACGGACATGAATTTAATCAATGATTTTATTGGAAGCCTTTTCAATATTTCAATTATTATATCCAATGCGAATGGCAACTCCTCATATCCCTCTTCTCCTCCTCCCGACATCATCGTATTTGATGATTTGCGTTCCAAGGCAGGCAAAAGGGATTTTCCAACTTTTTATCAGGGTTTTTGATGATGATACAAGTCATAGAACGGAAGGTGTTTAAACTTTAAATAAACAAACCTTGATGTAGTTAATACTTAATACACACTCGAGGCCCAATGGGCTCCGGTTTCACTTTTAGCCTTTTAGGCTTTTAGCCTTAATTGGTTCATCCAACAATTAATCCGTCCAACAATTATATCACACTAGTGTCCCGGCTGTAATTATTATGTCATGGCACACGTCATTATTAATCATAAAAAGATGAAAGATGATAAATGTACCATTAATTTTGATCAATTTATCATATTGTACAACTGTTACAGCAACCCGTATAAGTAAACTATGCATAAATGTGGTAGATTAATCAAAATATATGGTACTATTATCATCTCCCTTAAAAGATAGTAATTGCATACAATACTTGATTTACTACGGTAAAAATAAATAAATCATGTCATTCTAATGATTTTGTAATGAGGTCAATCTTAAACGCTTTAATCCTTCTGACACAGTTTAAAACTTAAAAGGGATAACTCTACCTAATACAAGTTGCAAGTACTTACGTAATCCTAGGAGAATTCAAGTTGTCGCAGCAAACAAATACTAATAAATAGTGTGATATAATAACAGTATTAGCACGGTACGCGCGTCATGCGACAGTGGTCATGACAACGACGATGTAGAGGTAGGTAGCCGTGTAAACGAGCCGAGTCAAGCCGATACAGTGTCAGGCTCGAGCTCGACTCGACTCAGGAACTCGAAGCTCAAAATGAAGTTTTCGGGAGATGACGATTTTTCTTTTTTTTCCTACTATGTAGGCGATATTCTAAAAATGTAGTTTTTTGTTGTATATACTATATAATAAATTAATAATGTGCTTGAATTGTTGTGATCGGTTATGATGCACCGAAACTCCAAATAGGTAGGCATATCCGTTTCGAAAACTCGTATGAAACTGCTACAAAACGTTTCCTTGAAATTTTCGTATATACCGAAACGTTTATGTGAAGTTTCCGTATATACAAAAAAGCTTTATGAAAAGTCTTTTTTAAAATAAGTCTTTGAAAGAAGGTTTTAAAAAACAATCATTGTGAATGCTCTAATAACTTGACCATTGATGATGTTCTAAGATCATGATATTCGTTTAAATCAAAAATTAAAATTAAGAGTGAGTATTAATAGGTTATACTTATCATATATTTATAACTTAAAACAAATTATTATACGGATTTTTAGAATAATTTATCTTTTTTTTTTTCATTGTGGATTCTAATAAAACACTTTTGGGTGATATGATGTGCAACCACACACATTACGCCATATGATCCACACCCTATTGTTGTCCATGTGTCATATTTTTAATGTCAGTATGTCTTTTTCTTGTTTTTCTCATTTCTTTTTCAAGTTTTGTCATCTTCTCTTTTGGATAATCCATATCAAGTTATCAACACAGTAAAACACTAAAACGTACACATTTTTCATATATATTTCTCTCTCTAATACATATTTGTTTCCATTTAAATTTCTTTTGTCCACCTAAAACAAGTTGGATGACACTGACAGTAGATAAATGGTTTAACTTTAATGTAAAACGCTTATAATTTTTTCTTGTTTCAAGTGTGAAAATATATTGTATATGCACATCTTGCTATAAGTTTTTGTATTTTTGATGGAATAACAAAAAATATCATATAACATACTAATTGAGTTATGAACAACAAATTAGAAACTATATGAAAAAAAGTTAAAAATTAAACTTTGTATGACAAAATGAACAAAACAAATATGGGAGAGGCGAAGGCCCGTTGTACTGCTAATCAAATTTAAGTTTGAAAGCAAACTAAAAAACGTATTTTAAAGTTTGGTATGAAATTTGATACTTACAAATGTCTACGCAATGTAGCGGAATGGTGGAGGTGACGAGCGGTGGTGACGGCGGTGATGATGGTGGAGGTGGTAGTGGCTGTTGTAATGTGATTATTAATGTAAAAGTGATTGATATTAAAGAATTCGTATCAACATTTTAAGAGTTGAGGAAAAGAGATGTAGGTTATAAATAATTTCATTAAGAATATTATAGATATATTAGGTGAAGATATTTTAATTGATAAATAAATGAGAAGAGTATTTTGGTTTATCAACTATTTAAAGTTGAAAAAACTGAAGAAAATACGCTATAATGTACTACAGATATGCAAGTTTTTTTTTTCAATAACCCCTCACAATTCAATCACTATAGAATTTGGTAAATTATGAAAAAAATGTCTAAACATTCAAAATAGTTCAACCGGTGCATATTAATAAATAGTAAAAATGAACCTTTTGCCATTGAAGTTACGATGAAATGGATTGAGCTTATTCCAAAATATCTATTTGATAAAAAAGCTCAAATATATAAATCAATTACAAAAATATAATACGGAGTATATTATTTAATACTTTAAACATGAAGATTAACAAATCCTATAAAATAACTTTTCTCCATAACGGGAAAAAAATTACATTCGCACACACTTTTTAAAAAAAATGGGTTGTCTAATTTATGTCATAAAGATATGTATATTAATTATCTTTTACAAAAAGTCGAAAATACATATCTAAGAAAAATGTAATACTTTTTCGTTTTATATAAAGTTTTTTTTTAAGGTATACCTAAAATTTCTAAAAAATGAAATTTTTTATAGTAAAATGTTAAATTTCATACTTTTTTAATACATATTAAACATTACTATTTGTTATTTATATAATTTTTTAATCCATTTTAATATTTTTTAAATATAGATACACGTTAGAAAATTCTTTTACACAGTACTCCCTCCGTCTCATTAAAATTGTCTTATTTTAAATATTCAAAGTCAATGTTTATAAACTTTGACCTTAAATATATTTTTTTGTGCTATATAAAACTTGATGAAAGTTATAACAGTGAAAACCCCTCTCAAACCACAATCAATTCATATAACTTTCATCAAACATTATCTAACACAAAGAAAATTATTTAAGATGAACGTTAGAAATATTAGACTTTGAAAATTCAAAACATGACACTTTTAATAGGTTGGAGGGAGTAATACACAATACTTTTATAAAAAGTTTATCATGATTTTTTCCTGACTTTTAGAGTTCAAATAACTTTGCTAACAAAATTAGGAAATACTTTAATCATTGAATAAAAATCAAAATTCAAATGTCATGATTTAAATATGACTTGTTATTTTTGACCACTAATTTTCTTTTTATTTAACTGTCAAAATCTCTACTTCATTATTCTTTCGCATTCTAGGGGTGGGGAGTGAGTGAGAGAGATGAGAGGGAGCTCGTGAGCTTGGAGTGATCTCGGCTGCCCTGCAGCGAATTAGAGCAAGCTGAAGGGAGGGCGAGTTGGAAGCTCGCTGAAGATTTGGGAGGGAGATGGGGGAAGAAAGACGGGAGCTGTAACATTTTCAAACAGTCATGTGACCATTACAGAAACTGAAGGTGTAAAGTTTCAAGCGTCAGGAGTTGAAGTTGTCAATCGGTTGAACCATTTTTTTTATAATTCAAACACAAACAATAACTTGTTTATAACCACGACGCAGTGGATGAGATACAAAATGAAAAGGCCCATCATCGTCTTTGATATGAGCTTACAGATCATGTTGGGAGACAAAATTTAAAAATTTAGCAATCTCGACAACTCGACAACTCAAGCAACACCGGTTGCAGATTTATCTATGTGGTTTTTATGTTATTTTATAATTTGTATTTTTAATTTTAATCGCTAATAAAAAGTATGTTTTATTTATATAATTGTGAAATTTTTAAAATAATTGAAAAGATATCTATATAAAGTTTATAAAGTTAAGGACAAATTATTAAAATACGAAGAAAATGTTTAAAGTTATTTGCCACTAAAATAGATAAAAAAAAAAAAAAGATTGAATGGTTAAAAGTGAAATGGAGTAATTTGATGAGAAGCCGGTGAATAATGAGTTGGTGTTTCAATGTAAATGTACTTTGTTGGTTCTAGCTTCCCGCTAGGCCTGTGAATATAAATATTTTCGTTGGCCGTTTAAAAAAAAATAAAAAATTGATGACTCTCTCTCCTGAACAATTTCTCTCCCGAGTCCCCACTCCCCATGAGACCCCACCTATACAAACATTACTCTACATATAACTGTACCTATATATATACCCAGAAAGAATAAGTATAAACATATCAATTCTACATTGTCTTTCTAAAAACTTTTTTTTTCTATCTTCACCTCTCCGTACAAAAATGATATGTCTCTATATATAATGTAGTTTGTGTTATATATATAAATAAAACACTTTACTAACTAGTAAAACAAAAAAAAACTTACCGGAGAAGAAATGGCGGATAACAACGGCGAGATATCGACGGTCACCAGCGGATACGGCGGCGACGCTGAACTTCCGACGGAGTACGAGAGCATGCTGACGTGGCTTTTCTCAACTGAAAACGACGGTGAAGACGGAGGAGCGATTGACATATCGAAGCTTCTAGAAGCTTCGCCGGAGAAGCCGCTTCCGAGGAAAGTGAAGATAATTAACGATCTGACGTGGCATCCATCGGTACATCAAACGGCGTCGTCGTCTTACATTACGATTAACGGTAACGAGGAGCTTTGTGGATCGTCGTTTTCTGATTCGGATGCTACACATATGGTGGGGATAGCTGGTTTTTATGGTTGTGGTGGTGGACTGGTGGTTGACGACGGCGCGTGGGATTCAGCGGCGGAAGAGGCGCGTGGGTGGTTTGACATGGAAATGGATGGAGATCAAATGGTGGATTGTTTGGTGAATGGGGAGGATGGTGAGTATCTTGACGATCAAATGCTGGCAAATTTTTTAGGTGAGGATTTCGATCAGTCGTGGTGATAGGGAGAGTGTAGGTCACGCGCCGGGGGATATTAGTTGTTAGGGTTCTTTTGGATATGGCAAATTATTTTTGGGGTAAGGAAATCGTACAAATTTTGATTTATATATAGGTTTTAAGAAAAAAGGAAAAGAAATGGAAATGTGAAAAGGGAAGGAGTAGTAGAATCCAAAATACTGACTGAAAAATATTAGAAATAGTACACTGCTAGCCTGCTCCATTACTTGCTTGTTTTTGGCTACATGTGAATTTTGAATTGAATCTTACGACTTTTTAATTCAATTTTACTACGTTTTGGTTGGTATATGAATATGAATATTTGGTGACTTATTAATAGGTTGTGGTCATTTTATATTTTACAAAACAAATGTGCTAGATTACTAGGCATGGTCTCCAGAAGCTACAACATTTAGTTGGTGTCTGTGAATTTGAGACCTCATGGCTCATATGACTTCTATATTTTAGGGGATAAAGTTTATAAATTATTTTCCTATTCCTGACTACGAGTATTAAATATCAAGGTTTCCTATAAAATTACGAGTATTACATATCAAGTCTTATAATGTTCAAAAAAAAAAAACAAAAAAACAAAAACATATCAAGTCTTATCGACTATTCAAGTGAGTAAAGTTTGTTTTTTATAAATTTTAGTTATCAAAGTCTAACTTAACTTTTAAACTGTCTCGATTCGTGAAAAAAAAATTGAGGGACTAGTGATGATAGTTTTTTTCTTAAAAAATGTTTTGACAACAAATATTTGTTCAAAGAATTTGCATTAAAAAACATGAAAGTGGCACTTCTGAGTTTAATAATGTTATGTTTTTGACACACAACTTTTATGTTAGCCTTTAACTTAATAGCCTCATTTAACAACTAAAACTTGTTTGTACATGGCCTTGAAATTCTTAGATACGACCATGTTAACTAGTATAAGTTTGGTGATATATAACTTAAACAAGCAGTGATATAAATTAATTTTTTTTCAAAGGTCGAATAAATAAAGCCATGGTTCGGTCATGGGATGTACCCTATCGCGTCTCATGTTCCTAGTTTAACCGTTTCCCAAACCAATGTGGTCGTGCCAATGGTTCACTTAGCTGACACCCTCGTTGAATCAACCATTGGCTCTAGGTTTAAAATTACAAAACAATAAATAATATAATAATGATGTTCATGATATCATCTTGTAATTTGTTCTGTATTTCTTAATGTTATATATAATATCTATTTACTATATCTATTAAATGACATGATTCAAAATTTAGAGTTGGTGCAATAAGCATTGTATTTTTTGATTCATTTTTTAAAAGTTTTTATAGTCTAATAGTAATTCTTGACTCTTAAGGTCCAAAACGTTATATTTAGTGAAATCGGGTTTGCTATTTAAAAGAAGGCAACGGTGTAACTTGCTACCCGACTACCTGTCATTGTAGTGTAATGACTTTCTGTGAGTAATTATATAAAATTTTATTAGTCGTTTCTTTTTAACTATGAAATGAATGATGTTTTTATATGTACAAATCATAGGTTGTTAAACATGTTTGAAGTTAATTGACGATGTACATATTTGGTCATTTCTTTTCCTCTTAATTTTCATTTTTGATATATCATTTTTTTAGACATATTTACAAGTTCAATAGACATCTAAAAAGCAATGCTAACAGGAATACTACAAAGGCTAAAAACTAAATGAGGTCGTGTTTATAAACACGAGATGGGTACGCGCGCAATGCGGCGGTAGTACCGGCAACGGGTGACGCTGGTAGGGGTGATGGTAACGATGTTGTTATTAATTTAAAAGTGATTGATGTAAATGGTAGTTTAGTTATTTTATGGTTAGGAGATATATCTTTTGTAAATAACTTTATTAAAAGTATTATAGAGATATTAAACAAAAATATCTAAATTGATGAATAAAGAAGATAGATAGTTTAGATAAATATGAGTGGAAAATATTTTAGGGATATATTAGATAGATTTAGGGTGTGAGAAATGTATTGAAAATTAAGGGTATTTTGAGTATTTTAAAAGTAGAGAGTTAAAAAGAGAGAATGGTAGTTTGTTTATTAACTAGTTAATCAACTCGGGTTTAACCCGGGCATGTTAATTAAAATTGTAAAACTATAAAATAAGTTAAAAGAAATTATGTAATATTTGTTTTTAAAACATTATAACTTGATATAAATCTAATAATTCAACTAAAACAATAATTATATAGTTAATAAATCAACTAAATAAAAAAAACATTTTATTTGTGATATTATATAAAAGAGATTTTTTATTCTTTAAACAAATGATTGATATTTTTAGGTTAATTCTATATTATTAATATATATGACATCATAATTAAATAAAAAGAATTTTTAAGTGAAATATGATTTTGCTATATCAACAACTTTCTAATAATATTTATAAAAAACAATCTTGTTTATTATATATAGAGATAGAGATATGATTGACTTTTTAGCAACAATTTAATTTGGAGTAAAAAAGAAAAAGTCGTATGTTGGAGTCTTGGAGAGAGCCATTTGCCAAAAATAAAACCGAAAAGTTTCAAGTGGGCTAATACAATCAGAGTATTATTCTTCATATTTGGTTGAATCAACAAATGCGGGTCCTCTCAAGCTTCTCTTCTTTTATGAAATGTCAAGAATTTTTAGTTAAAGAAGCATGGCAAAGTTTGTTGTGTGCGTACAAAATGCGTAAAATCAAAATTTATGTGACTATTAAACTTCTTATACACTCGAAAGTCGAACTATAAACAATTTTAGAATATTTCACCCAATATACCAACTATAGTAATAGTAGTGTATCTAATTTATAGAGGTATTTTCCATGTGTTTATCTTTGTACAAATTCTAAACTAGTCCGCATTAGACATGTATACGATATAAACTCGTCTTTAATTCGTTTTGTGGTCAAAGTTCCATTGATCTATGTGGTTTTTTTTAACAGCAGTGGTGATTGGACTCAGCGCATGCCTCTTCATCGTCTAGTAGAGATCGACCACGTCACTAGCACAGTCAATCCGAGGGCATGACTGACGGTGGAAGTCTCACTACCGTTCTGGAGAAAGCTAGTTAAATGCCAGAGAAAGCCCCAACGCCTCACCTCATTGGCAAGGACTTCCCAATATGCCTTTCAAATGTTTTGAACCCGTGACCAACATTTGATTGAAAGACATAAAGGGCATTAAAAGTCCAGTTGGGTTAAATCCCAAAGACCCATTGATCCATGTGTTAGTTTAGGGCTTTGTATAAGTTGCATCAAAAGTAGTCATGATCTTCACATGGCTCTTCTATGGATCTTTGCCGATGTTGCACACATTATATAGTTTGTTTATTACTGTTTTAAGGACCTAAAAAGAAAGTCATGTCACAAAGATCAACAAATCAACATCGTGTGAGTTGTGACACGACTTTCACTTCATAAGGCTTTTTAAGTTCTTAAAGTATTGTGCCTTTATGGATGTTGATTTGTTGTTTCGTAACCCGGTCCAAGAACTTAAAGAACTTAGTGGATTAAACATGGCTCCCTAGTTTGGATCTTGAAAGTGGTCTGGTCATCATATGCCATCATGCTTCTTCTAGTTACGAATTTGATGTTGATGGTGTCATACTATTAGAGTTTTACATAACATTTTTTTTATTATTTTATTTTACATTTTTTGACAGGTGCGAATCGAACATCACAACAAGGGGTATAGAGTATGTTGTCTTAATTAGGTTCACGCTAACTTTGCACTTAACATACAACTTTAAAAAGTTAAATACAAACTCCTAACATATCGCTATTTATCACCGTTAAAATAAGTAATCTTTCAAGTTCAAGTTAATAGATAAAATACACGAGTTTACGGGTTAACACGTTAAATAATATATCTTAGGTCAAATAAGTTATTTTTGAGTTGATGTATCAACTGAGTTGGTTTTTAACTAAATAATTATTTTGGGTAAGGTGGATTGGGGTTGGCATGTCAAATATTCAGTTTTGAGTCAAATGGGTTGGTTCCAGACTTTCAGGGCATGCAGATTGGTAGGAGGTTATTTTGTGTTAATTGGATCAATAATCGTGTATTAACCTATATGACTATATCTATACTATTGAAATAAAACTATCCTTTTAAACTTTGTTTATTAAACTAAGCAATTAACGTATACGAGAATTTCAACCACCACGCACATTCACTATTTTACTTTAATGAACATGTGTGAAAATGTACAACAAAATTATATACTTATGTTGGTTTAACCAAACCAACGACTGAGTATTAATTTTATTAATCAATGTATTTGAACACATGTGATGAAACAAGTTAGAAAGACTTTTAAAAAAATACTTTGGAAATTATTACATTGATTATGAATATTTGTAAATGGTGCTCATGTGTTTTTTTATATCTTTTTATGTATTTATAAAAGAAAAGGAGATATAAGTTAACATATTATTAGCTAAAATATAATCAAATTACAATTAAATATGAAAAATAGGTATCTACAAATGAAAATTGAAACTTTTAATCTAAAATATATCAACTTAATTATAAATAACTTTTAAAGTTTTAAGTGTATATAAATGATAATATAATAATTATAAATAAGATTATTTTAATAAAATAGTTAGCAATTTCAATATCAAAGGATAATATATAATATAATAATGTTAAGTATAATAACCATATAATAATATGATCTTAATTATATTAGGTATATCGCTTAGTAATTAAATAATAATGTTAATTATACATGATATTTAGAAAATAAGTCATAGTACTATAGACTAAAAGGTCGCTTTAATTCTAGGTCACGTATTATAATTCTGTTTTATTATATCGATAAATATTGTATTGTTAACAATTTGCAGTAGTTTACTAAATAAATTGTTCAGAAGTTTTTTTTAAGACATCAATTATGCTAGACATAATATGATCAAGGAAATGATAATAACAACAATGAGAGTTGTTATTAATGGTTTAATACTTACATAAAATTTAGTATTTTATACATAAAAATAATAGTATTTAAATTTTTGTTTAATAAAGTTTAAATTTTAATGCACCCGAAAAGTTTATAATGACAACTTTAAGAATTGCCAATAACAAATCTTATTTTTCACTGAAAAAAGGATTTTATAAATACTTGTGAGATGACTCAATGTAGATTTGCATGCATACGTCAATAAAAAAATTTATTGTAACCTAAGAAAAAAGAATGTATATAGTTATGAATGACCAACTAAATACTTTATAGCATCAACTCTGTTTGTTTTAACACGATAGTTAAAAGCTATCATCATCTGATCCAATCTAGTCGAAAAAAGCCAAAACCCGTTAATCTCAAATAGAAAAGATTCATCAACCCATACGACCTATGTTTGCTAAGACTTAGACCTAAGTTTGTCTAAAGCAAAACATTCATCGCAAAACTCCCATGCCAATTAGGGGTGAGCAAAAACCGATCCGAAAAACCAAAAAAACCACAAAAATCAAAAAATCCGAACCGAAAAAACCCGAAAACCATTGGTTTTTGTTCTAAAACCGAAAGTTATGGTTCGGTTTTGGTTTCCAATGAAAAACCGAACCGAACCAAAGATATATGTTGTTTACTTTTTTTTAATATATTTATATCATTTTATTATTAGTTTTTGGTAAATATGTTATTAGGTGTATATCATAATATCATTTATATGTTTAAGTGAAAATACACAACAAAATTAATTTGCTTTAATAAATGTATAATTAAACAACGCGTAAAAGATATAAATAGTTATATATAAATTTCGTTTGAAGTTTGTACAACTTACTTTTATGTATTTGTTGTAGTGTTATTGCTGCTAATATTGTTTTGAAAACTTGTTGAAATTAATTATGGTGTAATTAAGGGCATAAACTTATAAAATTTTCAAGCTAAATTTGACCCAAACCACAAGTGGTTAAAAACCGACTAAAACCGAAAAACAAAACCGAATAAACTCAAACCGAAAAAACCGAAACCGAAAACCAATGGTTTTAATTTTTAAAAACCAAATTATAACGGTTCGATTTCGGTTTTAGTCAAAAACCGACCCAAACCGAACCGTACACACTCTTAATTACCGATCTTTAAGGGTTAAAGAAAACGCTATATCGTGTATAGTTTTTCCTTTTATTAAATTTTAAATATATAAAATTAAATTTTGAGACACATGGTAAAACAGTTTTACCATAAACCCAACTAAGCAATTACACATTAAGAGTGCATTCTTGAGTTTTATTTTGAAGAGATAAGAAAAGAAAGGATAAAAAACTTTTAGTTTTTGTATTCTTGAGTTTTTGTTTTAAAAGAAAGGGTAGGGAAAGAAAAGGAAAAATAGGATGTTTTGATCCCAAAACTTTCTTGTCACTTTTGGCAAGATTTAGAAGGAAAAGTGGTCAAATTATTATAATACCCCTCAAACTTATATGAAGGTTTTAACTACTACAAAGTTATAAATGTAAAATTGTATCTTTTTATCCAATCTTTTCCTTCCTTTCTAACTCAAGAATACATTTAACTATCAACTTTCTTTTCTTTTCTTTCAACTCGAGAATGCCTTTTTTTATGTAATTTTCTATCCTTCCTTCCCCTATCTAATCTTCTTTTTTTTTTTTTTTAATAAAAACTCGAGAATACATGTTAGATACTTTTCACCCAATACAACAAAGCCAACTAAGCAATGACACATTAATATCATTAACTTATGTTTTCTCCTTATATATCGGCTTTTCTCTGTTGTTCGATCAACTGTTTTGATTTTAGGCGTTTTTCCCACTTCACTGACTGCAAATTCAACTCCAGGTTTATATCTATCAGTTTTCTTCTTTAAATTTCTTTCTTTTTTGTCACTTATTTTCATCTAATATTTAACGATCTTTTATAGTTTGTGTTCAAAAATTTTAACAAAGTGATGATTAACTGACATTATAATGAATTTGTGATCATGGGTTTTTGTTATTATGTAATCTTGATATGTAAAAGTTGAATCTTTTTCTATGTTTTTGTTGTGTGAATTTTGATTACGATACATTCTACATACAGTGTTTTATAGGGATTAATTGTTTGAATGGCTACTTCCGGTGGACCTAGACCAGGCAATCTCCCACCCAATTATAACCCGAATTCCATATCCGATAATATGCAGAATTTGCAAATTAATCGCCAGAATCAGCCACCCAACATTGCTAATGGACCTAGAGGCCCACCTTCCCTTTTTGGGCAACTACCACAATCACAACCTTTTTCTTCGCCGTTTACTGGGCCTAATCGTCCGGGGCCTCCACCGCCAGGTGTTGTTCCTAGAGCTGTAGTGCCTTCGTCTAGTGGACCTCCACATGGTGCATTGCCTCCTTTTATGGCGGCCAACCGTGGAGGGCCTCCTGGCGGTAATACACCTCCTGCTTCGAGCCCTATGCCACCGGGACCTTCACCTGTTTCTTCGTCAGGTCCACCTATGGGTCCTCCTGGTACTCGTCCTGGTTCTGGCCCGGTTGCTTCAACTCCTTTTACACCCGGTGCACCATCACTACGTGATGGTCTGTTGAGTAACGGGCCACCGAATTTTGGACCACCACGTGGCGTGCTAGGTGGCCCTCAATATACTTCAACCGTTGTTGGACCAAGACCGTCAACTGGACCACCACCTCCTACACAAACCATGTCGTCGTTTCTTGGAGGTCCTTCTGACAATCTACAAAGAGGGCCACCACAAGTAGCTTCACCTGCCTTTTCAGCACCAGGTGGCATGCGACCACCTACAGGATTACCACCATTTTCAGCTCATGGGCAAGGTTTACCTCAGCCATCAAGGTCTCTTTTTGGGCCTCAACCGCGGCAAATGCAAGCACCTCTTTCTAATCAACAATCTATGGCTACAATATCACCTGCCATGGGTCCTGGCGGGAACGCAGCTTCAGGACCATCAAAGATTGATCCTAACCAAATTCCACGTCCCGTTCCAAGTTCCTCAGTTCTTCAGCATGAAACTCGTCAGGATAACCAAGCCAATGCTCCACCGGTATCTGACTGAACTTTTCTTTATTGGTTTTTATTCATAGTTTCCTCGGTGTGTTTGTACTAATGGTGGCGATAATGACCAACTCACTTTTGAATGGGTTTTCAGGTCTGCTATATCTCTAATGGGCCAAACAAGCAAGTGACTAGCTTAAATGGAAATACTTATGGGTCACAAGTCTAATGGCTTGGACGTTGCCCAAAGTGTTCATTTGATTTAGAAAACTTCCTAAACACTTTCATTAAGAAGATTAATTTATAGCTGAAATAATTTTTTTTCTCATGATGATATTTTACACACTAGTTATTCAATAATATATATTTTTTTTCGACAGATAGTCTCTAGGCCACTCAAACCTGACTTTACCAAAATAAATTTAAAAAAAATAGTTTGACCCGTTACTCGATCCATTTATTTTGGCTCTCTAGTTTGTACTGTCAGTAATTCTGTGTTCTCTTATACGAGTATCCTTTTTAACATCTGTTATAGTATTTCCACCTATCTTATATCTGTTTATATGTTCTATATTGAAGCCTGCTACAAGCGAATATATAGTGAGGGATACTGGAAACTGCAGTCCTCGGTACATGAGGAGCACCATCAATATGGTAATACAAGCTCCTTATATGAGTATAGTTTTTTGTGAAATGTTGTTGCTTAACTAAAAGTTGGATTGCTCTGTTTTTCCTTCAGATTCCTTGCACTTCTGATCTTTTGAACACGTCTGGCATGCAATTGGCTCTATTAGTCCAGCCATTGGCACTTCCTCATCCATCGGAAGAGCCTATTCAGATAGTGGATTTTGGGGAAGGTGGCCCTGTTCGTTGTAAACGTTGCAAAGGCTACATCAATCCGTTCATGAAGTTTGTTGATCAGGGAAAACATTTTATTTGTAACTTCTGTGGTGAGTACTGACATCAATTATTTTCTACCCTTTTCTCAACAATTAACTAGAAATATATATATATATATATATATATATATATATATATATATGCTATAGTTAAATTTTGCTTTCGATACTAACTTTTCTATCAGTATGTTATCCTTTCGAGTCGTTTGATATTTGAAAAGCGGATTTTTGGATAACATCTCATTCTTAGAATTATAATGGTATTAAGGAACTTACAGATATTTACTTACTGATAAACTTAGAGGTTTTTGGAAAAAGTGTCATATAGGAAATCTCACTATATACATAACATAAAACCCAGGTAATTTTTGGCCTAAAAATACAGAATGATACAAGTTTTTAGCCTATAAAAAATATCTCAATGTAGATAAACGACCTGTTATGCAACCTGTCTGACCAGATCATGTTGCCACTTTGGTTTTGAACATATTGGTTGTCCTTGTTGCTTACAGTATACTGTTTTTCAGGGTTCACGGATGAAACTCCACATGACTATCAGTGCAATCTAGGTCCAGATGGCAAGCGCAGAGATGTTCATGAACGGCCCGAGTTATGTAGAGGAACAGTTGAATTTGTTGCAACAGGGGAATTTTTGGTTCGTGTGAATATAACTTTCGATTTACTATTCTCCATTGTTGTACCACCAGCTTATTATTACTCTACATTGCTGTGTTATATTATTTTCCAGGTACGTGAGCCAATGCTTGCTGTATTCTTTTTTCTCATTGATGTATCAATGAACGCCTTGCAAACTGGTGCAACCGCAGGAGCTTGTAATGCTATCAGCCGGGTTATTGCCGATCTTCCAGTAAGTTTATGTTAACTGTGCTTGATGTGGTAGTAGGATGAGTGGGTTGGGTTACTGGTCAAGACACTTCCAGGTTTGTAAAGAGTAATTACTTGATATGTTAATTATGATACCTAAACACAACCCAACTGGACCTTTTCTATACTAGTTATAAAACATTTATCTTGTCCGCCATCCATATTTCAAAACAATGAGAATTAGGGCGTGAATCCCATGCCTTGGATCGTTTCTTGAAGCAAACACACAATTACACATAGACATAAACAAACCAAACCTCTCTTATTTCTCTATATCGGCTACCGGCACTGCAATGCATGCGTACAAGGTTAGTTCTTGAGTAAATGAATAAACAATGCCACCTCTAATGTGGTAAATGGGTCCCCATAAAAGTTGGACCTTGTTAAGATCTTGATTTATGACAAGAGTTCCAAAGTTCATATGAAATTAATCGTCTATTTTCTATTTTCTCAATAACTCCATTGCAGGAGGGCCCTCGAACAATGGTGGGAATTGCTACATTTGACTCAACCATCCATTTTTACAATCTGAAGCGTGCATTACAACAGGTGACTACGATGGCAGTTAAATTTTATGATTTAACTCTTAAAGAGTTCCAAAAACATGTTCCTGTTTGTGTTCAACCTTGTACATTCTGTTTCTGTAGCCGTTGATGCTCATAGTTCCCGATGTTAAAGATGTTTACACTCCTCTCCAAACTGATGTCATTGTTCAACTTTCCGAGGTAATCATCATGCAAGATGTTCTAACCGTTATGGAGTCCCCTTCTTTCCAGATTGTGATAAATTATCACATATTTTAGGTTATCGTAATTATTGGTAACATCATCGTGACATTGCAGTGTCGTCAACATCTAGATTTGTTGCTTGAAAGCATCCCAACTATGTTCCAGAATAATAAAACAGCCGATTCAGCTTTCGGTGCAGGGATGAAGGTACTAAATTTTATGTTTGGTTGATAATAAAAGCGACAGTTTTAACCCATTTACCTATTGTTGAGTCATTTTGGATCTGTCTAATGTATCTAATGGGTTAGAATAAAAATATTAACAGAAATTTGAAAATGAGAATGGGTCATACGACTGAATGTCTGCAACGGGTTAAATTTTGCCTAAATTCTATATTAATTGCATATCACTGCGTAAACCATTTTTGTTAAACATTCAGAGTATCATTATTATTATTATATCAATAATATTGTTTTTGTAATCATAATTAACGCATTAGTTGTCTATAGATATTTTTTAACAATTGACAAGATGATTAAAGTTGACCCTTTTTTACCCCAAAACCCGTTTCGAGCTGTTACCCAACCTGCCCATCTTGCTACTAGACTCTTCTTACTCGTGTAAAATCATTGGGTTTGTTTCCATAGCAGTTCGGTTTAATGGTATGCTTTAGCAGTTCATGTGACTTTTTTTAATTGCTTTTGTATCAATCAGGCTGCTTTTCTGGCAATGAAGAGTACTGGAGGCAAACTTTTGGTATTTCAATCAGGCAAGTTAATTAGTGTTCTTAATATATCTACATATTCGAAAATTTTGGAAGAAACATAGTATCATGAGGCTGAAGGAAGAACTAACATCTGACCATTCTATATTGTTTCAGTCTTGCCTTCTGTTGGTATTGCGGCTCTTTCGGCTAGAGAGGCTGAAGGAAGAACTAACATCTCTGCCGGAGAGAAGGTATTATATTAACAAATGACTTGTTAAGATCATATAAAGGGGATCCACATGTTAAACACTAAATTTCTCTATATGAAAATTCGATATAACCTTTTAAAGGTCAAACCTAGTAAAGTTGTTGAAAATTGAGATTCGTTTCCAAATGCTTCGTTTTTGCTCTTATCTGGCAGGAACCTCATAAATTACTTCAACCAGCAGACAAGAATATGAAGGACTTGGCTACTGAATTTGCGGAGTACCAGGTAAAACTCTTTATAATTTCCAACTTTCGTAAACACTTCACTGCCTGCTAGGTCGAATTAAATCATTATAATGTCATTGTGTTCAAATTACATACATAACATCAATATTGATACTTTCAGGTCTCTGTTGATGTATTTATTACTACCCAAAGCTACATCGACATTGCTTCAATCTCTGTAATCCCCAAGACGACAGGAGGACAGGTAGTTATTATTAACTTATTATAAGTGTATCTGGGTTTATTTTGACACTTTTGGGAAACAGTAGGATTGGTTTCTTGATCTTTATGTTTTCTCCCTTTTTTCCAGGTGTACTATTATCACCCCTTCTCTGCACTTTCGGACCCTGCAAAACTCTACAATGATCTTCGATGGAATGTCACAAGGCCACAAGGTTTTGAAGCAGTGCTGCGTGTTAGGTGCAGCCAGGTGTGTGTATAGTGTTACGGTTTCTCAAACTGTCCTTGCATTTAAATTTGCCTTGTTTAGACTTTCATGCTATACTCTAGGGGTGTTCAATATCTGTTTTGTGAATAATCCAAAATTGTTATTGGTTTGCTGTTTAGAAGGATGTCAAACCGAATAACCTTGTTGCCATTCAAATTGTCACTTTTGAATCCATTTTGGTCTGTTTTGGTTTGGTTCTGCAACAATCTCAAACTGAGGAACCCGAACTGGCATAATTGAAAATGGAACCAATGAACACAGTTAGCAAAATGGATGGGCCTGATGTGTTCGGGTCATATTGGTACTTCATTGTGTGGATTTACCATTAACACGTTTTCTTTGAATTGCTTATAAGAAATTAAAGTGTATAATTACATAATACATAGTTTTAAAAAGTAATAGAATATTTATAAAATAGTTTAGGGATTTTTATGTACAAGTACACTCTAATTAGAAATATAATATTACCTGATTGATCCATTCACAAGTAAATAGGTCGAAATTGCCACCTCTGTAAATCTCAAAAAGTTGTATCAACCTCATTCTTTTGCATCTTCTTGTCGATTCAATAGGGTCTTCAAGTACAAGAATACTCTGGAAACTTCTGTAAACGCATTCCCACAGATGTTGATCTACCCGCGGTTCATACTAAACTCGACTCTATATTCCTGTTAAATTTATTAGACTGTAGCTCTTAACCTATAAGCTTATTCTTTGTTTAATTAAAACTGATATTTTACAGGTTGATTGTGACAAATCAATAATGGTAACTCTAAAACATGATGATAAATTACCTGATGGCACAGACTGTTCTTTCCAGTGTGCTCTTCTTTATACTACAGTATATGGGCAAAGAAGAATACGTGTCTCTACTTTGTCAGTACCATGCACAACCATGCTGAGCAATCTTTTCCAGTCACCTGATTTAGATACCCAATTTTCATGTCTCTTGAAACAAGGTAATTTGATTGGTTTCTCTTCTTGAGGGTATTTGCTTTGGACTTGTATTTGCATTTTGAAACTGATTATCTGGTTGCTCCACCTGGAAATCGAATTAGTCACATTAGAGTGATTATATAGGGGTTTAGTAATCAGTTTCATTCTGAATGCAACAAAAGTATTTGTATGTAGATAAAACAAATTTGAGAAATATTATTCTGATTTTACAATACTTCTCTCACTTACTCTTTTTCTCAGAAGATAGAACATGTCAAAAACTCAACTTGTGATATGTAATTACTACAAACTTCAAACAACAGAAACACATCCAAACACTACCTTCTATACAGTTTATTATACCTGATTATTTGATATTTCAATATCACATAATCGCTTTCAAAATGCACATCTTAACGTTCCGAAATGTCACTTTTACTTGACTAAACGTTCCTATATGTATATATTGGTATTATTTACTCTAAAGGCTCATCTGTCTTCTGTAAGTTGCAGCGGCCAATGAAATTCCTACATCTCCATTGATGCAAGTGAGGGATCGTGTGACAGAACTTTGCATTAACATTCTTCATTCTTATCGAAAGTTTTGTGCAACTGTGTCATCATCTGGACAGCTTATTCTTCCAGAGGCACTCAAATTGTTGCCTTTATACACTCTTGGTATGTTTTTTTCATCAAACAAATCAAATTGAATCATGAGTTACCATTTTCTTTTCAGTTGTTTAAGGATGGAAGTTATTGACCAGCAAACTACTTATCGAAGCGCAAGGTATTGTATGATATTGATAGGTACTTAACCTCATTTGTTTATCAATTTCAGCTTTGATTAAAAGTATTGGACTGAGAACCGATGGGCGTATAGATGAGCGATCATATTGGATCAGTTATGTGACCCCAATCTCTGTGCAGTTGGCAGTCCCACTTGTGTATCCCAGGATGATAAGTGTTCATGATCTTGACCCGAAGGTATACTACAATTTAAGTTTCACTCAGTATTTTAATCTTTTATGCCTATATCTTACACAAGATTTGGTCCGTTTATTCTGAAGCTACAGGAAGCAGAAGGATCTATTATTCCTCCTCCTATACCCCTCTCTGGTGAACACGTGAACGAAGATGGAATCTATCTTCTTGAAAACGGCGAAGATTGTTTAATTTATATTGGAAACTCTGTAGATCCTGATATAACACAAAAACTGTTTGGCATCTCATCTGTTGCTGAAATCCCTAGTCAGGTATATTTGATTTTTTATTTTTCAACATGTTTAAGGAACTTGCATGCATTAGGTCTACACGTCAACCAACTTTCAGCCTATTTTATTCGTTATCTTTTTTAGCGAAGTTTTTTATTTGAGCCCTTTAAAGATAAACATAACCCAAATCGACTGATGGACTTATTCATAGTAAGTAAGACAAATAAGTACTGTAAAGTGGACTAATTATTTTTGCGGAAAGACTGAAGACTGTAAACAAGGTTACACATGTGTCCTCTATGTATAACTTGTACTTTTCCATCCAGTTTGTATTGCAGCAATATGATAACCCGTTGTCCAAGAAACTAAATGAAGTTGTAAATGAGATACGAAGCAAAAGATGTAACTACCTACGGTATGTGATGTTTATCGTATATGAACTTATCATTCAGGTTCCGTTGTAATTAATTATTGGATCTAATAGAAAAGTTCATTATGTTTCTTGCAGGTTAAAATTATGCAAGAAAGGAGACCCATCAGGTCAGTTTCACTATTCTTGTAGAGTTGTAGTTCTCCCTGTGTATAAAAATCTCGATAATTGATTCCATTATTTGTAAATATGCAATATGCCCTTTAATAAGTACGAGCATGATACCCGCGCGTTGCAGCGGATATCATTGAAAGAGTTTCGATTGTTGTAATCTTAAAGTCTTTTAATATCGTTAATTACGACCTCCTCTTGATCTTTAAATCTTCGGATCTCGTTAATTACGACTTTTGCTTCATCAGGATCCATATGAATAGACGTTGTACCGTCATAATTGCCGACTCCATATGAATGTGTTGTGTGTATTTTAGGGTATAGAGAAGACAGATATTAATGTGTAATGACTTAATGTGTCTGCTTTTGATGAAGGGTATTTTTATTTATTGGGAGAGGGAAGACTAAAGGGGTGAGGAAGGGCAAAAACGTAAAATCACATGTCCCAAATTTTGTAAACATTCAACATGGGTGGATAATTTTTAATAGGGAGTATAGATTAGATAAAGAAAATCGTGTGACCCCGCAATCCATATATAGGCAAAGAAATGATATATCCTTGTAAAAATGAGAAAGACTGGACTTACAAACACATCTGCCACCCATGTGGGGTGTGATAATGAAGAGTGAGAAAAATGTAAAATAAATAACATACCTGGTCAATCTTGCGTAAATTGTTGGTAACTGGTAAGTGCAACATATCTCTGTAAAAATCATATTACTAGGTAAATACTTAAAAAAGAAAATTTTTGCAAGTCATTCTATAGATAACTTGGAGACATTACAATAAAGTTAAATGTTGCAATTTAAATTCTAACTAATATTAATTTTTATTTCAGGAATGACATTCTTCTCGTATATGGTGGAAGACAAGTCTCCTAGTGGTTTGTCATATGTCGAGTTCTTAGTACATGTCCATAGACAAATTCAAAATAAAATGACTTGATGTTCTTGTCAGAAAATTACTTCAGTTTTGGTTACGTTATTGGGTTAGTACTTATACTTGAGGGGTTTGAGCCAAAAGAAGCGAAGTTCGAAAAGTTGGACTAGTTTTCATGGTTTCATCCATTTCTGGTGAAAAATAGTGAGGGAACAAATTTGATGGTAATTTCTCTCTAAGTGTAGCTTAAAATTATAAAATATACAGCTTTGGTCCGGTTTATAGTCATTACCATCAAAGATGGTTTGAGATATTAGTTTGTATATGTATTGTTCTTTTATAGTGTGAATTTGACTTATTTTAGCGTAACAAGTTTCTTTTAGTTATATCCTTGGGATTAATTGTTTAGAAGTGCAGGATTAATGTAATTATTTGCTGATCAGTGAGTTATGAATTTTATTAATTAGAATAATTATCTTTGTATTAATTTTCATCTTCTTGACTTGACATATACAAAGATGAAATTATCAAATTAAACAACTTGATGGATATTATATATATATATAAAAGGGAAGAAGAAAAAGAACCTGACCTGGTATCACATTCCTGTCTTCTAACACATGGGCCTATGGTCCGGCCCAATGTTAATACTAGTACTCTACTACTCTAGTATTAAAGATGTGTAATCATGAATCATGATGTGAAAGTGAAACATACGGTGTACTCTCTGCTATGCCGTTCGAAAATACGGTGTACTCTCCAGGCATATAGGCATGTTAGGTTACATTCGAGTAACGAGACCCAAAAGTTTGTTTAAATCACCACGATTAAACCTAGCTCACATACTCAATCACAGGAAATCTGGACCATCTTCGAACTATAGATACGACTAATAGAGTAATATATGAGGAAAGTGAATGTGCGCCTCTATCAAAACTTAAGTATATTACTCTCCACATTAATTTTTTATTTATTTAATGTATAATGAATAAATGATTTGGTCTATATGTTTTATATAAATTAAAATATTAACATATGAAAGGTTTTATGACTCTATTTTTTTTTTACTTAATAAACTTAATAGTTAATAACTTAATCATTAAGTTAAATTTGATGTTTCCTTTTTGACTTAATAAATAAACAAAAATAACCGTCAATTACATATATTTTACTTAATACAGACAAACATTCTTTATGTATTCAACCATTTAATACACTCAGCACTTAATGACTAAAAAAAAACAAGCCCCCTCATTACTTATATTATATATGCAAACAATTTAACCAGCCAAAAATCAGCTTCAATTCCCTTTCAAAAAATAGTAACACCACCACCTACCGATAAGTGTCCATCTAACATCAACGATACCATCCGTTTAAGCTTACGAATATAAATATATACGGCCTCATCGGGCTATTCCCGTAACCGTTCCGGCCACCCCAAGATGTTCACTTTGGGCGGTTTGAAATCTAAGAACTCTTCCAAGGAAAAAACATTATGGTCACCTTAGTGGTGGTTACGAAAACCTTGATTTAGCATGTAAATATTAGAAAGAATGTTGACATGAAAATGCTTTTTAATGAATCAGTATGAAAACATTATCCATGCATAACTCATAAGTAGATGTTACTATGACCATATTTTTAAGTATATAAAAAGAATAATGTATTGTAATAATGTACTTTCAAAATATCTTAATTAATTTGTCCTGAACCTATTTTCTTAAAATAACATGTTTACATTTTTGTTTTTTTCCTGTCCATACATTTAATATTTTTCAACAGAATATAATCACATCATCATATTGACATTTCGGGATCATTTAAAAGTTGTGTTCAAACAGCCTCTAATGTGTTTTAAATGCAATTGAAAGTATATCGTTTCAACAGAATTTCTAAGATTCAAGTGTTATTTTAGAAACTTTTGTTTTTGAAAATAGAGGTTTAATCACCATTCCTTCCAAATTCCAAAATGGCGAGAGATCTTTTGGTATCAACCTCTGCACCTTTTAAGTGAAGATAAACAAAAGTCCACATCTTACTTGCTCAATATCTCGTAGAGTACGAGATTGTATCTGTTAGATTTCATTTTAGAATTTTTTTTCTGACCTGGGAAAAAAAATTTTTTTTGTTATTTTAGATAATAATATATCAAGATAAATTTATGGCTACTCCTAGAATTTTGTTTATTCTCATTGGAGTCATTTATATGATGGTGAACCAGAAAATGCGGAAAGAACATGTACACACATGATGCTAGTATTACTTCAAAAACATCTCCAACCTCTTTAAATGCTGCTTTGTGTATTTACAACTATACCTGGGAAATACATTCCCAAAACAAATGCAACATTTTTTCTGTACATTTCATGCAGCAATTTCAATTTGCCAACGTTTTAATTTTGTTGACAGGAGTGAGTCAGTGAGACGAGCATTGTCAAAGGAAACAAAAATGAACTAAAAAAAAGTCAACGTGATCGTGCCAGTAACCTCAGTACTTCTCCGTAATCACTCATGCTACCACTTGAAAACCTTTTCATCCTTTCCCATATCTGCAAACTTCTCCTTGGCCTCAAAGGACCCGAACTAGAAGTAAGCCTAAACGAATCTACATCTAGCCCATGACCCGGGAAGCCACTTTCCACATCTAACGGAGACTCGTATGTTGGATAAGTGGATCGGGATGCACCTGGGGGTGGGCCTGAGTTTGTACTGTCCCGAGGATCAAAGTCCATGGATGCTAGATCCTCTTGGCTACAGGTTCTTGAGCCCAAATCTCGTGTTTCTTCACACTCATTGCATACCAATTTCAATGCCTGAACGACCTCACCCATGAAAGGTCTGTGTGACACCTCGGGCTGCACACACATTGAAGCTATTGCTGCTACTTTAGCTATACTGTCAAATGGAACTTCGGGGCTCAGTGATGGATCAATAAGCAAGTTTAAACCTTCTGGTGTTGGCAGGAGGGGCCGGGCCCATGCCACTAAGTTTTCTTGGCCGGGTGGCATCGACATGTCAACAGGTTTCCTTCCTGATAGAAGCTCAAGGAGTACCACTCCATAACTATAAACATCACTCTTCACAAGAAGATGGCCGGTCATTGCATACTCAGGAGCCACGTATCTGATTTCACATGACAAAAAGATCAAGAAAATAAACAAACATACAAAGCCGAAACAGATTCTATTAAAAAATAAAATTGGATAGGGCCGGTTAGGTATCGGATCAAACATGAAATCTTTGGCATGGGTATGGCAGACCTGAAACACTTATTGTCCAAAAATCTATACTTTTGTTAATAATTAGCATACCAAATATGAGTTCAGAAAACAATAACAATCCTAGTTTTTTTGATAAAATTAAGCAAGTTTTATTGATAAAAAAGTATGCATTAGGCGACTTTCGACCAAATCCTTTTAAATTATTCTTCAATGACATAAAACAGAACCCAAATCTATCATTTCGTAAAGCACAAGGTTTGAAGGAAGACAATTGTACCCGAAAGTACCCATGACACGTGTCGAGATGTGTTGGTTTTCTTCATCTAAAGCAGATCGAGCCAAACCAAAATCAGAAACTTTGGGAGTGAAGTCATGTTCCAAAAGAATGTTGCTGGACTTGAAGTCTCTATGGATGACTCTTGGGCTTGAATCTTCATGCAAGTAAGCTAGCCCACGAGCCGCACCCAAAGCTATCTTCAAGCGAGCCCCCCAATCCAGTGGTGCAATCTCCTTGTCTATCCCTGAGCAACCAAGTTTCCATGCAAACATAAACCTTCTTTATAAACAAAAGTTAGAGGCCGCACTAAGAGCCACTGGTTTAACGGTTAAAACGGGTAATTTTCATATGGAGCAAACAGGTTGAACTGGGTTTGACTCTAAAACACATATTATCCAATATAAATTTGACTCTTGTAATTCAGTGAGCCTGTCAATTATGATCACAAAATTATATTATATCAGTATTTATCTAACTTTCTGAATAGAATGATGTAGTTCAAGCATTATAGATACACTTTGGGCATCTTTCGGACCGTTTGGTGCATTTTCTTCCAAGCGATATGACATAACTTGAATTGACCCATTCATGAGTAAATGGGTTCACTTTGCCACCTCTATGAAGGATATAGTACGGAAAAAAAAACAAAACAAAAAACCAACAAAAAAGGAAGGTCGAACAAACTATTCTTCGGTATAAAAGGAATTCATTGCTAGTTTAAAACACATTCTAGCACATACCATGAAGATGAGATTCAACGCTTCCATTTGGAATGAGCTCATAAACCAAGCACCGGTTTCTTTCCTCTGTGCATATACCAAGCAACCGGACCAGGTTTCTATGGTGTAGGCGGCTAAGCATCTCAACTTCAGCCAAGAATTCCCGACCCCCTTGTTGATCGTCGCGTTTAAGTACTTTGACGGCAACTTTTGTCCCATCTTCAAGTAAACCACCATAAACACGCCCAAATCCACCTTCACCAAGAACCCCCAACTCGTTGAAGTTATCCGTCGCCTTCTCCATATCACTTAAACTAAATGTCTTCGCGGATCCATTGTAAGCTATAGTAGAGCGGAATGATAATGAAGCCGACTCGGGCCCACTTCCGGTCATTGATCCACCAATCCCTGCCATAATACACATTCTTTAACCACGAAAAACTACATACTTGTAACCATATGAAATAAATTTTTAAATCGAATATACTACAAATTCTTAAGGGTTAATCGCAGAAAATGAAGCATACATTATGCCTAATTCTATTTTAAATGTGTTTGTGGGACTATGTTACTAAACTATCCAGCAACTAAATGTTATAACTTATTAGATGCAAAAAAAGACACCACACTTCCTAATGTCTCTATGTGAAGCAACATGTGTCATTATTAACCACAAATAAAACACTACACTTGTCAGTCATTTCCAGTTATAGGTAACATGAATACATGACACCTTTAACAAATCGGACCAGAAATAAATTATGATCCTTTGGAGGTTTTGACGCAAAAACAACTAAATTTAGCAGTGGCAATTTCATTTTTTACCCAGTTATTGATGAATTGGCCGATTTTGGTTATGTTCGTCTCAAATGGGTCAGATAATGATTTAGCTACAAAATGGGGAAAATGCATTGACATGGTGAAAATTACATAGAGTTTTTTTCAAAATATACAGCCTCGTAAAAGTTTTAATCAACAGTTTTAACATTAAACTTTTTGTAATTGCATGTAAAAAGTTAGTAGTTAAAAAAAATCGCCGAGAAAATTGTTAGCACGTCAACCGGACCCCCACACATTGTAATTAGAAGTTTCAACCAGAACCCATATGCACCCATTAGCAACACACCCATCTTCCCATCTCTATTAAATTCTGTATCCAGTTTTGAGTTTTGGAGATCAATACTTGGTGCATATCTGTGTTGGTTACTATTTGTAGTCTCTCAAGAAGTCACATTCATGATTACCTGACGATTTGGTGACTGAAGGTAAAGTAGTTGTTGGGGTCTGTCCTGGCCGAGATCTGTCCCTATTTTTAACCAGCAGAACCCAAACAGCAACAGACACTAGAATCACTGCTACAACTGCTGACAGAATTATTATCGAAATGACACCTCCACTTAACCTATTGCTATGCTTCTGCTTACCCACATCAACACCAAGAGGCTTTATGTCCCTTCCATTGTTGCCATGACCATACGGTTCACCATTCATACCGTTTCTAGAAGATGGCATAGGCGGTGATGGAGGAAGACCTATCAACAACCAAAAAGTTTCAATTCCAAAAAAACTGAAATTTGCCTTGACTTTACCTATATATGGGGTGGGTCTTATATCAAATGGGTAAAAGATAAGCTTTAGTAAAAGGGGGAAGATGTCAAATGGGTCGAATGGACACAAGCCGCCTAATGTCACATTGTAATACATGCATCTCCCAAGTCATTTTACTAAAAAATTTAGATTATATTGTAATTGTAATTAAAAATACTTATTTATTTATATTTTTCTCAAAGAAATGGACAAAAAGTTTTTGCTGGTTAATATTACTAGACCCTTAGTGTTCCAAAGAACAAAACATTGAGAATTGCCATCTCTTAGTATAGGTACCTGGATATTTCACGTACAAAACTTCATAATCGCCAAAAAGAGAGGACTTAATAGGCACTTGCTTCTGCCATAGTTTTTGAGCTGTTATGTACGCGGTATAGTTGTCAAACTTTTCACCGAGGGGTACTAGGTCAATGATAACAATCGTTTTTTCAGAGTCTTGGTTGTCTTCATTTGCCCCCATGATTCGAACTTGACTTGATCTCATGAAGAGCCCGGTAGCCATTTCTGTAGCCAGCTCTGATACCAAAGGAAAAAAGGTATAGAGTGAGACGCCAAGGCCAAGCTCAACTTGCATAGGCAAAACACATTTGCAGGGTGTTCCAGGAGGAGTTGTGGTCAACGGCTCCACGCATGTCATGGACAAACAATCTGCATATTAAATATTAGTTAAGTGTCGGCATTGCTAAAAGTAAATCTTTATATATATGCACATCAGCACATGATTAAAACAACGTTTGGATGTGCCCTCACTAAGCCACTTCAAGCCGCGATAATCCATTTTAGGAGGTTCTTGGATGTGCATTTTGTAGATAGTGTTTGGATATGCTTCTGTTATTTGAAGTTGTAATTATCACATAATCTGACGGTTTTAAAGTGTTTGCCTGTTTGGAAAATTCTGATTAATTAAGAGCTTAATGTATAGCATGACCAGAAGAGACAAATTTGTCAGAAAGGCAGAGGTAAAAGTGAAATAACATAAGTCTCAAATTAGGTTGAAAGAAGGCGTAATAAAATAGATTTATTTTATCCTGGTGTAATTAGTTTTTGGCAATCTATATGAAACTATAGATGGTAAGAAGCAGATCAAAATTTTGAACATCTCAAAGATGATTATTATAGCTTCAACAAATCTTGTACACAACTTTCAATTTCTGATATTCAGTATCATATAGTCATCAAAACACACATCCACATAAAGTCATAAACCCCCAAGTAGAACAGAATACGCACACATGTTTAACAAGACTAACAATAAGCAATGAAGCATAAATAAATAAATCTTCATGAGAAAATTTGGCGAGTTTATGTACCTTCATTTGGAGGTGGAGGTGGTAATGCTTGAAGGGGCCTTGGAAACCTTGGTGAGGAACGGGTAGGAGAAACTTTAGGCGGAAGAACTGGCACTTAAAATATAAAGATGATAAATAGTACGCTTTAGGAAGAAACTAACAACACAAAGACAAGTCCCAACTATCACTTAAATTTGTAAAAATATATTAAAAGGAAAGAAGCACATGAGGATTTCCTTACCTATAGTCTGTATAGATGGTGATGTTCTAGGTGGAGAGACTGAAGGCGAAACAGAGTTTTCAATTCGAGGTGCTTTTCCTGCCAATAAATCAATAGCATAGGAGATAAGAACCTTCCCTCTAGCTCAGAGTGCATAAAAGACTTATTAACATCAAAGACGAAACCTTTATAGTGAACAACGATAACATCGACTTTCACTCGAATTAATTTGATTAGAAAGACTTTAGCAATGTGTACTAAAACTAGAGTACTTTTAGAAATCAACTACTTTAGATAACTTGGATGAGAAAATGTGTCGTACTGTTGGTTTAAACTGCCATATTCCACTTTTTCTAGTGCATACCAAAGTGTATTTTGGGTCATTTTAAGCAGGAAGCCTCTAAAATTACTTTGGGGTCACGATTTTCAATATCCACAAACCAAATTAGAAATAAAGTAAATATGTCGTTATATATTGCAGATTTCCCTTCTTGTAATGTGAAATGAAATTGAAAATATGCAAAACTGGTGCATACACAAATGATCTTTCGTAATTGAAGAGCATACCGAAATTAAAACACCTAAGTTTGTATCCGAGTATTTGGATACCTGGACTTGGTGGTGAAGCAAGATGCCTTGGCTTACTCACTGGACCAGATGGTGGTGGAGAGTAATGGTGGGCTGGCTTGTTCTTCAGGCCTGCTGGTGGTGGAGGATATAATGGTGGAAATGATGGCGGAGTATGAGATATTATAGCCGGAGATTTAGAACTTGAATATGGTGGAGGGGCATGGTCATTAGAGCTTGGACCTTTATGGACAACTGGATCTACATGAAAGGAAGGACAGACTATAAATTAGTACCATAATTAACTTAAGATTAAACTCCATACATTTACCAATAATAAAAGAAAAAAGAAAAGAAAAGACAGAAACCTTTCACTTGAGACCGTTGACTTGGAGCGATATCATTGGTTTGATTTTTAGGTGAAGGAGGAATAGGTGTTGATATAGGACTAATAGGAGATACATGAGGTTCTGCAAAACCAAGGTGCATTGTTATAAAAGCATTGTTCGATAATAAGTCAAAATAATCAGTTTAGCGTGTGTGGATAGTGGAGATATTTTAAAAGATAAGGGATAGGTGAGCGGTGTAGGTATTAAGGGTAGTGGAGATATTAAGGGTAGAATGGTCATTTTGCATCTAACTCTTTCCAAAAGGAGTTTCATTAAGTGTACTTTGGTCAATTTGCAACTAACCTTTTTATAACTCTTTCCAAAAATAGGTGGTTTAGATTTTTTTATCTAGTAATATATTATAGTAATATAGATATATTGTATAGGTCAAATCTTTAGGCTACCTGGTCGATCAGATGGCGGTGTCGCAAATGTAGAGTTGGGCGGCGGTGTGTTTTTTTGGGATATCTGAGGGGGGGATGCAACAGGCCCTGTGATAGCAAATTAAACAATATAAATAAATAATAAAATGTATCATGTTGATTACAGTTGCAGCAAACAGAAAAATGACATAATAATTACGAATTTCGAAATAGATGTTTCGACATGGTGAGGTAATGGGTCAAAACATGCAGTACTTAAATGAGTTCAATCGGGACGGTTTGGACCAACCTGTCAGCAATTTTTGTCCATTTTCTAATTTTATCAAAGTTCAATGTTTTTTACAGAACTATAAAATCTATATTATAATCCAATAAAGTGATATAAGTGGTTTAAGCATTTCGACCGCGTCAAACCAGTTTAGCACTTCAGCTAAGGCTGTAAATTTAACCAGTTTGACTCGTTGGAGGTGAAAATGTAACTCAAGACGATTGATTCATAAGTAAATGGGTTGAAACTCCTCCTTCAATAATGATGAAATGAACAAGAATACAAAAAACTCTACATTACCTGGTAAATGTGGTGGAGGCATAGTCACAGTAGGGGGGCTCGGAGGTGGATCTCTTGGAAATGTGCTTGAGGGTGACGGCACAAGTACTGATCAGAAAAAAAATAAACATTGGGGAAAATCAATTTGCTATTGCGAATCTTATGGACCATACAAATCTGAAGAGTGTCTGAGAGGAAAATGCATGCCCCTAGTGTATCAATTTGCCTTGTATAGTATTCAAACTTTGCCACACGCTCAGTGCCATCTTAGGTAACTATTACAACCACTTTACTACAAACTTTACTGGTTGCAATGATTCAAGATACTTGATCACATTAAAAGCACACATCCAAACACCACCTTATTTTAGAAAAGTTTTAAATCAAAAGAACAAAGAATATAATGGTAAAGCAAGCGAAAACCCACCTGGCAAATTTGGCGGAGGGACGGACAAAGTAGATGGACTTGGAGGTGGATTTGCTGGTAATGTGCTTGGAGGTGATGCCACAGGGGCTGTTTAGCATATATTATGGAAATATCAATATAAGTAATAGAAAGTTATTTTCTAATCAATTTGCAACGTTGACTTGATTCGTAGAGTTGTAAAATAACAGATTAAAAAAAAAGGTTACGCGAGTAATTTGACACATCTTGTGCTAGCCAAAGTCTTCCCTAAATTCCTAATATACTCTCTCGGTCTCTCCAGCCTTGATTCAGTGCAGAATTTGACTCGACATATCTGGTAGTTAAAATATCTAAAATACCTCTCAACAATGGACCTATGAAAACTAATGGCAAAGAGATCATTTGCAACTGAAACTAGGCCAAAAGGAAACCGGCAGTTTTTATGCAGGGATGCCCAAAAGATGAACTGTTACTTTGATGTTAGCGGTGGAAAAAACTAAAAAGGGTGGGTAGGACAATTTGGGTAATGGAACAAACATGTACTAAATAGGTGAAAATAGTTCAGGTCAGTCGAAACCACTTGTCAGATTCCTTTACGTTTTTTTTAATGAAAAATAGGTGTTAAATATGATTACAAAAAAAATACTCGTATATTATCAAGAATAATATAACAGTTGCAAAAAGCAATTTTGACAGGTTGTTTATGCAATAAAAATACATTTTGGGCACCTTCCGGATAAAGGCCCCATTTTATGCAATAACCTTTAGCTATAGCCCAAATCCACCCACTAAAGATTAAACATAACCCGGATAAAGGGGCCAACAGTACCACCTCAAATTTATCGATTATGTCGAGACAGAGAGAGTGACATATAAAAGTGATGTGAAAGTCACCTGACAGGTTGGAAGGAGGTACAGGGGTCATAGGTGGTGAACTTGGAAATGTGCTTGGTGGTAATTCAACAGGAACTGAAGAAACAATAACATGACAAAACAAATTATAACAGAAAACACATTTGCAGTTGATGAAATACTCGTAAAAAATATATATATTTCTTTACATGGCAAGTTAGGAGGTGGTACGGGCAATGCAGGGGATGTTGGTGGTGGTGGCATTGGCAAATTGAGTGGTGGCATAGGTGGTGAACTTGGTAATGTGCTTGGTGGTAATTCAGCAGGAGCTGCATGTACAAGAAAATGGCAAACATTTTAAAAAACATAAAAAAACTAACTGATCAAAAGTAGTAAAAAAGCATGGGTAAGTTTTTGACTAAATGAAACAAAAGGCAATAGATATTTCATTACCTGGCAAGTTAGGGGGTGATAAGGGCAAGACTGGGGATGTTGGTGGTGGTGCCATTGGCAAATTGGTTGGTGGCATTGGTGGTGAACTTGGTAAAGTGGTTGGTGGTATGTCAGCAGGTACTACATAAGCAAAGAAAAAGGCAACCATGTTAAAACATGGAAAATTTTGTAATAAAAGGCAACAAGAAGCAATAAATATTTCATTACGTGGCAAGTTAGGTGGTGATACGGGCAATATGGGAGATGTTGGTGGTGGTGCCATTGGCATATTGGTTGATGGCACAGGTGGTGCGCTTGGTAATGTGCTTGGCGGTACAGCAGGCACTACATAAGCAGAAAAAAGGCATACATATTAAAACACAAAAATTTTTTGAAAAAAGAGAATAAAAGGCAGCATCATTACGTGGTAAGTTAAAAGTTGGTACTGGCACTGTAGGGGAGGATGGTGGTGATGCCATTGGCAAATTGGTTGGAGGTGATGCAACAGGCTCTGCACATCATATGTAAAGTTATCAGTATTTTAAGTAATTACTTGATTGGATTAAATAATGGTTCATAATTATATACAGTAAGTTCACCAGGCAATATAGATGGCGGTGATTGGGGCATGGATGGTGGCACTTGAGACAAGGATGGTGATGCTGCTTGAGTCACTGGTGGTGGATTTTGAGGCTCTTCTTTTGAAGGTGGTGGACTTTGAGGCTCTTCTTTTGGTGTCGGTGCTATTTGTACTGCATTAGGCCATTCAAGACAAAATGTGTTTAATGAAATCATAATTTAATTTTCTTTTTCTACTGCAACCTCCGAATATTTGAGATTACGATCAGTTTGTAAACTACCCGGGACTGTTTGCGGACTGAGAGGAAGCTCAATGGTAGGTCCCTTCTCCGGTAGAGGAATTGGTGGCATCGATACAGGGACAGTTGGCGGGATGACTGGTGGGCTTGGTGCTGACCTTTCTGGAGTTGACATAATCGGTGCTGCAAATTGGCAAAATGCCACACATCAACAACATATACTCTATATAGAGAGTCACAACTGAAGAACATCATTTTGGAAATAAATTCCACTAGATTAATTCATCGCTAAAGTTGTTACGCAACATTATACTGCATTCCCTGAATATAATTGGTTATGGATATACCCTGCATGGAAATTCTGGATCCCCATTGCCTAAACTACTAAAAGGTTCAAAAAGCATCTTCTGGTCAAACTATGAATTTGAAAGTATCACACTTGACTTCAAAAGGCAAATTTACCTGCACCATTTGGAAGAGTCTTTGGAGATGAGGGTTCAAGAGGTGTATTCCCTAGGGGTCCTGATGCAGGCTCAAGATTGGTAGAAGCTGAAAGAAAAATATTCAATAATCTTTAAGCTGCATAAATTATTAAATATTAATAAACTTTAAAACATGACACTTTGTTTAGGCACTATAAAAATTAGTAATCATCCAGATCTTTATCAGTCTGCTGTTTCAAATTTCTCAAAAGGTGATCAAGTTTGTGAATTTTTGTTTTTGACCTCCAAATCAAAACATAAAATACATACGTATAACATTGACCCATTTAACACTCTATATGCATGTTTCCACTATTAGTAATCACAATACAATAACAAAAACAACTTCCAAAATCAAGAGTTATCAATAATGTAGCTCAAACACAAACACAAATATCAAAAATCAGGAAACTACAGGATCCAAAGAAACTTCCCAAATGGGCTATAAAAAAAAATTACTCCCTCCCAAATGGGTAGAAGCAAGCAAATAGTGGCTACATCCCACATACCCGCCCATGTCAGAATCGGATACTGTTGTTGTTGGTTATCAAGAAAATGGCTAGATTTAGCATATAACATGGTAAAAATCCAAACTTTTTTACATGGGTATTACCTGAAAATCCTTGAAGAACAGCAGAACTAGCAATGGCATAAACTTGCAACACCAACAACATATATTTCACCATTAAATTCATCCCATGAATTAATTCTCCAAAACTCAACTTGGCCCAAAAAGTATCAACCAAATATACTAATATAACAAAATATAACTCATATTATATATTAAATATAATAAATACAATATATACACACTGAACATGTAAAATCTTGAAGCAACAATAAAAGAAGAGAGAGAATGAGTTGGATCAAAGAAGACCCACAAACAAACAGTAAGCAACAAGCAATGAAGAGAAAGAAAGGCAGTTCCTTTAAACACCATAGAGAGGTTTCATTTTTTATAATATAAAATAATTATTAACTGATTAATATCAATTATTATTCTTAATATTAAATTAAAAGAGTGTAACAAAATGCTCTGTTATTTGCAGCTGATTCTTAAGGATTAGTAGTAGCATGTTATTGTTACAGTTACAAAACAACTGTAGTCTTTTGAAAATGAGTGTGTAATATTATATTAGTAGTTGTATTTTGTATTATTATACAGAAAATTAAAAAATAAGAATATATGCTTGTAGTATATTACCAAGATAAAAAGAATAAGAAAAACAACACTTGAGACAATCAAGATTGATTCTTTTATATATTTGTATTAAATAATTGACCTTTTTTTTTTTTACTAAATTTAACAAATTTCAAGAATCAATAAAGAGTTGGTGGGAAGGAATGGTTGTCTATATATTTTTTTACATAGGAATTTTCTTGAGATTAGGAAAATAACAAAATACTATAGTAAAAGAATAACTATACAGACTAAAAAAATGGTTGAATAGTAGAAAAGTTTAATGAAAAGATAAGAAAAGTGTAAGATTAAAAAGTATTGGCCAAAAGATAAGAAAAGTGTAAGATCAAAAAGTATTGGCCGTTTGACTAATAGCTACAAATCATGGTTTTTAAGTTGATGATGTTGGGCTATGGGAAAGAAATAAAGAGGTGGCATGTGTCAATTTGCATTTGACAACTCACCTTCTTTTGCGTCCATCCATTTCATGACAAACCATTTTTGTGTAATTTTTAGTAGTATCTGTACTTTTATTTCATCACTTCTATTTTACATTACGTGTGTGACACAATCAACATACATTTGAATAAAAGAAGATTAAATTGGAAGTAATAATAGTTGACAAAAGATATGGTTTTAATATAAATAAAACTAAATTACTAGTTTGATTAAATTGTAAGTAATAATAGTTTGACAAAAGATATGGTTATTTTTTTCCAGACATTCAGTCAGTATGCGATATCAAGAAAAGTACACGGTATAATGGTGAAGTCTTATACGTACTCTAGACAACGAGATTCAAGTTCGAATTCGAGTCACCATGTAGTTGTCCGAATATATATTAGTAGCATATAATTAACAACTTTTATTTTACAGTTTATAATAGTAATCTATGAAGTTATATGTAAAAAACTTCTAACTTAAACATAATTATTTTCAAATATTAACATAATATTTCAACGTTTAAACTCAATTGTATAAATAACATATAAAGTTCAACAAATTTAAGATTTCATTAAAAAGGAAAAAAAATGTTTGACCCGAGTTTTGACCCAATTCGACCAATTTTTAATCGAGTCGGTCGATTTTAGACCGACTCAAACAAATTTGACCAAAGTTAACCTAATTCTTGACTCATTGATTGATTTTTAGTTCCCGTTGAATCGAATCCTCATGCCTTAGTTCCATATTAATTTGTCGATCTGGTTTATTTTTACAAACTTGGTTACAACCAAGTTGGTTGTTACTATCAAGATCCTCAAATTAAATACAAACTTTCCATAAATAAAAGCTAATAAAAACTAGCACGGTATCCACGCAATGCAACGATGGTTATAGTGTCGACGGTGTGATGGTGGGGGTGATTGTTCATGGTAAAGACGACATTGGATAGTGTAAATAATAGATTAAATAATAATTGATGTAAAGAGTTAATGAATATTTTTTAAAATAAAAAGGATTAACACTGCAATTTAAAGGATTAACATTGCAATTTAATCGCTAAAATCATTTTAAACAATTCTGTCTATGTAACTTTCAACAAGAAAAATTATCTTTTTACAATATAATATAGATAAATGATATATATATATATATATGATAGAGATCAAATGAGAGTGTACCGTAATGAAAGAAGGGTGAGAAGGTTCATTTTTGATTTTTTTTAACTTGTTTTTTAAACTTTTTTCCTTTTTTTCATTATCTCTTTAATTAAATTATTACATATAAAAATTTAAAAAAAGTTTTAAAAATATATTTTTTTTCAAATGGCGTAGTCCGTAAGCTATAGGCGAAGCCTTTCGGCTTATGGCGGAGCCATAATAGCTAAGGGCGAAGCTCGTTAGGTAGATCACCCCATCATCGAGCACCACCTATGACCTATCACCCTCTATTACCTATCACTCTTACCAGCTACCCTTATTAATATTCTTAAGAACGAAACCCGTACCGTACCCTTACATGTATAACAATCTAACTCGGGTTAGAAATTTTTATTTTTTTAAAATTTTTTTTTTATGTATTGAATTAATTAAAAAAAAGAATAAAAAAAGTGAAAAAAAAATAAAACTAAAAAAAAACAAACTAAAAAAAATAAAAAAAACGAACCTTCTCTCTCTTTAACAATCTTTTCTCTCGATTTCTACCCTATATATATATATACCCTATATATATATATATCAAAACTCTTGACCCCATATATCCAAAAGTTTTAATCCACTCTAATAGATCAATACATATAATTAAGATAAATATGTTTTAATATATGATTAAATTATTCGGTAAATAAAATATATTATTAATAATTTTACCTTTTAAGTTGAGTATTTTGTTTTATCATATCTCATACCATATGTTTTTATCTCAATTTTAAACATAGTTTTAGACCTATATTCTAAGTATATTTATCATTTAAGACAAAAAAAATGAAATAAAATTCATTCAATACAAAAAATACAATTAGGATTGGGACATATCATTTTTGTATAATCTTCAATAATCAATAGTAATATTATTGATACCGAGACTCATACAAAACAGTACAATCCCACATTTATCCTTAGTTTTATCATCTCTGTGAAGTTCCAAGCTACAACATTTTGACCAAAAGGTATCTCTATACCGAATCGATATAAATGTGTGAATGTCAGTTGTTTGTCCAGTGGCAACTATTATTTATTTATTTTTTATTTTATTATCGGAAGTAATCGATTTTTAAGTTATAAAGTAAAAGTGTTAACCTAAACGAATAAAAAGACAGGTGGTTTTGATCCACTCATATTAGTATGATGATGATATTGTGGTCATAAATTCAAAATTTTATTACACATTATCTATAATAGTTAATTTACTAAATTATAGAGCTGTGTCCAACACTGGACACGGGACTTACAACATTATTAATATTAGATATTACTACATGTAACTCATAAAAGCTTATAAGTTCAAAGTTGAAGATTTAAGTAGATACTAAGTATTCAATTCAAATGTCAATAATGTTAAACTAATATAAAGAAAACTAATAATAAAATAACATTGGAAACATATACCCTCCTTCATCATTTGAAAAAATTCTATCATAGACGAAATTTGTTGTAGTATTTTTTGTCTTCTCATCTTTATAACATATTAACACCTTAAAGCCCGTTCTCGACTTAACTCGAGATACTGCAATGTACAATTGTTCGTGTGTGAAACCGGGTTTTGTAGATAGAAACCAATTTTAAAAACATTGTAAAAATAATTATTTTAGTTATTTGTTTTGTATTAATTACATAAAATTATGTAAAAAACTAAACGATGATATCAACGAGAGCCAACTTGATAAAATCGAGCGATATGATTGGTTAATAAGTCATTAGTTCAACTGTCTTTTAGTATATATTAAAATTAAAATTAAAATTAAAATAGTACAATTACTATTAAAATCTTAATATATTTACATTAAATTTAATTTATTCTTAATTAATTAATTATATATAAGATAAAACATATTATTGGATATATATTAGCTATTATTATGTATTTATTATATTAAATTTATCGGGGTAAAAAGTGTAAATTTGTGATTAGAAATTAAAAAAAGTGTAAAGTAAAGTCAAAATTGAAAACAATAGTCAACATTATGAAATCAATAGCTATGATTGGTCGATAAGTTATTAGAGCAATTATGTTTTAGTATAATAAAAGATTCGATTACCAGTAGTATATGATCTAAAGAAAAAATGAAAGTGAATGTTGTCGCCTTTCACGTGTCAAAAACCACAACATGAAAGTTACACAAGAGATTAGATTCCCTTTTTGTGAGGTAGCTTCTTAAACATGTGATACGTACACCCAATATTTGGTGGGCTCATTTGATTATTCATCAGTCATCACTACACTTCAAAAAACGAAGGTATTACAGTATTTGTTTTGCATTAAGATCAGTTTTTAGTTAATTATTTTATGAGACATACGAAACATAATACTGTATCGTGTCAAGCTTAATTTTTTTTATAAAAAAAGAAAAAAAGAAAAAGTGGATGACCTATACGAATGTAACAGAACAAAATTTTGCGAAGACTTCTTGTAATTGTTTGACTGCAAATTCTTTATCTAATAAACAAACGAACATATAATTATTTATTAAATTGTTCGCTAAATCTTATTTGTCCATTTATAGTATGATATACGAGTACATATTTACACACATACATTAATTAATTAAGTATTCCTACACAACTCTAATAATTAACAAGTTGGGCAATCATGCATGGTGCGTATCTAAGTGGCTGCATGTTTTACCCCGAATGACATTTAATGTTGTAGATATCGTACTGTTTGGTGATTTATCCGGAGGTTTTCTCTGTGAACTACCACGATGATATCCTACCCGGTGGATTAGAGCCCGCATATAGGCTCTGACCGAACGAAAACATAAACAAAAAAGAACAATATATATCTAAAACATTATATGTTTATGTTTGTGTTACCGTGTTCATTTATTTGTTTCAAAATGACCGAAAGAAGAAGATTATTCTAATAATACATAAGTATGCATTTAATTAATGTTAGTGTTATCTTAGCTTAAATTTAAACCAGCAAACAAGAATACAAAAATTATGTTCGTTTAAATGTTTGTATTATTTGTTCGTCTAAACTTAAACGAACTCTGTTTGTATTTGTATGTTTTGTTTATAGGCCTAACTATAGGAGTAGTTTTAGTTACTCATAGAAGTATAATTTATGTCCGTCTTGGTATTAATCGAGAGTTAAAACTAAAAAGTTGCACACCTTGATAAATAATATTGTGTTGTAACATTAATTTGTAAATGCATGATATATTCTTTTATGCTTAACATTATCTTTTCACATAGACACATACTCACATATATAGCCAATCAAAGTATATCTGTCAATTCTAGTGAAATTAAATGCGCATTCAAAAACCAAATATGAAAAGCTTATGTGATGACTAGGTAGGATATGAAATGGGACAAGAGGAAGATTGATATTTGAGACCACATGAAATCTAAGGACAAAACAAATAATGTCTTCCTTCCTTGAAACTATAGTACGTTGTGTAATAAAAGTTTAACTCTTAACAAAAACGAAGACAAGAAACTATATGCAGTGTTCATCAAAAGATATATACAAAATAAACTACAAAAGTGAATATCAGATTTTCTTATATTTAAGTTTAGGTATGTAATTTTTCGTATATTAATACTACATTTTTGAGTTTTTTTTACCAAAGAAAATAAAGGGAATGATAAGAAATGTATTGCTTTTGCATTCTTGAATTTCTTTTTACATAGGAAAAGAATAGAATGGATAGGATAATTTAAGTGTTTTGGAGCCCAATTTTTTCCGGCCATATATGGTCTGATTTGGATGGAAATATTACTATTCTGTTGTTAATTACAAATCTACCCCTTAACAAACCCTTTCTTCTCTACTGTTGGCGGCAATCCTTTCTGGGTTGTTTTCTATTGTATAATGGTTTAGAATAATGAGGGGTTTTCATTCTAGAACAAGTGTACAAAATTTGATTCAATCGAAGAGAAAAACATTAGCAAGAAAGAAATATCAATGATAATTGAGGAAAGCATTATCTTTTAACCCATTTTTGAGATACTCCATGTGCCGCCTCAATATTTGGAATAGGAGAGTTTCAGATTTTTAGCTAACCTCTAAATTGAATTTGGTATTTTTTTTATACTGTTTTATAATATTTCGGTGTTCAGATCCAGTTCTGAGATTAAAGCTTTTAAGATTATATATAGAATGTACATAATTGTAAATTTGGATTTTAATTTTCATTTCTTTTATTTATTTTCTTCTCCTTTTTTTTCAACTCAAGAATGCATATTACATAACACAATTTCTAATCATTTCTTATAATTTCTATCCTTTCCCTATCTTTTCTTTCCACTTTAAACTCGAGAATGTAGTGTAAGAGTAATATTTTAATTGGACATATTACATATGTAAATGGTTTGGGTCTCATGTTATAATGGATTAAAATATTATCATGTGAGAAATTTCATACATGAATTTATATATGAGACAACCTTATAATATTCTCATCCCAGAATAAACAACGTACACATCAGAGTCGGCCCTGATGCTGGGCCAGCTGGGCTCAAACACTGAGCAACACTTTAAAAAGGGGCAGCAGTGTAGAAGTTCAGTTCATCCATTACTAGGTTCATTTAGTTGAAATTTAAAGCCCATGATAGGTATGGATTTAGTAATTACTAATTAGATTAATGAAACGGTTAATAACAAAAAAAAACTTACTTGGATAACCAAACTACTCTTAAGAATCATATGCTTCGAGTCATACTCCAAATTAATAAAAAGAACCTTTCAAATATACCGTTATGAATTAAAAAAAAAAAGCGATACATTGTTGATGATATTATACAAATATACTGGCCGCATAAATAGACAATAATAGCGGATATATATATTGATGATATTGCTGTGGATGCTTGGATCATAATGCCGCTGAAAAGGTAAAAAGAAGCGTCGCCATTGGAGTTACAGAGAAACGAGATGTAAAAGACTAGAAGATTAAGCCTTTGTGTAGCTTTGAATTTTGGATATATTATTCAACAAGATATCTCACCCGGGTGTTGCCTCGGAAGACAATACATTTGTTACGATTTAATAGAAAAAATTATTTAAATCTATTAAAATAAATATTTGATTGAAATAACAAAATGTATAGAAATAAGTATATTAGTTACGACATTTTGATACGCGTTCATATATCGAGGTTAACATACCACAAACTTTTTGAAGAAAACATGAATTATTTAAATGATTAAGAATAAAACAAAAATTGACATTTGTCAGTTAAAAAATTAACAGTAAAACTTTTGTGTGAAAGTGAAAGTAGTTCGCATAAAAGCTTAGTGCTAAAAGGGTTAGAGGCTAAAATGTTGTGGTGAAAATAAAGAAAAATCAAAAAGTATAAAAGTTTAGTGTTAAAAGTGCAAAGGGTTAAAATGTTATGGTAAAAATAAAAAAAGTAAAAAGGTTATTATTCTTTGTATGCGACTATTAAAAAACGAACAGTAAACTTTTTGTGAGAAAATGAAAATAGTTCGCATAATAGTTTAGTGCTAAAAGTGTAAGAGACTGAAATGTTGTGGTGAAATAAAAGAAAACCAAAAAGTATAAAACTTAGTGATAAAAGTGAAAAGAGTTAAAGTGGTGAAAATAAAAAGAATAAAAAGTTTGTGGTAAAAATATAATAAAATCAAAAATTATAAAAGTTTAGTGTTAAAAGTGTGAAGAGTTAAACTATTGTGGTGAAAATAAAATGAAAAGAAAGTCTATGGTGAAAATAAAAGAAAATAAAAAGGTAGAAAAGTTAAGTGGTAAAAGTGTAAACATGTAAAGTACTGTGGTAAAAATAAAAAGAAAGAAAATTAAAAAGTATGAAGTTTAGTGCTAAAAAGTGAAAAAAGCTAAAGCATTGTGGCGAAAACAAAAAGAATAAAAAATTTGTGGTGAAAATAAAAGAAAATCGAAAAATATTAGAAGTTTAGTGCTAAAAGTGTAAATAGTTAAAATATTGTGGTGAAACTAAAAAGAATAGAAAATTTGTTGTGAAAATAAAAGAAAATAAAAAGGTATAAAAGTTTAGTGTTAAAAGTGTAAAGTGTTAAAGTATTGTGGTGAAAATAAAAAGAAAATAAAGTTCACTATTCTTTACACGAAAATCCGTACTTTTCTTTTTAATATATATATTAATATTAATTTGTGTGGTTGTAGTCGATTGAATGAAAAAAAAAATCAATAATAAGAGTATAAGGAATTATAGTTTATAAAAGACTAAAGTCAAAGGGATATATACTCATATAATCAGGTAATGTTTTTCCAATATTATTCTTTTTATTGTTGTATTATTATTATTATTTTGCCCTAAAAACATATTTAATCATCTATATTATGTTTTTTTGTGTATAACCATCCTGTGCTCAAAATAAAAGATAAAAAGAGAAAAACAACAAGAATAACTTGCTCAACTTTTATAAAGATCTTTAACTTTGAAAGTAGTCTTATTTATGAAATACCATGACTCAAGAACGGTTAAATGGTTAAGCAATTTTAAGTATTGAAAGTAGTTTTTTTTAGCTAATGTTGATTATACTAATTGAAGTTCTACACGTATCAGTTTAGGTGATTCGTATGTTGAAATTTCAATTTAAAGTGTACCTCCTCAAATTCTAAACTTGCAATTATTTATTTATTTAATAAAATCAGCGTAGGGATGAGCCGCCTAACGTGACTAGGTTTCAAACTCTTAAACTTTTTGTGTTGTATTATTTAGAATTTTTAACATGGGGCAAATTTTCAACTATCAAGCCCTGAACATCAAAATCTTTAGGACTGGCGCTGGTACACATATACTTAAATTAAAAAGTTGCAAAGAAGATGACGGGATTAATGTACGAGTTTTGAACATGATAACAATGCAAAATACACACAGGATACGGTCTCCCCGCTTACATACATTATTTACCACACACATACCTAAATTAGTCACACATATATAATTGTATTGTATGTAAACACCCACAACATTACATGTACGGGGTATCTTAGCAGATCGAGTGTTGTGTTTCAAATAACCAGGTTGGCATGTCTTAATAACTTGTAGGTAATACTTGTTACATGTTACTAATTACTTTTAACTAGGTCAAATTCTCTAACATTGCGGATAATGCATGAATATGTCATGATGATGCATAGTGTATTAATTAATGTGTGAACATAATATAGTCTTTCAATATATATTTGGTTGGGGTGAGAAAAAACCGAACCGAAAAATCGAAAACTAGAAAAAAACCGAGAAAACCGAAAATTGAACCAAACGGATTGGTTTGGTTTTTGTTTTCTAAAACCGGACGGATCGGTTTGGTTTTCAGTTTCATATGAAAAAACCGATAACAAAAACCGAACCGAAAACATATACGAGTACTTATTATACTTTATCTTCACATCTAACTATATTTATATTTACTACTAGTTACTTTATTTGGCATTAGCGATGCTTCAGTTTTATACATTATGTATTTCGTAGGACTATGAACAAGGTGGCCGGTGTGCAAGTAATATAGTTTTGCTTCAGTAGTTTTTTTTATATATTGTGTGATATAATTTTATATATTATAGACTTGAAAATGTGATCATTGCATTACAATGTTAATTATACATAATTTAGAATTTAGCTTTGTCGACTAGATATACACATTTTAGTAGGGATCATTCCATTTTAGCAGGAATAATAGCTCTAATGTGTTTTTTTTTTACGTTTCAGACACACACATATATATATATATATATATTATGTAGGATGACCATCTAACGAGAACAATATAAAAATAAGAACATGTAATAACAATATATATATATATAACCATAAACTTTTTATTATCTTACAAGTTAATTTTGTTATTTGCAGTCTTGCAAGATGAATCTAAAACATAAAATTAGTCCTAACTATTAATGTGTAAATATTCTTTCCTCATACAAGAAACAATGACACTTTTATTTCAATAACCAATAACTTATTTTCATATTCCAGTTAGTAGTTGCCATTTGACTCTAAATAACCAAAGCCAAAAAGAAAAGAAAAAAAGATAAAAAAAACGAAACCGAACAAGACGAAAACTGACTCTAACGGTTTTTAGTTTTCAAAAACCGAATTGTTCGGTTTGGGTTTCGGTTTTGGGCCAAAACCGACGCAATCTCACCCCTAATATTTGGTTACTCATTGTTTTTTTTTTCTATAAAAAATGCAAATTACTTGCGAATATCAGAATGTCTAGCATATGTTGTCTTAATTGGGTCCATGTTAATTAGATAGACCTCAATACTCAATTTAAACCAGTCGATGAAAAACTGGCCCCTATCATACAAGATTTTTTTAAAAAAAAATTAATTAAGACCTATCCTATCATAAACAAAAATAAATAGACATGGGTATTTACTTTATAACGTAGCTAGTTTAAGCAACTACGAGATTTTTTTTTGAAAGGTGAATTTCGCTTGAGAACTTCGTGTCCCGATTCGACAGCGGGAAGTCTAACATACGTTGTCTTAACCGGGTCTGCGTTAAAGAGCTCTCTCGAAGTAGAAATGTCTATTTCAAATACCCGATTGGGGAAAAAACCCCTACTAACCTGCCTGAAGGCACGATGATCAATAGGGGTAAACCCTGCCTACCCAGACTTGAACCTGGGTATACCCAAGTCAAGCCTTCATAGAAAGACTTCATATGTACTTCCCAAGTCTTAAACCCAAGACCTTTTGTTTGTAAGACAAGTGCTTAACCACTTAAACTAACTAGGAAGTACTAAGCAACTACTAGATATAGATATAGAATCATTTGTATAAATTAAAATGATGTGTATTCAATATACATACATTTAAATCCAACTTTACAATGGTGCATGCATATACAATTACTAATGAAATGACCCAATTAGCATATCATTCACAATGCAGAAGTTAAATGTGATATTGTATTATAAAGGTGAAAACAAAAAAGAGAACATGTTCTCTGATACATTATTCTCCACATGGGGTTGGTTGGCTTCTTCAATTCCAAACCTGGCCTTGAAGAAAACTTTCTCATGTGATATATATTAAAGACATTGCAGATTCTGTACTCGCTAGTATCTATATATTAAGTACAACACCACCCACCACCACCATTAATTAATGCAAAGCTTAATTTAATTAATATGGTACACCGATCATTTGTAAACGAAGTTTCACCTGCTCTTATGACATGAAGTCCATTACATAAATCACTTGATATCAATATTATACTTATATATAAAACTAATTATTATGTCGAATTGTTTTTAATGTTCATGCATACAAATTGCACCTATCAAAAGTTCAAAACTAGTGGAGTAGACTGCAATATATGTTGGGCGAAAAGTTCGTTAACTACTTGGCCAAAAGTTTGTTTATGTTCATTTGTTTTGTTTTTTTGATTAGTAAAGGAAATAAAAAAATATAAAAAAAGATTTTAAGAAAAAGTCATGGGGGAATCTTAGTCCCAATGTTATAATTGGGTACCAATTGATTCACCCCCTATAAACCATATGATGCTGGTACAACACCTTCATCCTAATTACCACATGACCTGATCACCTCGAAGGATTGAACCCATGTTTTATAGCTTCACATGTGCACCTAGACTTCATTCATAAGATCTCTCACAATAACACACCTCTTCCACACTGCCATATCAACTTTTCTCTCCCCTCATCCACCTCTTTCAAACTCACTCACAATAACACTTCTTTTACCACTTTTATTTACTTTTTTTTACCTAAAAATAAATAAACTATTATTTTTAAACAAAAATATTATATAAATTATAAACATTATATTAATTTATATTAAGTTAACATAATATAGCTATATTAAAAACTTTAAACTGAATTAAAAATAGAGTAATATTTAAGGGACTTAACTGAACTTTCTTTAAATATAGAGGGACTAAAAGTGGTTAGTTTAAAAAATGCTACTTCTTATTCTTCTTTGTTTAACACATGCACACACACATATACACCATACACATATATACACACACTATATATAAACATAAAATAAACCAAAAAACAAAATTTAAAAAAATGAAAAGCTTGACCCACCTCTCCCTCTCGTCAACCTCCTTTGACCCATCGAAGCCAATCGACGACAAACCCCATCGACAGGGTGCTCACAATAGGTTCCTCATTGACGACCCCATCGATGGGGTGTTGATGAGCTTATTGTGAGAGGCCTAATGAGCATCTTAGAAGAAATTATTTTTTGTGCCTAGCAGAAATTAAATTTGGGACCTTAGAATCAAAAAGCCAACTTTTTGCTTGTACATAAAAAAGATTTTTTGGTGTTTGGTTAAACGAATTAATGAAAAAACATAAATAAGACTATTCTTTCTCTTAACAAAGAAAAACCAACTGGGTTGGATCAGTGGTTGGAGCTCATGCCTCTAGAAACAGAGGTCATGGATTCGATCCTCATGCCCAGCAAAACTGGAGGTCCTTTTTTACCTATGGTAGAACCTGGAAGCAACCTCTCTATCTTTGGTAGGGATAAGGCTGTCTACATATCAACCTCCCCCATACACCATAGAAAACCGCATTGGGAGTTACTTTACTTTACTTTTTTTCTCTTAACAAAGAAGCATTCCTTTGGTTATGTTCACTTATTAAAAAACCTAACGGAACAAATACTAACACCAAAAACCTTTTGTTTAATTGGTTAAATTACTTAAATGAAGTGACATAAAACCCCTCAATTTTACTCGTTCACTTCACATATCACCCTAATAAAAGTACTTACGAATTTCAACATTGGATTTAAATTAGAGGAGATTTAAATTAGGCTAAACCGCTAAACTAATCAAAATCATACAAGAAGACATCATCAGGGTATTTGGGCCAAGTAAGGATATCATATCAGCTGGGTTTGTAATTGGGCTAAATCGTCTAGACTGGTGTACCCTGCAGCCCTGCTCTATTTTTGTTTTTTATCCCCCAATCCCAGAATTGAACCAAAAACAAAAAGAAACACTTGTGTATGATTCCTTCATCTTTTCCACTTTCCATTTTTACATCACAAAAACCCTCTTTAAATCACAAATCCCCAACACAGATTATTTCCGAGTTAGCATAACTAATTTTGTTTTAATAATAATTAAATGGCAGAAAAACCCCAAGCAGTTGAGGTATTATATTGTGGTGTTTGCGGGTTACCCGCTGAGTATTGTGAATTCGGACCCGATTTTGAAAAATGCAAACCTTGGTTGATCCAATTTGCTCCCCAGATTTATCCTGATCTTATTAAAGGTAAAAAAAAGGAAAAAGTTTGTGTTTTTCTGACACCCTTTTTGCTGAATTCGAAAACCCTTTTGATTTTTGTTATGAAATGATTTAGATTCCAATGAAAAGGAAGTTGATGGAGTTTCCGCTCAGCTTCAGTCGTCTTCGATATCGGATGTGACTTCCGCTTCTGGTAATGTTGGTTTTGTAGGCATTGTGAATTGTTATTGTTAGTTCATAGCAATATAGCATGCTTGTATAAGTTTTTTGATAAATATTGCCATGTCGTTGACACCCATCCCATTTTCAAATATGATCTTTAGCAAGTTCAAGATATGTGGCCAAAAATAAGACGATCTTAAAGAAAAGTAAAGAAATGTAATGTGTGTTCGTTCGAAAAAACTTTGTTAAAAGATTTTTCTAATTATTATAATAATAGCAAAATTTTGAACTTTTGACCCCCACAAGACTACCGTACCTGATAAAAACCATTACTTTTGCCCCCTTTTGACAAATTTTCCAGCTCCACTCCTGAACATAAGTACTACACGGCTCATGCTTGTAAGTTGTATCTGTTACAATATATATATATATATATATATATACATGCTATGCTTAGTACATATGCTAGTATTCTATATTTTATGCATAGCTTCTAGGTATATAACTGGCCTAGGAATCCAGGATTAGCTAAGGGTGTGTTTAGTTGTTGAAAAACAAGATTTTTTTTATGAAAGAATTTCAAGGAGACCTGTTATATAAAAAGCAAGTTCGAATTTCAACCAAAAAATTCCATAAAATAGAGAAAAATCACTTTTCGGGTTTATAATAATGTTTTTGAAGCCCGCCTATATAGTTATCAACTATTTTCCTTTACTTAATACAAAAAAACTCGTTATGCTTTCCATAGTATCAAAACTTTAAAATGAAGGTGAATAAACGTGTTTACTGAAGTATTAGTGGTTTTCTAGAGATGAAAAGCACCTTTGTAAAATTTTATATTTTGTGTCTTTCACAAAAAGCTTCGTATCTTGGAAGAATGATTAGATATCATACTTATGGCTCCCCAAAAAATTGGCAGAAAGAGAGCATTGATGGAAGTGTCTATATTGTAATATTAAATGAAAATGATAGGGCGTCATGGTTTTGAATTAGAAGAGGGATGGAATACAAAATTGCAGATGTGCCATAAGCCCGTGACACACCTGTTGCAATCCAATAGGTATATGATCAGAACTTAGGACATCTAGGCTACTTTGAGTATGTTCAAACTGCCATCTCTATTTAGTTTTGTGTTTATACATGTGCATATGTAATGTTGTGTTCATACTTATGCTCACCGTATCCCTGCACTTGTATCCTTGCTCATGTTCAGCTGTAACATTTTATCTTTGTCCAAGATTACTATAGAGGATAATTTACGGTGCAAGTTTTCTTTGTTTCCTCTGTTTGACTGATCAAACCCTTAGGGTATGTTTAGATACAAAAAGTTTATCTTTATAGTTTTCCATAATCATGTTTGGAGAAAATGGAAGTTTTTCATGCAATTTTTTCTGGAGAACACACTTAGTTCTCTACTACTAAAGATGTTTTTTAGCTTTTGAATGTTCTATGCAGTTTATGGTATGTAAATAGTGCATTTCTGAAATTAGGCTTTGAGGCTCTCACATCTTTATGTTATTGAATTTGTAGCTGCAGGCTCTTCAGCACCAAAACAAGAACCAGTAAAGAGACTTCCAGGGGGCAAGGTTAAAAAGAAGGTCTGAACAGCAAGTTTTCAATATAGTTTATATACATGCATGACATATATGCAGCGCATCCCCTATATCTATTTTTTGTGCTATATTTCACCATTTCGCCACGAAAGATTGACAATTATAAAACTTGAAGAATTGCTGGTGTATGTTATAGTGGTAATTTTGTTATGGTAGTGCATAACCTGATAGGAATTCATGGATCTGCCATTGTTTGAGGCACCAACTTGCAACCTTGAGTGGCAAAACAAGAGATGTTATTAAGATACTATCATCTTATTTAGGGTTTATGGACAATTCATAGCAGCGTTTTATCTATACCTACTGTTATTTCACTAAGGAGTTGCCTGTTCTTGTTCATGCTTATAGTGCCTGACATGCTAACAATAGATATTAAGGAATCAATGTAGTATAGGTCATTAACCTAAACAGAGAAATTTATGGGTAAACTAAATTACCGTGGACAATATTTTTTCAACTTATATTGCAAGGACAATAGAGGCCTAAATTGGACGATAATGGGTTTTCATGGCGATTGGTAATTGGTATCATCTCTATATATTCTGCAGTTAATTCTATATGAACAATGAAGCTAAATTATAGCGAGTGCCATTTTTATATTGTATACTTTACCTAGTACTCTAGTAGAGAATGATAACCATCTACGAGACTATAACTGTCTGGATCTCCAGGTTGTTGCATATGTAGTTCCTGAAGTTTGTTAACAATGTGAATCGAACTTGGATGTTTTTTTTAGGAGAAACAAGAAGTAATAATTGAGAAGGTAACCCGCAACAAGCGAAAGTCTATCACCACCTTGAAAGGCCTTGATCTTTTTGGTAAGGATAACACCATTTCATCATTGTTATTATATACCAAAATTTTTGTAATTGATAATTAATCATAGAGGTGCCAAGGTGGCAATTTCCATGCATTTATCTAGGAATGGGCTAGTTTGGGTTGCTTTTGATCACAAACAGGTTAAATAAATTTGTACTTATAGGGTAATGGTCAAATAGGTCGAAAGCCTTACTACCTCTAATTTACTCCCTCTTTCTAAATTTTCATTTTCTTGGTTTCCTACACACTTGACCAAACTAGTCCCTTTGAAACTAATGGACGTCACCCCTTCCACATGAACGATACAAAGCTTAGGCATGCTGGTCCTTGGCCCTGAGGAGTTAGGGCTGGTTCTACATGCAAATCAGGTGTGTCCTTGGACCTGATTTAGAAATTATTTAGAAAGCCTATAATGTTTTCCATATTCACATGTTATGTTTATACACGGACACATGTTGTGGTGTATGGATAGATTGAAGTCCTCAATATCAATTTCTTATTGGATTCAGAATGTACTAAATCACAAAGCACTAAATGATGATATTGAATCTGAAACCACTAGATAACAAAATCAACATAAAGATTTTAATAGTTCTCAAAATTCTTGTTTAGTGATACTCCATATTCTCAAAAGTCAAAATTCTAAATTCTGATGGATGAAACAAGTTGTCACAGCCAATTTAATTTTAAAAATGACATGTACAAATATCAAACTTGATGTTATTATTTTACAATTTTATTAATTTACAAATAGACTATTTCATGAATAGAAAAACAAGTTTTTTGCTGACAAATTAATTTCATAGGAGTGTTTTGATAGCTTAATTATTAGTAAAAACTACAGTTTTTTATCCCGTTTATCTAATCATAATATTTGAGTGTTTCATGGATGATTATAAGAAGTCTGATATCCGATATATGGTAAAAGAGTTTGTACAACTCGTAGTCTCATATTACTCATTCATTTTGTCGGCTCTACCAACTCGGACACATGTGGTTTCGTGTCCTAGATCCGTCACTGCTGAGTAGTTCATAGTAACTGTTCAATTGAACCGTTCAGTGTTATGGGGGTGTTTGGGATTGCATATCTTAGAAGTGTTTTAAAAGTCAGTTGAAAATTAGCAGCCCAAAATTAAGAACTTATATTTTTTATGCAAACGTTCAGAAAGTGCTTATTGCATTTTGAAAGTGTAATAAGCTATAAGCACTTAAATATGCAATCTCAAGAACCAAGTCTTTCATTTTTGTATTTTTCTTTAATTTTCATAATGTATTGTAGGTGTCAAACTGAGTGATGCTTCAAAGAAGCTTGGAAAGAAGTTTGCAACTGGTGCTTCTGTTGTTAAGGTACATTTTCAGTGTCAGCACACCTCATAAAATATTGATAATAGAAACTCATGTGGATTATTGGAATTTCATGAACAGGGGCCAACAGAGAAAGATCAAATTGATGTACAAGGAGACATAGCATACGACATTGTGGAGTTCATCACACATACATGGCCTGATGTAATGAACCTCCTATTTTTTTTTTATACCTGAGCTTGATAATTACTTGAGCTGGAACATGGGTTGGTCGGGTAGTGAGTTAAAACGGGTACTTTTTGGTAAACATAATAGACTGCGTCAAGTTGGGTTGGCCCAAAATATCTATTGCTCTTTTTTATAAAAATTTTTTAGTTAGTATTTATGTGATTACAAAGAGTAAATTATTAGATTAGGAATCTAATTTTCCTTCTATAATCTCGTTTTCTGCGCAACTACCTTTTTAATTGAGTTGGTGCTTTTGATCCATTAGAGATAAAAATAAAAGTAACCCAGTTATACCCCCTTCATTTTTCTTGAATGGCAAACCTACACACCCGATACCTACTTTACTTCTTTGTTCCATCTGGATTTAAACCCTCAACCACTTGGCTGAGGGGAACCTTTAGGCTGAAGGCGTGTTGGTAAGTCTACCCATTTATAGGTAAATGAGCTAAAAATTGCTATGTAATTTTAGGTTGAACAAGGGTTTCATAGAGAACTACTTGTAGAAGTGGACGTGCTCCCATCTTTTTAATGGAAATGGAAACTAATATTGTCAAGCTTGTATGCAATATTGTAGGTTCCCGAAACGGCAATTTTCTTTATTGAAGATGGGAAAAAGGTCCCGGCTGTATGATTTTTCGAGTTCGTGTGTGGTATTTTCATTCGGCTATCGGATGTTAAAAGCTCAGATTGTATTCATGATAGAAACTGCTGTTTTTGTTGTTCATAAACCAATGGCTGAATACCCCTTCGAGAATTTTTCAAAGTGAAATCATCAACAGATGTGACAACGAATGCATATGATTTTCTGATTGAGTTGTGATTTATGTATACGATGGTGACTTTTATTTTACCAGAGTCAGGATCATATGATTTTCTAAATACCCCTGTTTGGATGCTCACTTTTAAACTGTTTATTGTGACTTAAATCATCAGATCATATGATTAGTTAGATTAATGTTGTGATAAGTAGATAATTGTATATTCATCTCAGAATAAGGTCTATACAACATTTTCTTGATTCTTTTTCACGTTGATTATTTTTAACGCATATATGCCCAGAGGCTTGAACTAATTCTTGCTATTTCTGGTTACTGTAATGAATTAAAACTCATATTGAAATCCCTTTTTTCAAATGATTGTAGAAATTTTATGCAAATGAAATCTTATTTACTGGATCATAATGTGGTCAATTTGGATACGCACTGCATAGCAAATCGACGACCATATCTACCCTTAGGTAATTATAGATCTTCCGGAGAGCAACAATTGAAGAGGTTGACTTGCATATGGTCAAGTCATGTGGGCTCATAACTTAGAACAATATAATTGTGCTTGTGGAACACGATGTAATAAACATGAATTGAAACACATTTGTATCTTTTTTTAGGACCACAATGTAGAGTGTAGACATATAACATCAAGGGAGACAAAAGAGAGAAAGCGAGTATAATGGTGATTAATATGACATATATCTTCTTCATGGTTCAATCTATTGTATCTTTGACTTTGACCCAAGTATCTGTCTTTTTAGTGCAAGTTGAAGAAAATCTTGGAATTTAATTTTCATAGATATGGTTAGATTTCATGTTACAACTATGATCTAACCAACTAGATTTTGTTTGAATGGCTTCGTTTAATTTGAATTTTGACAATCTGACTGACTATGGTTGAGGCTCTATTTATATACGAGTATAACGTTTTAAAACATGATTTTTGTATCAATGACTGCCTTAAACCTTAAAACGTAGCCCATAACTTAAAGACACGCTTGAGTGGTTGTTAATAAATTTTTTATCAATCACCTTACGTTGTTACATTTGATTATTTGAAGTACAAATACTACTGCATATTTATTATATAATGACACACACACACACATTATAACATTACACATATGATTAGTTTATAAAAAAATAATTTTTTAAAAGTAAAAGCTAATATTAAGCACTCAATAGTCAATATGTCCATATTGGAAATCATGATACTCTATATCATTATTTTTCATTCTTACATCATTTCAAGATGAATTTCATAAATAAAAGTTAAAAAAAATAAAATCAAATGAACATTAAATAGTATCAACAATGAATATTTAATGGTAAACAATAATGAATAACTATGGGTCTTTAAATTGATTTATATTATAAACAAGCAAAGTTTTGTAACTATACAATATACAAAACCTTTAGATATATTATTATGAAGATCTCATAAACGTCTTGCATCTTGATATTGCAAATATATATTGCAAGTGAAGAAAGTTAAAATGTAAAGTCAATCTATTTATTTCCTCGAGGTACAATAAAATAGACATATATTAGCACTGAAAATTAAAGTCTATGCATAATTATGTAATCCAAATCTTCCAAAGACGATCTGATGATGCTAGTAAACCAAGTCATGCCTTTTCTTTTTTATTACGGCGAGTCATGCCATTTTTAGTTTTTAATATTTCTTAACGGCACATCATGCCTTTAATTTAAGATGCCACCGTTTACAAAATAAGGTCGAGTTTTGAAAGTTTAGTAATATAATTAAGTGTTATCGAGCAAAATATTACTCGTATATATTAATTTGATCTAAATGTTGTTACACGAATTAATAATGTTTTCGATGAAATATGGCATCCTTTCCACAACATCTTAATTCTTCTTTTATACGAGTATAATGTATTAGTTATATAGAAACATTGAATCTTGTACTAAGGTATTGTCATTTTCACTTGTTCAACTAGAATTAGATAAATTCGCATTCATATATATATGAGATCCGATCGATCTTTTTGAACCATTAATAGTGACAAGAAATAGTCTTTTATAAAGGAACTTGTTGGATTGCTTGTACATGGAATTCAATGAGAATAAGTAAGCCAAATCTTTCATGATGATTCGTTGGCATCGACACATTGCTAAGTTTAATGTGTGTCATTGTCGCTTTCTTTTATATGATGATATATAAGTATTGTGGAAGATTTCATATTGACGTTTGGAAATATCATACTCATACAGACATATACAATCTATAAAAAAAATCTTGACTGTTTGGATTATTATATCAAACTTAATTAAATGGGCCACTCTTTACCCAACACTCCATAACTATGGGCATAAAAGGAGAAAGACACTTTGCTTAATTGTTCCCCTTTTATATGTATTTATATAGTGAAGTACAATTAAATGAAGATTTCCTCGAGTTATAGATCAATTATATAAGTTGTAAATTTTGTGAGTACAAATATATGTGAGGTTTTTTTTTTTATACCGCGAGTCTGGTTTTAAATACACATTTTCTAAGGGATGCGAGGTTTAGTATTAGCTGGTGATTAAGAGTACAAGGGTTCTTTTGGTTATTCGGTTTTGGCTTTCTTATAAGTCGTTTAACAATCAAGACTTTGTAAGGATATCCTAGTCAGCTAGAAGATCGACTTAATTAAACTTTTATTAACTCTTATAATAATTCTACATTGTTAAATTTGTAAAATATTTGATATATAATTTTTTTTTTTTAACTTGGACTCAGCGGCAAGCCTCCTTATATACCCAACTCCAATTGCAACAAAAACCCATGATGAAAAAACTCATGTCTCCATTCCCGTAAGCATTTTTACTCATACAAGGATTTGAATCTAAGACCTATCCATATTAAGCTTCAATATATATATATATATATATCAATCAATAACCTATTTGATTTATTTGTTTATGCCAATGATGACTTGTCCAACTGGTCAGAGGCATCTCAGGTTTTACCCAAGGTCTTGAGTTCGATTCTTAAGGATGACAAGTCTTGGGGTTTTTTCCTCCGAATATTTGTAACGGTCCATGGTCAACATCTCGTTGTCTAGGATACGTGCAAGGCTTCACCATTTATAAGGTGAGGTTTCCCCTGATGTCGTATACCGACTGAATGTTTGAAAAAAAAAAAAGATTTATTTGTTTCCTTTTTTAATGAACATGAATTTATGTCTTTTTTTTATAACTTAAGTTTTTGTATAGGTATGAATTTATAAAAAAACTATTTTATAGAAAACAAACACCGAAATTTTAGTCATTCTAATATATTATTGGAAAAACAAGTGATATATTACCAATTCGTCGGCTTTTTTATACGAGCACCACTAATATCTCAAATATATATTTTAATTATGATGATGTATAAATTGTTTGTTTTGTATGCAGATACTATATCATATCAAAAAAAAAAAAAAAAAAAATTTTTTTTAAGTTATTCATCTAATAATACTATGTAATCAAGTCAATGCCCAACAAAACTTTAGTAATTTTAATCACATTAAGGTGATAATCATAACAATGATATATCTGAACTTTCAAATCTTAGATTTAGTCAAGGCAAAGATCAATAAAATATTTAAAATACCAAAAAATAAATTAAATAAAAAAGAAGAAAAGAAATAGACTGACCTAGTTGATTATTGATTTTGATGTGAAACATCAACTACTTAGCATTTTTCTTTTTCTGTTAAGATACCATTGTATGTTAAGGTCATGTTTTATCGTTTCATTATCATATCGTTTTTAAGGTCAAGAATATTAAACAATAATTGTGAAAGTAAAATTAAAAATATTCATAGTTGTCAAAAGATTGGTGGAATTGGTAAAGTCTTAGATTTTGAAAAAATTTATAAGGGTTCGAATCTCACTTCCTACATTTATATAAATGGATTATTAGGGATTTTTCGAGACGCATGAGTTTCATCTGCATACTGCTGAATTAGATGTAAATGTGGTGTCTCCAATGCATGCTAACTATTAACTAGTAATTTCCATATCTATGGTGATGAGTTTATGATCGTTTCTATATCTAATAATTTCCTAAGCAATATCTGTTTAACCCATCCGTATCGTATACTTGATGATAAAAAAAAGATCATATATTATACGTTATCATTAAAAAAAATGTGATAAAAGTGACTAATTTGTTAAGGAAAATGATCAATCAACCTAACTCATATGCCTAAAAATCAATTTAAAACCTTAAGAACGTAACATGTGGATTCTACTAATTCTCTTTCCTAATCTTGCCCCCTGATTTTTTCACATGTCAACATTCTATAATTAGGTCGATTATTAGGCCTACAATTTAGGTCGATTTATCAATATTAGTTTGTTAAAGCTAATTAAGCACAAAGTTGATATATAACAAATTAAGAAACTCGCGGAATCCATGTGTCAGTATTAATTATCAGGTATTTACTTAGGTATAGAAAAATAGACGCATATTCTTATAAATATATCGATATTTTCAAATTATATTTATGACATATTTTCAAATTATATTTATGACGGGTTAATAGTCTGGTGGTAGTTTGAATTTGAAAAGACTTATGTTCGAATTTACGTGAGTAAGGTTTTTTCTTAATATGTTATCGTGCATTTGGATAACCAATTAGGGGTTTTTCTTCTTACTGATTGGTAAAATAGATTGGAAAAAGTGGTGTAAATTCGATGTAAATTAATAGTTTCCTTTTATTGTTTTTAACCCGCATGTTTATTAGGGGGGGGGGGGGGTGTGAATAAAAATTACCTTTTAAAATAAAAGATATTGGTTAAGGAGCTTTTCTAGTATTGACCCGTTTAAGACAACATAGTTTAGACCATCTGTTGTGATGTTCGAACTGCACTAATAAAAAAATAATACAACATGGCTTGCTATTGATTACTATTTACTAGAGGGGTACTCACTCAATGCGACAGAGATGACCGAAGCAGCCGGTGTTGACGGCGGCTTTGACAGTATTAGTAGTGTGGTTACAAATGTAAAAGTATGTGATGTAAAATGGGATAGTGTAATTACTTTAAAAGTAATGAATTATAATGTATTTTGTAAATAATTTCATTAAAAATATCTTGCAATAAAATAAAACAGGATTGCAGCTTTCGATGATCGACATGTGGCGCTATATTAAAATGACAAATGTCTTTTAGTCCTAAGAAACAATTTTATTATGAGAAAACGATCAATCAAATAAGGTTATAATGTGTTTTGTATCTATAAGCCAATAGTTAGAGTTTAATCTAATAAAATAAATAAATTAAATGAACACTTGTTGATGAAAATTACGCCACTTCTTGTTTCAAGAACATCTAAATCCCGTTTTAGTTTATTGGTGAATAATTAAATATATTAAAATTAATTATAAACATGATGTATAAGTAATCTCATGTTACGTACTGCTATTAGATAATTAATTTATTATTTTATCAATAAGAAAAATAAGTAAATAAATATGTAGGATTTAATTAAATGTAGTATTTATAATAAATCAAAATCTACTACAAACTTCCGTTTTCTAAGCCCTAAGGTTCCAAATTCTATTTTGTTTAAAATACCGAATATAATAATTAAAACTAGATATTATGCTTCTAATTTCCTACTTCTGATACAACTCGTCATGTTATAATTAGTTCCTATTCAAGTACATGTACCTCCAACCGTATATACACGTCTTTGTTACATCAATGGTTTAATTGATGATCCCATAAATGTTTTATTTTTAGTGTAGTTTATTCTACTCGTGGATGATCGGAATAATGCATGCTCATAAACAAAAAGGTATGTGAATTTATTCTCAAGTTTACGTTTATAATTTAGATTTTTCAAAAACATAACCATAGATATATAAGTATATAAGCCCTGTTCATTACCATCATTATTAATACAGACACGTTAATATTCTTCATATTGTTTTTTTATGTGTAGTGATATTTTAATTAGACATTTACATTTATATGAATTGTTAACTTTTCACTTCTAATTGATATGATACTTGAGAGAGATATAATTTTTTTTTTTAAAGTTATCTTCAATTTTGCTTTTATAGAAATTAATCTCACAATTTATAAATCTTTTTAGGAAGTTAAACTTTAAATAAACTGAGCCTAATAAAATTTAAAATTTTGTAGACTTTTAAGATAAAAAAAAGATTACTTTTAGGGAGATCATTTGTTAATTGAAAAAGTAAAGCCACAAATTCGTTAATTAAGTTTGAAGAGAACTATCTTTTATTAACATTATTAAGGTTTACATTTCCTTAATTAATCTATATGGTTTTTCCTTTTAAAATCTATCACTATTGGAGGGACCAGATGACACTATAATAGAGTTTGTTTAAGTTTTACACTAAATACAATTGTATCATATGTATAATCCATCCGTACTTCGTACGGGTATTGAGACTAGTTATAGGTATATATTAGGTGAAAATATTAAAATTATTGAATTAGTTTGGATACATAGATAGTGTTTGGAAAAATTTAGGGGTATTTCGGGCAAATTTAGTGTATGTGTGGGTTGTGAAATAATTGAAAGTTAACGCCATTTTGAGTTTTTTAAAGATATAAAATTTAAAAGAGAAGGAGGTAGTTTATTATATAAATGAATAATGATGATAAAGATAGCATCTAAAGAATATAAAACAAAATATATAAATGTATTGAGACTCATCATATTAATAATTCTTTTGAGTGTTTGTGTAATCATCCGTTCTGATTAAGTTACTATGAGGATTATTAAAGTTGATTTTTAAAAAAAATATATCATTCCCTATAAATGAATATAGTTATTTTCAAAACTAATAAGAATAGCACTCACATAGGCGCTTATGTAATTACACCTTATTTAAATTATTTTCGCGTGAACAGTAAAGCATCTAGGCAGATAGTTGGTTCAGCAGCCTGCCTGCCAGCTCAGATTTTTTTTTTCCGTTTTTTATTAGCGTGTTGTGTAGATATCAACTTGCTTTCTTGAGTTTTATATTATTATTTTTAGGATGATAACGTTTTAGTGTCTCACACTTTAACTACTAAATATTTTCAAACTTTTATTTTTACCATTAAAGTTTTATGTTTGATAATTCATGGTATTTCGCTTTGGTCTTTTTTGTTTGCACAATGAACGTTTTAAGCTTCTAATTTTATCTTTCAAGATACTTTATAACTTTTTACTTCGCCATCAAAGTCTTGTATTTAAAGATTTACGTATTGTTTAAGGATGTGTTTTTTTTTAATGGTAACAATTGACATGTTAAAATTAGTGGCCCGCATTTAAGTCTGTGTTCAATCGTTGTCCCCGGCCAACGGCCGGGTATAACCCTAGTTTCTATTAAATGTGTGAATTACTCGCACGAGTTTTAAAACGGCCACTGAAGGTCAGTCCAACTGGTTAAAGGTACTCCCGGTTTTACCCAAGGTCTTGAGTTCGATTCTTAGGGATGACAAAACCTTGGGTTTTTTCCCTCTAAATACTTTTAATGGCTCATGGTCAACATCTCGTTGTCTAAGGTACATACAAGAGAATTCACTATTATACGGTGAGGTTTTTCTGATGTCGATTGTATGCCGACTGAATGTTCGAAAGGGTTAATGGTGAGGAGAGAATGAAACAGGAAAGTATTTAATTAATAGTGATTATTGTAGGAGATCCAATAGAGTGAAAAGTCAATTGCTTTGTCTTTAGAATTGCATAAGATGCTGCACCGTCCTTCTGTTACATACGTTGACATTGACTAAATAAAATTAAGAATTTTCCAAATAATCTGAGACTAATCAAGTATGTAACATATATACGACTAGATATTAAACATGTTTAGATATATTCAAGGGTCAGGGAATCATATTTATGTTCTTAATTAATACATAGTATAATATTGAATTGAATGACACTCCCATGTATATATTTTAGAACATGTGATGAAATTAACGATACGATGATAAGTAGTAGTTTGTATATATATAAATTTTTAGTCAAATGACAAAATCATATCTAAAAGCTTGACCCGGCTGTTTGTGCCTAATTAATATTATGCGCTTGTGTGTGTGATTAAGAATTGAAACATACTCGATCTTGAAATTAATATGATATGATGCAGTAGTAATTTGCTAAAGAATTATTCTAAAAAGTACTACCGTAAATTCAAAATATATAAATATAGTTAACATATACATACACAAAAAGGTGTAAGTGTTATATTTGTTTTTACTCAAAGGTATGTCGATGTTTTTTTACATTGAAGTTACATTTAGACTTTTTCCCGTCCATGCAACTCCCTTCCATTTCTTCGATCTTCTATATCTATATATATATATATACCTTTCCACCTTAGTTATAACTACTACTAGTACTACTTTCCATCATATATATATATATCCAAAGGTTTTATTGAAAGTTCATCGATCTATTCAATCAAGTTTCAAATTATAACTTTTAAATTAAATATATGGCACACACTACTGATCATATTTATCATGCAAACTTTTATATAATTTTCATAATAATAAGCAGCAGTTTGGTTATTGAAATACCTGCAGTGTCATCAATTAGACCATTATTGGCAAACAGTTCTTATGAAGAGTATAATAATAATACTCTATGTACAAATGCGGGTTGCATCGCCACGGCGTCTTCTGATTATGGTAAAATGGTTCAAGAACTCCCTTTCGGGGTTCTCCAGCCTTCATCTGTTTCCGAGATTGCCCACCTTGTAAAATACTCGTACAACTCATCTTCGCCTTTCACTATTGGCACTCGTGGAAATGGGCATTCGATCAGGGGACAGGCTATGGCCAAAGATGGAGTGGTGGTCGATATGGCAGCTTTGAGACGTGCCAATAATGGGATTAAGGTTTTGGGGAATTCTTCTTCGGGATTGTTTTATACAGATGTTGGAGGGGAGCAGCTGTGGATCGATGTGCTGCGAGCCACGCTTGAGCATGGACTTGCACCGGTATCGTGGACGGATTACTTGTACCTAACAGTTGGGGGGACACTCTCTAATGCAGGAATCAGTGGACAATCAGCTTTCCATGGTCCTCAAATCAGCAATGTTCTTGAAATGGATGTCATTACTGGTATATATATATATCTTAATTAATTAGCTAGCTACCTATATATCATTTCTGTGTAAATTAATGTGCATGTATATGAATAATGATGGCTGGCCTTATGGATTTACTAATTAATAAAGCCAGCTAGCTAGCTTATTTTGGTTTGATTTAATAAATATATATAGGAAAAGGGGAGTTGATGACTTGCTCCAAGAGCATGAACCCGGATCTCTTTTATGGTGTGCTTGGAGGTCTTGGCCAGTTTGGGATCATAACCAGGGCAAGAATTGTTTTGAACAAGGCGCCTACTCGAGTATGATCATCGTTTTGAATATGTCATTTTGGACCCAAAACATTTAAACACATGTTTAACCGGCTGTGATAAAATGAAATGCATTAATTTGAATGTGGATTGATATATAGTACTCGTAACATGTTTCATGTATTAATTTGATTGCTAATGTATATTTTCTTTGTATATGGAGTGTAGGTGAAATGGTATCAAATAATTTACGACGATTTTTCCAAATTCACAAAGGATCAAGAACGTTTGATCTCAACCCAAGGGATTGATTACGTGGAAGGCTTTTTGATCACGGCGAGTACTCCTGCAAGCAGCTTTTTCTCACCGTCTGTGAATTCCTTGATAACTTCTTTAGCATCCAAAAATGGGGTGTTATACAGCTTAGAAGTAGTCAAATATATATATGATGATCAAATCATAAACACCGTTGAGGAGGTTGGTCCTAGCTAGCTTATTTATGAAATTAATATTGAAGATGTTTTATTCCTTTAGCTAGTTTAATTCATATATAGAAGTTCTTTTTTTGTTTGTAGGTACTTCAAGTGATATTAAAGGGATTGAGCTTTAGTTCTGGATTGATATTCAATAAAGACGCACCCATTATCGATTTTCTGGATCGTGTCAGAGGCGAAGAACTACTCCTTACATCATTAGGGTTGTGGGATGTCCCTCACCCATGGCTAAGTCTCTTCGTGCCAAGATCTCGGATTGTGGATTTTAATAAAGGTGTCCTTGTCGATATTATTCAGAAACAAAGCTTGAGTACAGGACCATTTATCGTCTATCCATTCAATCGAAACAAGTAATTATCAGGCCATTTTAACTTTATACTAAGCTAGCTAGCTAGCTAGCTATATAAGTTTCTAACACGTACATAAATATAATTTCTCATCGATAATCAATAATTCGATCAGGTGGGATGATGAGATGTCAGTAGTGATACCGGAAGATGAAGATGACATGTTTTACGTGGTAGACTTGTTAAACGCGGCGGGTGGCACCATTGCTCCGGCAACGATTGACAAGCAAAATGCGGAGATATTAGAGTATTGTTCAAAGAACGGGATCAAGATCAAACAATACTTACCACATTATACCAAGAAAGAAGAATGGATGAAACATTTTGGCAAGAAATGGAGTCTCTTTAAGCAGCGGAAAAATCAGTTCGATCCAAAGATGATATTGTCTCCTGGACAAAGAATTTTCACTAATTCCGACTAAAGTACTTAAATTTTTTTTTTTTTTAAATACATATACCTAGCTAGATATATGTTATCTCATGTAAAATAGTAATAAATCGCCTAAGTTGGATATATGTACAGTATATATACAAAAGCATGTTACTTTTGATATATTACCTAGCTAGCTTGTTGTTCATCACCGTCACACCACCAGATTGCGCGAGCACATGTCTAGTTCATTTTTATATCTTTACTCCTATATTACTTATATAAGCATTTGTTCCTTTTGGGTGCTCAGACCTCATCAAGGTTACAATGGGCTTGTATTCATTTTACTTGGGCTTGGCAGCCGGGCTAACTTTATAAATAAGTTTAAGTTGACATGTTCGTTCTCTAGACCACTAATCTTCTTATCTATTTCATTATTTTCCCTAGTAATTTTCAATTCCTTTTTCATTTCTTCACTCCTCATATCTCTCATCCATCTAGCAAGAAACATCATACATTCACACAAAGTCCGGATTCTATAACAAACTATTATTGACGTTGTCGTTATATGCAGTTAACATGTTAGTTATAGTTACTCTAGAATCAATGGTGGACCCAATACTAAATGTTGCCAACTACACAATTTCTGAATACTCATCGATCAAGAGGACAAATTATAAAAGAATTGAATTGAATGGCGTACGTCAAGGTTAGAAAAATACTAAATCTACTCGGTTACGTGAAATTAAAACGACTCGTCTTACTCGAGTAACTTTAAACCACTACTTATATGCATGTTTACCCGGCCAGCTGTACGTACTTTTAGTTGTTTATCTCAAATAATAATGATCAAAATGTACGCAATGTATCAGTTCTAATTCCGAATTCTTTTTGACGTCTTCTAGAAGGTTACGGTATGGACTAATATCTAGCTAGCTCGCTAGATTGCGACGTGACTTTATTAATTTGACCTTCCGGCCATTCAAAGTAAAAATAATACGTACGTAAACAGTTATAGCTGTACAATTAGATGATCGAAGAGGTTAATTAAACCGTCGTATCTGCATATGTTTTTGATTGGTCTAAAGGTAAAAGACATACTTGATACTCCATCTACCTCATTAAAAGTGTCCTATTTAAACATTCAAAGTCTTTATCTTTAAACTTCGACTTTAAATATAATTTGTTGTAATATATAAAACTTGATAAAAGTTACATCATTAAAAAAAATACATCTAAATACACAATTAATCCATATTAACTCTTATTATGTATAATCTAACACAAATAAATATATTTAAGGTCAAAGTTGCAAATGTTAGACTTTAAAAATTAGAAACATGACACTTCTAGTTAGACGGAGGGAACCAATTAATTAATCATGCAAGCGTATAAGTTCAATTTAAATGTAGAAAGTTAATGGTCAACCAAGGAGTCGATTAACTATATATTCAATCAATTAACTACAAAACCAGATTTATGTTTCAAGAGGCAAGGTTTACCCCCATTAATCGTCGTATATTCGGGTGGATTAATTAGTAGGGGGTTTTCCCCATTAGATATTTGAAATAGACACTTCTACTTCGAATGAGCTCTCTAGTGCGGATCTAATAAAGACAACGTATACTAAATCTCTCGTTGTCGAATCGTGACACGAAATTCACCTTTAAAAAAAAATTACTATACATTCTTTTTGAAAAATATATAACATCATTATGTGGTTTGGTGTACGACACAAATCAAAGCTCAATGCACAATGCATAAATGACATACGCACATAGGAGAGGTGAATTAATATACGGTTGTTTTTTTGTTTTGTTTAATTTAAGTTTAGATGAAAATCTATTACATCTTGATTTTTTTATCAATAAAATTCATGAAGCTCAAAGTATTTCTTAGATAGGGGACAACGTACCCTACATTTACTTTTGTCATACATATATAAGAAAAACTTGTGAATATATGTATATTATATAAATACATTTTTGTGTAAATATGATATTACAAAGGAAAATAAAGAAAACCAAAATATTCTTTGAGTGTGTGTGTGAATCCAAATGCATAGATAACTAAGTATATATCATATCAAAAAAAAAAATATACTTGATAATATCTATTATAGATATGTGGATTGATCGACTTATTTCATTACGTATTCAACTACCGTTTCTATATATATAATCACACCCCTAGCTAGCTTACCATGCATCCAGCTAGCTTATTTACTTCCCTAATTAATCACATCCAACCTCACAAAACCTGCTTCATATATACATGTTCGTGTTGATCATCCATTCCATCAGACTTTCTTCAGTCACACGATCCATATATCTTCCTGCATAAGGATGAAAGTAGCTGTAATTGTACTTATGGGTCAGCCTTGGTGTAACACAATAGTAAAATTTTGTAGTTGTACTTATGGGTCACCCAAACCCGCCCATAATGTAGGGGGATGTTTGACTCACTCAATGGTTGTGGCTATGCGGCTGTCTAGGCTTGAACCAGAGATCTTGCACTATCTGTGAAGATTCCCCCAGCCCTTACCAACAAAGCTACACGCCATTGGCCATAATGGTGTCGATAGACCCAGCTCGTTCTAAATAGTCTTTTCCAATCGCTCCTCCATGACACCATCCATATTATAACGACCAGACACGTTGACTACCGTCGGGATGTTGGGATATAAAGACACGTATAGGACCACCACGGTCCCACCTAAAGAACAAACATAGATTTCTGTGTTTTAGTCAAAAACATAAAGTTTGACCGACCTCAAGAAGTCAAATCATGCAGATTAAAGTTCAGGACCAGCAAGTGGCATACTTTTACTATGTGCAAGAATAGCACTGATATGATGCAGTGAAGTGCTGGATCACTGCATGTAATTAAGTCATCGATTTCCTAAGAATAGTTAGCAAATTGGAAGGCGCCTTCAGTGTCCCTAGAACATTAACAAACAATTGCTTATTAGCATATCTAAATAATATTTTTGACTAATTATGAGTTTTAAATATACATATATATATATATTACAACTCGATCAAAATGCTTTACTCCGTATAGTGTTTGGATACAAGTTGTAGCAGAGCAGCAAAACCAAATCATAAACTATATAAAATTAAATAACATCCACAAAAACCAAACCAAAAACTCAGCCTGATTACATGGTTCTTCATTACAAAGACCAACGATATCTAGGGGTATAAATGAGACGAGCTTTTAACAACCTACTCGAGTTTAAGCATACTAGTTTTGTGAATTCGAGTTGAACTTGAACACAAACTTATGACCAAATTGGTTTCACGAATCGAGCTTAATAAATTAATAATTGCCTCCCTTGTTACGAAAGTTTGTCTAGTTATCCTAGCTAAACAACCTATTCGAGCTCACACAAGCCTAGTGAGCTTACTTAAAGTGACCTCAATGAATTTTCAAGCTATAAGATTAGTTTTTTTTTTATTTATTATTGAGGAATACTCGAGCTCAACTTCAGGTAATTAGACGAGCTTATTGACTTCGAGACCTTAAGATATAGTCAACAAAATGCTATATAATCTAGTATAAAGTTTGAATAATAACAAAAAGAGCTTAAAATTTAAGAATAGTTGTAGTAGGTCAAACAATCCACTGTAGGAAATATGTCTAGCGGAAACTTTAGTAACACTGTAAATGTTTCATGCAAAGATTTATTGATGTTGGTCTTTAACATCATCGTCTTAAGCCAAATTACCTATAATTTGTCGCTCACACTCACACATGTAGCATCTGTATAGTATTCGATTGTCACTACTGTAGTCAAATATATTAATCATACATCAATAGAGATATTTGGCTGCAAATCTTGTTTGGTTATCAGAAAAACAATGTCTCCTACTGATCAAACTTTAGGCAGGTTGTCCTTTATGAAAGCCAAAACTGTGGAAACCAACTCATCTCGGTGTTTGTCGTAACCATGGTTAGCCCCTTCGATGATTCGTAAGTCATGGTTTGGTATGATCTTGGCAAACTCCAAGGCATCTTCAACAGGAATGACTTCATCTGCTGATCCATGAACGGTCAACACCCTGCAATCTTTGTTAATTCTTAGTCCTGCTTCATGCATGTTCGTGTTCAAGCGTTCCATTATACTTTCAACTGTGGCACGAAACAACACTTTTCCTGGTGTAGGAAGTAAGTTAGTTGTAGTTCTACACGTAGGTCATTAGAGGTTGCAAATTCAACCAATTTGCTGGTCTGATTGTGTTTAATTCGAACACCTAAGATGAGTACAAATGTACAATCAAAATAGTTGGCTAAAGGGCTAAACGGGTCTAACGTCGCACAAAATGTCTTCATAATGCATAAAACTTTAAATATCATTTGATTCAAAATTTAAATTATTATTTAACTAATATAGCTTCGTTGGCATATTTGACACACTAATAAATTATTTAAATTTAAGATGTTTAGAGGAAAAGTCTTCCGGCCCAACCCAATCCAGCATAGCCTCAGCTTATGCCTGACAAAGTGTTATTCAACTTGCTCATTATTCTACCTCTACAGATCACCAGCAGTGTATGATATTGATGACTGCATTTGGCTAACCTGTTTTGGACTTTATGTCGATAAAGCCATCTTTTTTTGCTCTTTCCAGATAGTCTTTTCCCAATCGCTCCCCAATACCTCTATCCATCTTATAACGACCAGACACGTTCACAACTGTCAGGATATCATGATGTAAAGATGCATATAAAACCACCACATTTCCACCTGCAAAAAGATTTAATTTTTTCGGTCAAGCTTATCAGCCCTCAAACTCAACCATTTCATGAAACGGAAAGGTTTTCCCTGTTCGGGTTACTTGGAGATGACAAATCCTTTTGATTCAGATGTACAGAACATGAATGGGGTATCCCCGTGACCGTTCCCAACCATTTCTCTAGTCACACCAGATGTTTTATCTAGGGAGGTTTCGAACCTGAGACCTATTTGAAGAAACAGGACGCCTAACCACTAGGCCACCTTGGTGGTGGTTCAAACTCAACCATTTGCTAGTCAAAAAAATTTACAGCAAATTTTAAAGTTAAAAACTTGTTGCTTGTTTGACCTCAGGAAGTCAATTCATGTAGATTAAACTTCCGGAAATACTGAAAAAAAGCATACCTTTACTATGTCCAAGAATCGCATTTACAACACGACCAGATGCAGTAAAGTATTGGGTTACTGCTCGTAAGTCATCGACCTCCTTACGATAGTTACCGAATTCGAATGTGCCTTCACTTTCCCTGAAAGACAGCAATTACTTATTAGTTACCAGTCAACTGGGAAGCGGACCATGAAAAGAATTTATAACAAAGTGTTTCGATTTATAGCATGTTTACTAAGTTAGTCTGATTAGTCAACTGTCTTGAACCTCACCTTGGAGGATTCATACAAGCTTTTATGTTATTTAATCTATTTGGCCCTCAAATTCAAAGCATATCAATATTCATTTGTTAAAGTGAGCAAGTAAAAGATGACCAAACTCAACATGCATTGTGTAACCCTATGGACTTGGAGTCGGGACCAAGGAGCATACGAGTAAGTTATTTCAATATGCAAGTGCATGTCCTGAAATGTTAGTTATTTATCTTTATTTATACATTGTAGTGTCAAAACTAAAACTGGAATTTGTCACGCATACTGAATGCCCAAATATGATAGTCGTACTGCATATCCAATTTTGCAAACTTGGGTTTGCCGCTGTATGGACCTACCCATTTCCTGAAAAATCAAAGCGAAAGGCACTGATCCCCTGAATCTCCAATGCAACTGCAAGTTCCACTTTCATACTATATTCCTAGAGACAAATTACACACTAACAATAAATTATCTCAAGAATGGATCTTTATGTTTTCAACCCAAATTTTAATACAAGGGACCAATTTGTTGTCTATTGTTCAGGGCAAGAAGTTCATTGTTTCGGGTTGAAAAATAAAACAAAAATACAATATATATATATATATATATGGGGGAAGTGAAGGTGGTGCTGTTAGGCACCTAAGTTGGGGTGAAATCCTCCTCACATGCTAATTTTTTAATCCATGAAAAGCATGGGGGCCCCTCATTTATTCATTATATATTTATAGATTAAATAATTAACATGTGAGAGGGATTTCACCCAAGTTGGGTGGTGTTGTCTCACACCTTCACTTTTCCCTATATATATATATATATGGGGGAAGTGAAGGTGGTGCTGTTAGGCACCTAAGTTAGGTGAAATCCCTCTCACATGCTAATTTTTTAATATGGGAAAAATCATGGGGGCCATTATTTATGCATGATATATTTATAGATTAAAAAACTAACATGTGAGAGGGATTTCACCCAAGTTGGGTGATGTTGTCTCACACCTTCACTTTTCCCATATATATATATCGTAAAAAATACAGCATATTTTATGGTGGTATAGTGCATGATCAGATAAAAGATCCCGGGGTCCTCCGTAAGGGCTTTACTTTTAACCTATGCTCCTTGAGTCCTTTTAGTTATAATTGTCATCATATATACCTAAATAATAGAAAACTGAGATGTTGGAGGGCCGGTCATTCACCGTTGGAGCATGGCTGTTGGTGGAGGAGGAGGGTGGTTGGTCGAATGTGAAAGGAAAGGGAAGGAGGTAGGTTGTAGAGGAACAAGAAAAGAAGCTTAGTGTGCTCCTAAAATCCTGGAGAGAGGAAGGGAAGGAAGGTTGGTCCGATTTTGAATTTGGCCAGAGGATCTATTTACTTTCAGATACCATATTAGAGTTTATCCTCGAGTCTTTCATTAGGATTAGCAACCAATAAATAGATACAAATCGTGTGCATGGCTGGGTCTACAATGAGGTCAATGGGTCGGACTCTAGTCTAGTACTCTAGTCTACATACATACACACTAACAATAAGAACAAGGGAAGCAATCAGGAGTAAAAAACCTGTACCTTTGTCCCAGTGAAGCCATGGCACAGGATTACAACCTCTTTGGACCCTGTATCGTGTAACAAACCCACAAGTTTCTCACCGCTATTATTTTGTATAACAACCTTCACCGGTTCAATCCCTGAAACAATTTAAGAGAGACAATTACAATCATCTTGGATACAAAATCTTAATCTGATCTTATAGTATAAAATATAAACTAAATAGCCCCAAAAGTGGTAGCGAAGGCTTGGGAATATCTGATTGAAACACGAGTTAAATCCCCACATACAAGGCTACAACTTTGCGAAAATGCACACGTTTTCCAGTTTGGTCGACATTTCTAAGGAGAGCGTGGAGTCGGCCAGAGCACTACCTTCCACATATTGTCCTTGGAAGGGGTGTGTAGACCGGTCAGTGATGCCAGTCCTCAACCTTTTGCGAACATTTATAATAAATAATTTCACCTTTACAAAACAAGTAGGTTCCATTCCTAATAACTCTAATTTTAGTGCATCCAGTTCTTTTATTAACATGACTTTTTACAGCAAAGATTGATAATTGTATAAAGTATATATAGCTTTATAACATAATAATGTAACTAATACTAAGTTTGAAATCAATTACTAAAAAAATGAAGTAATTCTTTATAGCTGTTAACAGTTTCTCAAACCAACATCTACACCTTTTGAGACGACATCTACAACTAAAGTAAAAGATTATAGATGTCTTTATATATATATATAGAATATTGTTGCATAGGATAACTATGAGAGAGATGGGTATTCATAAAAACTAAAAAAGCAAGTGAATTTAATATTAAATCGGAGGTCCTTATAACAAGACTATCTAGCTATATTCATAAAGATCGACTGGAAAGGGAAAACTGACCTGGGCTTTGGTCGAGGTTAGCGGTGGTGGCGGCCATAAAATGTTTGTTGGTGTGAGTGGTGGTCAGAGTGTGTGAGTTACTGGTTGCTGGTAAGTAGTGTGAGTGAAAGTGACAAACAAAGGGTTTCTTCTTCTCTGGTATTTGAAAGAGATTATTAGTATTATTACTAATTAAACAATGTTTATAGATGATGATTAGTGCCCCCATGTTTATTTTATTTTAAAAATACTGTATGTATGTATGGCTAGCTGGGTGCAATCATATATTCACCACCACTGTTTATTTTCAGAATATTACATATTTGTTGTATTTGTGTTAGGTTTATAATAATAAAAAAAAATCGTTGTACATTAATTCAAATAGTTATTCGATAACTTTGTAATGAAAATTAAAAGAGACAATATGGATAAGATATAATATCAATCACAGTGAACAACCTTACAAAGTTACAATATATTTTCTTTGTTATAGATGATAATAATTTATCAAGTTTGTTAAAGTTGGAAAATGTAGATAAACGTTTTGGTTTGGCAAATTTATACCTTTTTTGAAAATCTTTTGTCCAAACCAAATCCTGCAGTTACAACCAGTGCTAGTATTAGTTGATAATTATCAATCTGGGGCAGTGAATGCAAAAGAATATTACTATCATACTTGATATTGTCCAAACTGTAGTGCTTCTTTAGCACTCTTAACAAAATGGTGTTTTTTATTTTCTTTGCAAGGAAATCAAAAGTACCGTAGTACCTTACTACAAGGATAGTTTAACGATTTCTGGTTCAGTTAATCCAAATAAGGTCATTTCAATCTAACCGAATGATAATAAGTATTCATGTTTAAGATAGTCTATACCTGGACATAGATAAAAGTAAAAATGTATAGACGAACATGAAGCACAAGTGCTAATACATATGCACTTGAAGTTAAACACAAGTACCAATATAGATTAATTATAAGAATATAGAAAACAATCCAGCAAACAATCAGCTACCTTTATGCCTTGTTAGATTGGTTATCATTCAAAGGTTCTTTTATGAAAGATAAAACAATGGAAGTTAATTCTTCTCGATGCTCTGAGAATCTATGGTTGGCACCTTCAATGATATGTAGTTTGTGGTTCGGTATGACCTTTGCAAACCCCAACGCCTCATCCACATGGACAACTGGATCATTGGATCCATGAACTGTCAGCACCCTGCATAATAGAACACACAAAATTCTATTCAGATTGAACACCATCAGAGACAAAGAAGCATCTTTTTCGATGTGTAGAATATATATATACTACATTCAACTATAAAAAATATGACAAGAAGTTTTGACTCTCAGCAATATAAGATGGAAGTAGTTTGTTCGTCTTACTTGCAATCTTTGTCAATTTGCAGGCATGCTTCATGCATATTTGTATCCAAACGATCCATCAAGCTTTCCTCAGTCACACGATATAATATTTCACCTACACATAAAGAAAGCTTTTTCACGATCGAATAAAGTGGTGTTTGGATTTGCATTCTGGAACAGCTGCAACAGTAAAACTGATTATCTGAAGGATGATAGACTTTGACAATCATGACGAACTTACTTGAACATGGTATGTTCTACAGGCTCATACCTTTGTATTCTGGATTCCTACCAAGACTTTGACCATCATTACAATCATATATTATACACAAAAATGTCTATCAAGTCTTTGATTAACTAAATCTGCCAGATACTCATTCTATAGGTGTGGCTTTGTATTCTGGATTCCTATCAAGACTTTGACCATAATTACACAAGCATTATGTCATATTAGTATACGCAAAAATGACTATCAAGTATTTAAATAATCAAATTTGCCAGATACCGAAAGCATCTGATTATCTGATTACTACAGTTTCAAACATCATCAGCACATCCAAGAAGCACTTTCAAACACCCTGAATCCCTAGCATTTGTATATTTATTCGACGATAGGTATCACACATTTGTAACAGCAGTTTCAAGAATCATACCTGTATCAGCTTTAACATCTATAAAACCATCTTCCTTGACTCTCTGCAAAAACCCTTTTCCCAAACGCTCTTCCACACCTCCCTCAGTTTTATAACGTCCAGACACGTTGATGACACGATTTACATCATGATACTTAGATCCATATAAGAGGACCACATTCCCGCCTGCAAAATTCTTCGATTAGATGTTGCAAGATCAGAAATGGGTCAAAATGGGTAATACGTACTTCCTATCAAAATGGGTTTGGTCCGACCCGCAAAACTCTTTTTATCCTCTTTTTTCAAATTTGTAGATAACAACATACTAAATAAGGTTACAAAAGAGATACTGTCAAAACTATAATAATATATGTTAATGAAGTGGCTAAAACGTTTTAAGCACTTCCATACACTTTTTATGACTTTCCACCCATTTTAACATTGGCTATAAAAATATTACCCAGATTAAGCAATTTATAAGTAAATGGGTCAATATATCTATGCTATTATACCTTTACTATGTCCAAGGATTGTACTTGTTACACGATTAGCTTCATCAAAGTGCTGGATTACTGAACGCAAGTCATCAGCCTCTCTATGATAATTACCATACTGAAACGACCCTTCACTTTCCCTGAAATCCAATACATGCCAACTTAAAGGGAAAAGTAGTTATCCTCCCTCAGTTTCATAAATAGAGGGTGATTAGATATGCATCTTTCAAATTATTGTGGTGACTTAAAACCAAATCAGATAAAAGTGTTATCCATGAAAGTTTCAAGTTATGACATCATTCATATCTATACGCCATATCCTTGTATGAAGATGCAAAGGCAATTTCTCAAGAAATCTTTAATTTCCATTGACTGCGTGTTCTCATACTTACATATAATCACCTTTTTTTGGGCAAGGCAAGTTAACCACAAATTTACATTAAACCCACACAAAAAGTCCACCATCGGACTCTAACCGGCAACCTTTTGGTCTTTGGGTTGCAAACTAATCACTTTCTCCCCCCTCTTCAGGTCCTTTGCCAGTTTGTCATGTTATAAGAGTTTGTATATATAGGAAGGTTGTTCAAGAACTCATTTTCTTAGGAACACGAGAACCAATCCTTGCCCTTAATCTTGAAATTTCTTCACTTTTATCTCAAGAACTGCACATCAATAAATTATACTTACACTATCACGTTCATCGTTTTCTTTCATTTGAGAGGTCACTCGATATACTTTTGATGAAATTGAGGTTGTATATATATGTGTGTGTGTCTAGACATAAAAACTTCAAGTCTATTAAAGTAAACTAATCTTGGAGGCCTAATTTACCCGTTGCCGGCAAAATCAAAACGAAATGCACTTATCCCTTCTTTCTCTAGTGCAAAAGCAAGGCTCTTTATGGTACTGCTTTCCTACATACATATATTATACAAAAATCAAGATTTATGAATTAAGTAGACAAATATTAGAATGATTATTCTAAACTTTCAGCATCATTTATTTTAACTAAAACTACTTAAAAAGTTTTTTCCATTTTGGGTGGATTTGATATACACAACAATGTCATCAAAAGTATACCACTGCCCTTTACCGAACAAAATGATAAAACTAGGACTAGAAACTAACAACCTATTTATATACCATATACGTACTAGGTTTTGATAAAAGTTAACAACAACAACAAGAATCAGCAGGAGCAAGTGAAGTGACAAACCTTTGAAGATTGAAAGCCATGGCACAAAACGACAATATCTTTGGAACCACTTTCATGTAATACACCCACAAGTTTCTCTCCATGCTTATTTCTTATCACTACTATTTCCTTATCACCCATTCCTGCAGTATTCAAAAAATCCGGCCAATAGAAAACAAAAATGGAAAATTTATTCATTACTAAAGATCACCGGTAAACTGACCTGGGTTTTGCTCAGGATATCCGGAAACGTATTCGCCGGCGCCGGCCATCTTTATCGGTCTTCTTTTGCTATAGCTTATTTGGTTGTTTTTAAAGTGTAGCACTTGTTTGAGATGAAAATAATGCCATGGTAATAAACTTTGTGTCTTTGTTGTTGTAGAAACAAAGTTGGAGGGGGTTAATCGATAATTGTAGATTGTTAGTAGAAGAGTTGCCATTCCTTTGTTAATAACTAGACGTAGAACCGTGTGAAAACACGGGATATAGTTGGAAAAATATGATTAACAATTAATAAAGAAAAGTTCTTATTTATTAATTAAGTTTCGTTATTTTATAGATGTATTATTAAAATCACAAAAGGGAAAGAGGTAGAGACTTCACAGGAAGGATATAAAAAAATAAACCAAATCCAAAGAAACTTCTTTGAAAGTGTTTAAGTCATGTGTTTAATAATGCACATTCCTCCTCGAACACTTTATCACTTTGAATCTCCAACTTAATACAATCGAGTTCGAATTTAGAGGAAACAAAAATGAAAGCATCGTGAAACATAGCTTGTTTATACACAGATAAACATCTATACAAATCCGCTAAACAATAATGGCAATTAAACATTTGATCACGGATTACTACATTATAAACATTGTCTAACAAATATGCCACAATGATCAGCTAATAACGGAAAGCCTGATTCGATATCAATCCCGTGCAAAACATTTAGTAATTATGATTGTCATAGTCTAGTTGTACACTTGCAACAGTGTAATAATCAATAATTCAGTTACTTGTTCCAACTTCTTATCTACAGACTTAAGCAACAGATTATGCACGTCTTCTTGTTCTTTTAAGGCCATATGCAGTTCCTCATATGCCATGACCTGCAAGTCTTTATCCTCTTTAGGTTCCTCAACTATCGATTTGGACATTTGAATATCTTGTTGCTCTATTAACATGCTAAATATCTGTTCACTCTAATTTTGAGCTTCTTGTTCATTTTATTTAACGAAATTTCCACTAATAAACTTTTGCACTATTTGACAACATCAGTACTTATACAAAGGAATGAAATTTTGTAACAAAGTTCAAGTACCATTACAAGTACCATATTTAGGCTCAAAGCCGACATATTTTAGATATTTGATGAGGTTTCAGTACCATTTTTACAGCCGAATATTTTCCATTGTGAAGGAGCAATCACATCAGATGTCATAGCATCAACATTCATGGGATGCAGATGAGGTCCAATCCACAGAACGTTTACGAGCACCACTCTTAGAGTCATTCAGTCTGTCAACAAATTGATTCTGTTCAAGTCTACACATTCATTATAAATTCTTATACACCATAACATGAGTACCTAAATGGCTGCCATCTTCTCTTTGAATTTGTTCCCGGTTCCATTCAACATCTTGTAAAGAATGTATCCACCTTGCAGCTTCTTCTGGATTGCTTGCTCCCAACTGTAACATCAAAACCGAAACCAAATTCTTCATCTAAAATGACCTTCAATATACAAAAAAACACGAAGTTCTTCACAAGAATACTTGCATACCTTTAGACAATCACTGTGATTCGAAGTATTATAAAGGGTGAAAATGAAGAACACCTGTTAACCACAATTTGATATCAAAAACAAAATGAAACACAATTGTTTGACATTAAAAAAACCTGCATTTTTTTGTTTAAACACATACTTTTCTACTGAAGCTTTCTCTTCCATAATCAGCCTTAGATCATATAAACTTCTAATAAACTACCTATTTTATATTGTCGAAAGCTAAAGATTGTCATACAAGGACTTGTCGTAGCTCATAATTACAAACACTAACTGTAAAAAGGAACACACATTATGATGTACAAATTAAGACAACATTTTATTACAAGACTTAATAGAAGGGATTAACCATAGTAATCTTCATTAATGCTCATAGAGTCATTCATAGACTTGAAAATGAAGAACAAAGTCACAAAGGCTCAGATATGGTCAATTAAGAGTTTGATTCAACATGGCTGCATCAAAAAAGGTTGTCATGAGATAGCAAGGTCACATACACACCTCAAGTGCCAAGCCAAGGAACACATAATCTCAACTTTTTTTTCATGTAAACAACATGTAATATCATCATAGCCAATCATATTAGCAGGAACAACCATCCATTATATTAACCTATTCAATGGTCGTATAAAACATATCACCATAGCTAATGAATATATCCAATGATTATATTGGATCGTATAATTCATCATATACTCATTCGGCTCAGACATGATCAAGTATGAGCAATGGTTCAACATGGCTGCATCAAATGCCACGCCAAGGAACACATAAATTCAACTTTCTTTGAATTGTCCACACATCATCATAGTCAATAAAATGGGACATTTATAATAAATTATCATCAAATAGCAAGTAATCAAGGATCAAGAAAACACAATCGGATCCATACGAAGAGTAAACCGAATCACTAATGATACCCAACCCAGAAACCAGATCAAAGGGCTTCTGTCTGAGCCTGAAAATATACAAAGAAAATATATACTCATTATTTATTATTATTATTATTATATTATTTTGAAACGCTAATTTAAAAAATCTAAATTCATAAAAACAGCTTATTTAACATGAAATCCCAATTTCAAAAACCCTAAATCATAAAACCAAAATTCGTCTCAAAAGTAGATAAATCAAACAATGAATTCACACCAAAAGAAAGAAAGAACGAACCTTTTATCGATTATGAATAAAGAGAATAAAAATTCTTTGAGAAGCTAAGTTAAGGCTTCTCATTTGAATATATATAAAAGGCCCACCAAAATGTATGTATACTTTATATTTATACCAAAAACACATACATGACATAATCAATTATGTGTATTTTCTGATGTGTCCAGTCTTAGAAGCTGACACATCAAGCTTAAGTGAGATCATCAATTAAGCTCTTTTAGTAGGAAAGAGAGATTTGGTTTCAGCTTTGATTTCATGATTATATTTTTTTGTGTTGTAAAAAGTTGCATGCCTACTTGTACATTCTGTATCTATGGCTGTGCTTCGTCATCCACTTCTTTTACTTCTCACTTCTATATATAAATAACTGTTGTAGTTAAAATTAGGGTTGTGTTTTATGTATAAAACTTGAATGGGTTAGTATACGAACAAGTTTTTTGAACCCTTTAAATCTAAGATATGATACTGTAAACGACACCGACGTTAAGCCCTTTTAAATAAACATTAACGACACCGATGTTTGCAACTTGTTGCTAAATCTGAACAGGCAAACCCCTATGATTCTGCAATCATACATCCGGAGCAAATGCAATTTGCTAAAGCAACATTATATCTATCAATAAATAACAAGAAAAGCCTGCGATTTACAAAGTTGCGTGTCTATTTGGTACAAGAAACAAAACTGTTACACATTACAACGTAGAATCCATGATAAACCACTGATCAAGCCCGTCGCTTGCTCAAACGCCACGAATTGGGTTCATTATACCTATCATATAGAGGCTCGATCCGTTCTTGTCGTTTTCGTTTGGACATCTTCGTGGGATCAGACACCTTGAAGAACCTTGGTGCCAATTCAACTAGCCATTTTGGATCCACAACACAGGCCTCACGCATGTATTCTTTTGTTGTCATCACAAGCTCATGGTAGATGACCCAATCTGGTTGTCTTTGGAAAAGAGCGCTGCTCGGGTGTATGTAAACTGGCTGGTTCTCAACTATGGTACGGTATCCCTCTTGAGGGTCTTTCCGGGCAGCATGGAAGAAAAATCCGGCTGTAATTGCCTTCCGTATCTTGGTGAAGTTCTTTCCGGCACTCACAACATCCAATTTGTATCTGATCATATTACAGAAGAGTCAGCAATATGAAACAGAAACACACCATTCATTGTAATAGAAGAATTCACATAAACAGATTTCCAGAGCTATCTGCTATAGGTTCAAGTGTACTGGGCCACTCACTTTTTGTCAATACTCTTAGTAGTCAGTTAAAGAAACTATACCCTTAGTCAGTCAAAAATAACTAATTTTTATTAGAATATATAGACTTAGTTGGTTTCAATAATCACATTGACCAGGATTTACAGTCCTTTGTAGTAAACTAGTCTATATTAGCTATTTTTTTGCATAGAATTGCAAAGGGGAAAAGGAGTATATAACAATATGTTTCCATACGTGTTATATACTTGTATTTTAGGTAAAAGGGCAACTGTTAATCTTGCCCATGTGGTTCATACTTCATACAAACCCAAATATCCAGAAAAATTGTGCATAACTGCCCAGTTTTATACAAATAGGTTAGCATTGCCGGTTCTAATTAAAATAATATAAAAAAGCATCTTAATTTTGAAACCATTGAGTAACTAGAATACTTATATGTTAATTCAGAGATCAATACCTCCTTAAAGGTTAGCCTCATGTACTGTAACTTTATCTCTCATTAACAATTCTAAAACTTCGTGGCAACTACATAACATACTAGAATGTTATTTCCACTGATCTAATAAAAATGTGGCACAAGATACAGGGAAAAAGAGTCAAAGAGACCAATTAACATATCTGATTAACTCTGCAAGAGAAAGTAAAGGTGGCATAGGTGTTTAAGCTATAGATGGAGTGGGATCTCTTTTTATTGGAAAGCTATGCATGTATACTGATCACTCTGAAAATTATATAGGACGCTAGTCTCAAATAATAGGACGACCAAAAAAATCTAACAAGAGCAATGTTAAACCAAAAAAACTCGGTTTTACCGGTTTAATGGGTCTAGGACCAACCCGGTTCGAGGAGTAAATTTTCACAAATATAAGACTCATGAAACGGCGGGTGTATTCTTGATTTGAATCGGTTTCGGGCTATTTTCGCACCACTTTACTGGGTTTCTCGGGCTGGCTCTTATTCTGATCACCCCTAGACCCTAGTTACCGGACCCATTAGCCATAACCTGAATTGGCTTGTCTACCCATAAATTGGTCAATAAAGTCGCATGTATAGGGAACTAGCTAAACCTACTAGGGCAAGATTTACATCATTGCTTATCCCTTTTAAACATAGAATCAGTAAACAGATACGATATTAATAAATGTAAACAAAGCAAAGAGAACATACTTGTCCATAATGGATAACAGCTGCTTCCTGACATCTTGGGCCCTCCTAAGCGATCTTGACTGGACAAAATTCTCGAAACACCATGGTCCCGAAAAGTTCTTGGCTTTCCAAGCCTCATAAACAGCAAGTAAAGTAAGATGGTCACCCTCGGGTTGGAAAAACTTGGCTTTCTTTTGATCAGCTTGGGCTTGTTTTTCCCTAGGTCTGTAAAAAACGTTTCCAGTTGTAATCATGGCAATGATGGTCAATATTTCATCACTGCAACCCAAATCAACACTAGCAAGGAGCATTTTAGATAACGGAGGTTCAAGGGGGAACTCCGCCATCTTTCTACCCAGTTTGGTTAGAAGCCCTTCTTCATCAAGAGCTCCAAGAGTATATAGCTGTTCCAGTGCAGAAATCAGAGCTTGAGGGGAAGGTGGGTCCATGAAATCAAAAGACAATAGATCATTTATCCCCATTGCTTTCAAATTTAATGTAATCAATCCAAGATTTATTCTTTGAATTTCTGGAATTGATGTAGGCGACATTTCATTGTTAAATGCGCTCTCGGTGTATAATCTGTAGCACTTTCCTGGTCCTGTACGTCCTGCACGCCCAGCCCGTTGCTTAGCTGATGCCTGGGATATCGGAGTGATGACGAGTGATTCAAAACCCTGTTTCGGATTGTACACATTCTGCTTGGCAAAACCAGGGTCAATGACATAGAAGATCCCATCAATGGTCAAAGATGCTTCAGCAATATTAGTGGCAACCACCACCTTTCTCTTCCCTGGCGGTGCAGGTTCAAAAATCCTGGATTGCATTTCACTTGGAAGGGCACTATAAACCGGTAATATGATCAATTCCGGCACATTTTTACCCAAACCTTTCATCCTCTCATATAAACACTGGCAAGCATGATCGATCTCCTCCTGCCCGGTCAAAAAGACAAGTATATCGCCCTCGGGTTCGGTCAAGTGGATCTGCATTACAGTAATCAAAGCTGCATCAACGTAATCACTTTCAGGCTGTTTAGTGTAAAGTATCTCCACCGGAAATGTTCTTCCCGGAATTGTGAAAATATTGCAGTTGAAGAAATAGGCAGAAAACTTCTCAGCATCTAATGTGGCGGAAGTGACTATTAATCGGAGGTCGGGTCTTCTATTCACGAGACCTTTCAATAACCCAAAGAGGACATCGGTATGCATTGTTCTCTCATGAGCTTCATCAAGCATTACCACTGAATACTGAGACAGGTTTTCATCGACCAGAATTTCCCTCAGCAACATACCATCAGTCATGTACTTAATCACGGTTTCCGGGCAGGTACAGTCCTCAAAACGAATGGAGTATCCTACTTCCTCACCTAAACGACAGCCAAACTCTTCAGCCACCCTCTTGGCCACAGACATTGCAGCCACCCTTCGGGGTTGGGTACATCCTATTTTACCTTTGGTGGTGTAACCTGCCTCAGCTAGATATTGGGTCACCTGAGTTGTCTTCCCTGACCCCGTTTCACCAATAACAACCAAAACTTGGTTATCATTCACAGCCTGAACCAATTCCTTCTTCAGTTTGTATATAGGCAAGCTCTGCCTCTGTTCTTGAAGAGAAAGCTTTGATCTTTGACCAAATGTTAATGCTTTAGCATAAGAATCTTTCTTCCATTCGGGCATGTCATATGCTGACAACCCAACTCCCCTCAACTCCTGTGCTAAATGCCTTTCCCCTGACTCAGGCATAGGATCTTCCCACGGTCGATTCAGATCTTTCGGGATAGAATCGAGCATCGTTCTCTGCTGCTGGTCCCTCACTTCTCTCCTTTCCTTTATCAAAGCAGTCTGTAAAGCTGCTGCGCGACTCAATGAACCCTCAGGGTTTTTAAAGATCTTCACTGGGGACATATCCATTGAATAATGACTCTGTCCTTGCAGAAACGCAGGCTCGTCTTCATTTAGCTCCACCTCAAGCTCTTCATCCCCACCTTCATCCTGATAAACCATTCCATCATTAGTTTCTTCGTCAAACATCGGATATTCTTTCACACTCAAAACACCAGAAGCAATGAGCTGGTTCGCCTCCCACCTCTCTGGGGAACTCATTTTCTTCAATGGTCTCCTTGAAGGAACCCCAACATCCTCTTCAGTAATCGTTATCCCAGATAACCCCGTCCTAGACATTGAACCACCACCAGTACCCAATCCCCTAGACGGGTTCCCTCTCGACAAATCATCATCCTCACCACCACCACTCTTCTTCAACGGCAACAGGTCCCTCCCAGAAGTCTGATCAACATCCCTCATGGACAAGGACAACTTGTGGCCCGAAACTGAAATGACTTTAACATAAACCTCCTGATCACGCTTAACCACATCTTTGGCATTTGCTATTCGTCTAGTGGCCATCTGTGACACGTGAACCAAACCCTCTTTTCCCCGGACATCAAGAATCTGCACAAAACAGCCGCTGTCCATAACCCGAGTCACCCTCCCTTTATAGACCTGATAGAGCTCAATGTCGTCCGATTTCCCTCCATAAATCTTCTTCTCACCCCTGTCCCTGTCCCTGTCCCTGTCCCTATCTCGAGCGCCTCTGTCATCTCTATCATACCTGTCGCCATTGCGACCACTTCTGTAATCCCGATCTCTATCCCTGTCCCTGTCGCCATCACGGTTTCTCCTACCATCTCTATCTCTATCCCGACTCCTACCATCTCTACTAATCTCATCCCGTGGATACTCGTGGTTCCGTTTCTTCTCCTTGGCTTCCATCTCAATCTCCTTCTCCAACTCCTTGACACGGTCCTTGGTATCGGCAATATTAAGAGCTTTCCAGCCGTCCTTATCCTTATCCTTAGCAGTAGTATCTTTGGTTTTGGGGGGCAAGATGGCGTGGATGATGGTGAGTAGGGTTCGGACAAAGTAATCGGGCATCTCGGCGCCGTTTTCTTTGAGCTTAAGGTCAAACTCATCAACAGAATGGCATTTTCGACCTATCGATGTAATGAATTCGGCTAAGGTTTTGTCGGTGAAACCCAGGTGGGATTCGAGTTCCGTACAGACTTTGGATACCAGTGAATAGTACTCCAGTTTCTTTAAACTTGGCTCTTTTTTTGTTGCCATAATAATAATAATCTATCTATATCTATAATTATGATCAGAAGAAGAAGAAAAGATACCTGGGAATTTTAGGGTTTACCTCAGATTAGGGCAAAAGTTGTTTTTCGTTAAAGAGAATTGGATTGGATGGATGCATGTATTTATTTATTTATTTATTAGATAGATTACAAGGGAAAATAATATGGCTTCCTTAACTTCTTCTCGCCACAAGCCGAGATTCGACGCGATTTCGGCTTCTTGGATTGCCAGGTGATTTCCTTTTAGGTTTCCATGTGTCGTCTTAGATAAAAAATTTGCCCTTCCCATAAAAAAACAACTTCTATATATTTATACCATACCATACGATTCTATATTTCACTTAAAATCGATCCTTAGTAATAACAAATTTTAGAGTTTTTCATTTTTAATACTTGTAATAACATCTCGTTGTCTAGATACTTCATCATTATTCGGTGAAACTTTCTCGGTTAAATATTCGAAAAAAAATTATTATCATGTATGATATATTTGGTGTTCCTTTCTGTTCGTTGCATCCATTGAAAAGCAACTTTAAATCAACTTTAAAATGATCTAAATTAGTTCAAAACTTACTGGAAAATGAAAAGCAACTTTCTAAACTAAAAGATTAGATGGTTCATATACGTTCTGATTGGGTGGAAGACATAACAATTCATAGTCTTTGTCATCCATTAAATCTCAAAATCATTTTAAGATTTGTGTTTGAATGTTCCTATCAAGTTTGTATGCGAAGGCATACATGTATTTGATGATATATTTTAGACCATAATCAATTAGATAGTTAAATCAAAGTAGACATGCATGGTTATTTATGTTTCAAGTAAATGTGTCAGTCATGGTGTTCTGATTTCTGAAGGAATTGGAGCATCACATGCCCCCTATTCTCTTATAACATAAATAAATAACAAGATCTTTCTTTCGCTACTTATTGATATCTGCAGCAAGACTACATACACACTTCATGTAACCATTGCCGCATGTCTTGATAACGTATACAACTTAGCTAGAGAATGCTCAGTGTGCATAAACGTGCCTACAACTTGCAGCACGATATATCAATGGTTTGATGGATACCAAATAATTGTTTTCACAGAAATACTAAATGGTATTCAACCCATGTTCAGAAAACAACTTTCTTTTACACGCCATAAATTTATCATGCCAATCTATAGCATCAAAGATGCACCAAGTCATTACAGAAACTTGCTACATTAATAGCAGAAACAGCCAATGAGATTATAGTAACGTAGATTCTCATTATCACTGGGAAATTATGCCTAGTTCTAAACTTTACCTAAAAAGACCAGCCCCAGCACTGCAGATTCCCAAGACCAATGTTTAGTCATTCATGGTTGTTCATCTACAGATTCCTTACTAGCTTTAGTAGGTTGTTCAGGCGTCATGACTCGTCCAGTCAAGGGATCCACTGGACGTGTGTCACGAGGCCCACCTTTCCGTCCCATTGCAACCATGGGTGGTGGTGGTAGCAACCCTGCCCTGAATAGAAGACGCTGCACTGGATCCGAAGGTTGTGCACCAACTGATAGCCAATATCTGCATAATAAAATACGTTAAATGTAAGCAGTAAAAAATAACAACTCCTATCACTTCTAAAATTTGTAATCCATGTATTTTGCCACCCTATTATTACCAAATTTCTTTGTTTCTCTTAGAAATCATCTTATGCTAGTCGAATAATAAAGAGAAAATTTTACCCGTTTACCTCAAGAGTTAACCTAATAACCTGTACATGAAAGTATATTATTTTATTTTTCATCTGAAGGGCAATAACAATAAAGTAGAATATCAACTTGATTAACTGGTCATTTGCTAAGACTAAACTGTCTTACATTTTTGATCAACTATCATCCCACATTGGAGCTAGAAGCACCACTTTTGGTCTTATTAAGAAACGAAAGATAGGATCTGAAACTAGAAAATCTACAATCGTTTACTAACCAAGAAAGCATATTTGTTCGATATTACCTATATAATCTAAGGAAAGTAACACTCTCAGAAAAAAACATGATGTCGACATATGTACCACAAAAGAAGTCTATGTTCCCATTTTATGTGTGTAGTTTTTATTTTTGTTTATTTGCTAATTTCACATAGAGTTCCATCAAACAAGTATCAGCAAGCCATCCATTGAAGTTACTGTTTCATCACAAGGAAGCCATTTGTAGTGTTTTACCGAAAATGTGCTTCTGCAACTATAGTGCACAAACGAAACACTTCAAACATCTTGAATGTAGATGGTGTCAATTATAATCCAGCAAATGATAAACAAACTGCATTGGAAAACTATAAACAAAATACTTACTTCACACGATCGAAATTAAGACCCATTCGTTTGCCGCCATCTTGAGCTGCATTAACCAGTCAGTCAACCAGCAATTAGAAAGCCATGTATCAGTGACTTAATTAACAAACATAACAGGAGTAAAAGTCAGCTAGTTCCTAAGGGGGGAGTTTGGGATTTAACTATGAATGTCTATCTTTTCTTCTTCTTCTTCTTTTTTTTTTTGAATAGCTAGCTGTGTATTTGCACAAGTTACCCTGGACCTACCCACTATCCCGAGTTCTCAAGTTACAATAATCAGTTCCCAGTCAGCATCACCAAATCTAGGAGTCCTATTGTTATTTTTTATCTATCATTATCTAAAGAACCAGAATTGGTCATACATTTCAAACAACCCAAAGAGGCTATAACATAAGCACCAAACACACATCTAGACACCATCACCTAGACGATGTTTTATTATGGAATTGATATCACGCCTGCAAAACAACGTTTTCATAAGGCATGTCTCAGACTAGTTGTTCAAAAGTGTGTTCCCTTTCTACAAAAAATGAAAATAATCACTTTTTCAGATGGTTTGTGAAACACTATTTTCGGACTATTTGTGGCTTGCAAACACCATAATCAGATAACCTACCCATTGACACAATCCTAAACACCCTCTTAGTAGTAAAAAATTTCTAGCTTATAAATCATTAATAAAAAAGATAGCTTGCAAGTCGCAATAAATAATCATTTTTTTCACTCATCACCGAAAGTCAAAACCTCATCAATCATACTGGAACTATACTTATTCTCTCTTTGGCGGTCAACAAAGCATAAAACTAAAGCATGTAGCTACCAGAAAACTCATAAGATTAAGCTCAATGACCATAATACAAACAGAAATGAATGTAAAAGATCCGCATCTTTGTTATTCGCATTCTAGACAGTCACTCATGTCATCATTTCATATCCCTACACCTTTAAGCTGAGTTAATACACAAGTGGACTACGCTTTTTTTTTTCTATCAAAACATCATACCCCTATCCTATCTCACAAACGAACAGGGTAGGGCAGTGCAATACGGGATGTAGACCATTAATTAAAAATAACATATAGAACCCCAAATTTTGTAGTCCCGAAAAGCTTGAAAATTCCTCATTACAAAACATAAATTACAAACAAATTGTAAACTGAAGTCTCCAAACAGCCAGGTTTTGTAGATCTTGACATTTTGATACATAAAAAATTAATCTTGAATAAAAATAGATATATATATATATATAACAAAATAATACGAGTACCTGGTAAAGGATTATAATAACCCAAAACTTCAATATGTTTACCGTCTCTGGGGGATCTGCTATCTGCTGCCATTACTCTGTAAAAGGGTCTGTTTCGGCATCCTAACCGCGCCAATCTTAGCCTAACCACCATCTTCTCTGCTTAATTCACTCTCTATCTGTGTGCTAGGGAAGAAAAGAAGTCAAGAAATAAAGGGTTTTTGGGTTTTCTAGGATTTTGTTGATTTCAGAAAAAACTTGTGGGTTTGGACTTTTGGGTCGGACGGTTTTGTTTATTTGTTAGGAAAATTTTTTTTTTTTTTTTTAACATCCATCTTTATTAATAAAGGAAAACCAGCAAGATGCTAGTAAATACAAGGTTTGGGATTACAAAGCAAGTTACAACTAAAAATTAAAGCTATTCCATTTTTGCCATTCAATTCGGTTCGATTTCGATCTATTTGATAACCAATGGTAGCTTATCGACTTGAATTCCCTGGTGGCATAGTGGATTGAGGGAGTTTTGTTATTGAAAGCTTTTCATTTCGAATTCTCCAAATCGTCCAGATGAAAGTTTGGATGATCAGATTGAAAATCTTGGATCTTTTGGGGCCGATTATTGGTTCCTTGTGTATTTCAAGTAAAGTTCTGATCTTGGATGGTTTCATCAGCGGAATTTTGCAACAGGATAGGAGGAATTTCCATAGTTCATCTGCAAAAGGGCATTTGAGGAATAAGTGGTGTGTTGATTCTTCACTAGCATTGCACAATGGGCATTCGGGGTTCTGAATGGGTATGTTCTTTTTGATCAGCAAATCTTTCGTTGGAAGTCGATTCCTTTCCAGTTTCCAGCCGAGAATATTGGTCTTCAATGGGGCAAGTCTGTTCCATGGGAAGCACCATGGTTTCGGTCCATACTTTGCTTGGTTAAGGCAGTTTTTCATTCATTTGACAGTGAATGGTTCTGAAGGATTATAGCTCCATGTCCACGAGTCGTCTATGTCTGTCAGATGGATATCTTGGATTCTTGATAGCAACTCGATGAATAGATGGGTTTCTTCTGTTGTTGTTGGCGGTCTGACCCAATTCCATTCCCATTGTGAGAAGTGTCCATTTCCAGTGAGACGATCTTTGATAACACATCCTTTCCTTTTTTCAAGTTTGAAGAGATCGGGGAATGTGTTGCTTAAAGGCTCGTTACCTTGCCACGAGTCTATCCAGAATCGTATTGATCTACCATTTCCTACAACACCTGAAAACAATCTTTGCAAAGAAACATTAAAAGGATCGAGGTGGGAGCTTAGTTTGGCAATGTTGTACCATGCTCCCACCAAACCGGTCTTGTGAGGGATGAATGAGCAATTCTTTTGTGAAAAGTGGATGGAGGTGATAGTACGTCCCCGTAAGGAGTTTGGTTCCATACGGAAGCGCCACCACCATTTAGCAAGAAGAGACAGGTTTTTAGAAAGAAGACAACCCAACCCTAACCCACCCGAATCCAAAGGGGCAGTGACAATTTCCCAAGAGACCCAAGGTATTTTTTTTGATGTGGACGTGCCCCCCCCCCCCCCCCCCCCCCCCCAAAGAAACTTTTACGAATTTTCTCAAGTTTAGCAAGAACACTAACCGGTGCCTTATAAAGCGAAAGATAGTACGTAGGAAGGCTGTCAAGCACAGAGCGGATGAGGGTGATTCTTCCACCAATCGAGAGGGTGGCGGCTTTCCAATTTGACAATCGGTTTTCAAAGGTTTGGATAACAGTTGTCCAATTGCTTTTACGGTTCATATTAGCTCCGACAATGAGTCCAAGATGTGTAATTGGGAAGTAACCAGGTTTGCATTTGAGTATATTGTGGAGGCTTCAGTTTGTGCTTGTGAAAGTCCGATGCCATAAAAGCAAGATTTGTGAAAATTGATCTTTAGGCCGGACACGAGGTGGAAACACCGCATGATTCTGGTAATATTGGCTAAATGGGTGGTGGACCAAGAACCCAGTATGATCGCATCATCTGCATATAAGAGATGAGAGATATTTGGCCCATAGTTTGGAAGCTGAATACCTGAAATAAGACCAATTCTCACAGCCCGGTGAAGAGAAGTGGAGAATGCTTCCATAGCAATTATGAAGATGAAAGGTGAAAGAGGGTCGCCTTGTGGTACACCGCGTTCACAATTAAATTCAGCTGTGGGGCAACCATTGACAAGAACCGTTGATCGGGTAGAGAGCAGAATACCTCTTATCCAATTGAGCCATCGAGTGGGGAATTGAGTTGGACACCAAGGTCACGTTTAGTGGGTTTTAAATCAAGCCCGGTGTTAAACAAGTTCGGACGGCTCAATTGAGTTGGACACCAAGGTCACATTTTTTTTTATTTCTTAGTGTGTTTAAAGAAAAAGTAATCTCATTCTGTAAGAATGTAAACATTTCATTCTTTGATGGAATCTCTATTCTTTATGGATAGAGAAAGGAATTCATTCCTTTAGACACTTGAATTTACAAAAAATCAAAAACATTCCGTCAAATTCCATTCCTTTACATTCTAATTCTGTTGATAGATTTCATTCCTTCCAAAAACATTATATGAACCAAACTCGCCCTTACTGTTTATGGGCACCAAATTTTTAAATGACGCCTATATATTTGCTGTCAATACTAATGTGTAGTGCAAAGTCCAATAAGAATAAATTTATGCAAAATGATTGATCTTTTTAACATTAGCTTAAAAATCCTCTTAAAAGCTTAAGAATTAACAAATAGATTTAACTTTTTTTTTTTAATTTTCCCATTGAATTTCCACATATCATCATCCAATTAATAAGAATGATTATTAGACTAATGAATTAAGAGATTAATCATTCCCCTAAATTCATATAATTGCCTTATTAGAGTAGTCGACTTAACTTCTACGAGTATATTATTATTGCTATTTACTAAATTATTACTCGTATTATATTAATCATCTCATATTCCCATCTCGATAATAATAGTACGAGTATAAGTTTTTCATTTACGGAACAAGCCATGTAGAAATGATAAACCACTAAACTGGTGATGTATCCTATTGCTACAATTGTTTTCATATTTTTATAAATATTTACTTGTTTTCATATTTTTATAAATATTTACTATCTTTCAATTAGCTAATAAAATATGTTGGTGTTATGCAGGCACCATTTTATGTTATCGAGTCGGACACTTGAAATCCATGAGACGACTCTGGCTTTTATTTACAAAAAAATGCATCCAAGGTTGAGATGGCTATTGTGTTCACATATTATTTCCGTTTATCATTATTGACACAAAAAGACTTGATGTTAGAGGTTTATACATCGGATTATTTATTTTTAATGTTGCGTTTGGCAATAGGCTTGAACCATTCTCAAGAAAAAAAAAAATTTTATTCTACTCTTATTTTTAGATATTGAAAAGTTATAGACCAGTATATCATTAATGTATTAATTATTATTATTTTATTTAATACATCTTCATTAATCGTGACATCAATTTTCTTTAAATAATTCAATTATACTATTCGCTCTTGCCACCGTTAATCACTACAATGACACCGTCATTATTGTTGTCGGATCACGCGGGTATCTAGTTATATAAAAATAATTGTTGTTAAAAAGAAAGTTTATAAAAATAATCCTTCATTATGTATTTTTTTAATACACTAAGGTCGTGTTTGTTTCATAGAATTTGATGGAATTTGATTGAATTAGAATTGAATTACATTTTTAGTGCGTTTATTTGTTCAAAGAAAAGAAAAATCTCCATTCTTTGGGAATGAAGGAAGGTTCTGTCACTTACAGTTTTTAAAAAATCAAAAACATTCCGTTAAATTATATTCTTTCATATTCCAATTCCTTATAAAGATTATATTTTTTCTAAAAATATGATGTGAACCAACGCGAGGGGTCCAAAGTGCATGTTTTGAAAAAAAAAGAAAAAGTGATAGAGACGTTGATTAAGCAGGTCCACGTAGTAGACACACATGTCTCAAATATGGACTATACATATGGCGACATCTCCACAAGCCTTTCGACACCTCGTTATGTCTCTCTCATACACTTTTTTTCAAACCACCGCTATTTAGTTAAAGTCTATCTATCTTTTAACCATTTTCATTTTACCATTTTAAGTTTTATGAAAAATATGTTTTTTCTATTATTTTTAAAGGAAGTTTCATTTTCAAACCATATATATTTCATATCCCAACAATGTTTTTCACAAACTTATAAAAACATTTTTGATTTAATCTAGTTAAAAGTTCATAAGAATAAAAAATATTGGAAATAAATAATTATTGGTTCTTTCAAAAGTTTTTTTGATATAAAATAATGGATTGAAGTGATAAATCTAATTTAAAAAGAGTTTGAAAGAAGAATAACACTTAGCTAGCTAGCGGCACCAAAACACACACACAAATATATATGGCAGTAGTAAAAGAACCCACTCCAATTAAGCTTGACTACTACTACGGTGGCAATAATAATGATGGTGCCGATCAAGATTTGTTGTTGACAATCAAAGAAGAAGAAGACGAAGACGACATGATGATGATGATGGGTTGTGGTTTTGATCATAATATTAAAGAAGAACCCATATTGATTTTTGATGATCATGATCATGATGATGATTTTCTTGGGGGCGGCCGCGGCGGCTTGTCGTCGAAATGGGCACCTAAGCCGATAGAAGGGCTGAGAGACGGCGGACCTCCACCGTTTCTGAAGAAAACATTCGACATGGTGGATGACCCGAAAACAGATTCCATCATATCATGGAGTGATTCGAAGAAAAGTTTCATTCTTTGGGATCCCCATAAGTTTTCTACCCACCTTTTGCCACAAAGATTTAAGCATAATAACTTCTCTAGCTTTGTTCGTCAACTCAATACTTATGTAAGCCTAGCTACTATACTAATAATAATCTTGAATAATTGTCTTCAGTTTTTTTCTTTAAATTAGAAAATATATTTTATTATTATCAATTTGATTACTCCTCCGTTCCAATTTAAATGTCATGGTTTGACATTTTGGGTCTTTTGTGCTTAACCTTAACTTTGACCGTCAATATTTTTGCTCATGTTATATAATATTTGATATAATATATATATGATTGGATAGGGTTTTAAATGTATTTATCAAATACTATATAACACAAATAAAATTATTTACGGTCAAAGTTATGAACGAAAGACTTGACAAGTCAAAATAAGACATTTAAATTGGGATAGAGGAAGCCCTGTTAATTTGTATAAACATTTTGTGTTTGGTTCAATAAAATAAAAGGAAACTTGCATATATCTTCAAAATACAAGTTTTATAAACATAAAATCAATACCCTTAAATCCTTAAATTAAGCATGCTTTAGGATATATGGAATTATATATATATATATCTAAGTTTAATTAGGTGAGAATATATATCTATGTAAATCAAAACCAATTTAATTTATAAAATAGTTTAATGAATTTCACTTGATATGTATATATACACATTTAGGGATTGGATGTATCTATATTTATGTTATGAAAAGATCTTGTATAATGTTAGTTCATAGTGAACTTTCAAATCTTGGTTATTGGATGTGCCCAACCAATTAAAACTTACTTGTGACAACTTATATGGTTGTCATGTATACCCAGATAATTCATGTATACCCAGATAATTCAAGTTCATAGTGAACTTTCAAATCTTGGTTATTGAATGTACCCAACCAATTAAAACTTACTTGTGACAACTTATATGGTTGTCATGTATACCCGGATAATTCAAATCTGGGGAATTTGAAATTTCATTATATATACACACAACATTAGCATACATGCACTAAACATCTTAATAAATTTTTAAGCATTAATTGTTGCGTACAAATTTTAATCTGCCATACTAATTGTGTGATGGTTTTCGAGTGTGAATGTGGAATATTATTAGTGCGTTGATCATAGGTTAATTATGATAAAATAGATAAACTTTTATTGACTTGAAATATTGTTGATCATATATATGTAGAGGTTCAAGAAAATCGATCCGGATAGATGGGAATTTGCAAACGAGTTGTTTCAAAAGGGGAAGAAGCATTTGTTGAGAGACATCAAGAGGAGGACAAACCAGACACATCAATTAGTAATGCAAAAACAAGCGGAATTTAAACAATCATCAGCTAGTTGTGCTCATCATCGTCATCAAACAAACCCTACTATGGCAACCGAGCTCCAAGTACTAAAAAAAGACAGAAATGCGCTTAAACAAGAGATCTTGACAATGAAACAGCAACAAGAGAACACCGATAAGCATCTGGAAAACGTCCAGGAACGCATGCTACGAATGGAATTCAAGCAACAACAGTTGTTACTATTCATGTCTAAAGCCTTCAGAAATCCGGTTTTTGTTCAGCTTTTGCAGCATCTAGCGCAAAAACAAGAAAGGGGCAGGGTACAAATGGGCAAAAAACGTAAAACGGAGCAAATGCTGAACGAGGTTATTAATGCTGATGACGAACTCAACCATAATGTCCAACAGATTTGGAATATGGTTGAACCGGATACCACCATGTTTTCTTCTGATGAATCGGCTGTAAGCCCACTTGATCACGAGCAAATGTCTAGTGATCAGAAATCTGGATTATTGAACAGCAGCAGTCCAGATAATTATAATTCCGAAAGCTTCATCTTGTGGGAGAAACTAATGGCAGATGAACTGATAGTCGGCGGAGACAGTACTGATGAAGAAACGGGCAAGGATCAATCAGAAACCTTTCTCCAAGAATGGGAAGAACTGATTCCGAAAGTGTAGGAAGCTTATATATGATCCATTCTAATTTCATATATACAATCTTTGCCAATACATAGATGGATCTTTACGTGCCGTTGATCGAACTAACACCATTCTGTTCGGTTATCCACATCTTTTGGCATTCAGGCCGGTGTCGATAGGATGGTGACTATATGTAGTACAGTATGCAAAACATAGAAGTAGACTAATGCTGTACATATATATATATATATATATATGCTTGTACTTGTTAAGTTTGTTTTATGGTTCATCTTGTGGTAGTAGAATGATGATCTTTTTCTAGTTTCTTAATTAGGTACTCTCATCTATAGTTTATTCTATACTCTATATATATAGGAGCAACAGTAATATGATTATATGAAAATGTAGCCCTTTACGGATTTGAGCTCTGCTGTATTTGTAATCTTTATAGGTTATTGAATTAAGTTAGGAACTAAACGGATGCTCGTGCGATGTAGCAACGGTGGCACTAATAAATGAGTGGTGACAACAGCTGTGAGTAGTATAAGTTATTGATGTAAAAGAGAGTAATGTAGAAGTCAAAGTGTAAAAGTGAGGGGTTCGTTCATTATTTGAGAAAGGATTATGTTTAATTTATAGTCATATGGCCGTCAAGCGGTGGTGTAGTAGCAATGAGTAATGTAAGCGCACGGCGGTGACGGTAATTGGTGGTGGCGATGACTGTGGGTGTATCTTATTGATATAGAAAGTTTGTAAATATTGAGGATATCTATATCTATATCTATACTCCCATATAAAGCATTTGAAGTTTTATTTATGGTATGTCTTAAAAAATTAAGCATACTTTTTTTTTCTTCCAAAAAACCTCTTTCACTACATATATGGTTCTCAAAATGGTCTTCCGTACATTACAACACTGAATTACCGTATCTACCCTTATAACAAATTGTCACTACAAAAACAAAATTTCGCCGCAACGTGCGGGTATTATGCTCGTTATAACTTATAAGTATTTCAAACAATTAAGCTTAAAAATACTAATGTAATTATCTTAATAATTGAAGGTAGAATTTGTAAATATTGAGGATATTATAACTTATAAGTATTTGAAACAATAAGCTTAAAAATACTGTAATAAATAAGCTTATGCTTTTTGATAAGCCTATGGTTTGTATCTTTTATAAGTTTATTGTTATTTAAAGTTGCATTAATATAAGCTTAGAAGTAATAAATAAGCCACAAAAATAGACTTCTTTATAATCTTATATAGCAAAGTGGATTTTAAAAATTAAGCATTTTTTGACTTAATTTGTATTTTCAAACACTTTTCACATTTTCCTCTTTTCTTTAACTGTGAATCCATGTCCGTGAAGTTATGCTTAGGGAACAATGTTGTTTTTTTTTCACTAATGTAAAATTTGCGATATAACTATCGTTTTATTGAATGTCTCAAAAACTTGCAAACCAATTTTTTCATTTGTTAAAAGTTTCACTGATGTAAAATTTGCAATCCTACTTTTCTGTCGAAATTTTGCAATCCAACTTTTCCATTTGTTAATTGCTATGTTTATAGAAGTCAAAAGAATATCCTTGGTTGAAATGATATAGAACGAAACCATATATGCAAATCGTTATCATTCCTAACATGAATGTGAATACTTATCATTCCTTACACAAATAGAAAAAAAATACAATGTATCGCTAAAACACGCGGGTACTCTTTCGGTCTAAGAAAAACCAAACTCAAATTAGCTAGTACGTTTTCAAATAAGCTAAGCCAAGCAATCAAGTATTTTTTAAAATATATATCACAATTAACACTTTACATTAATTATTTTTACATCAATCATTTACACCACTGGATGTTGCCTTCACCACCACACCATCGCCGTCACAATCACCGTCGCATTGCGCCGGCACAATGCTGGTAGTTTTCAACGTACCATACTAAGTTATCATGTAACCAATGATCTACAAAACACGTAGAAAACGTCTGGTGTTACATTCAATTTATGAGAATTTAGGTTTTATACATTTTCTTTTGTGATTTTTTCTTTCTTTTCTTGTTGAGAGGAGCAAAATTCATGTGTCTTTTGTGATATGATAATATCTAACATCACAACGTAACATATTTCTCAAAGAAACACTACCCGTCATTCAGTTTTATGGTCCACAGGTTTTGTATGAATCATCATCAAGGAGTAACTAACAAAAGCCATCTCTTTAAATCATCCCTCTCGCGAGAAAATAATAGCTCTTTTTCACTAAAGACGTTAAAAAACTACTCAATATGATTTTATCTCCAAAAATATATGATTTCTGTTATTTTTTCACAAGAAAATGATTCATGCAAAAGTTGTAGACCAGGTTGACGCAATTTGTAGTTTTATTCTTCAAATATATATATATATATATATATATATATATATATATATAGCTTAGACCTATTAGAGCGATACCAAAAAAAGGACAGAAACCAATCTCTTTAAAGACAGAAAGACCGGTAACCAAGCAAGATAGAAAGAATATATATATATATATATGTCGAACTATTTAATTAAGATCGGATTATCTTACATTATTATTATATTAAAATTAATAATTAAAATTCAAATATAACTATTTAATTTTAGATCTTTGAATTTTATTCAAAGGGCTAAAATTGCTCTAATTTTACTTATATAATTGAAACAACTTTAAAAAAATATATGTACTTCCAAAACATCTTGAAAATTAGTCAAACATAAACAGTTATATCTTATTTATAATAATATTAAAGAAATTAAATATTAAATATATTTTTAAACAAGGATGTAAAAAATAAAGAAACTTCAGGAGGATTGGAGAGAAGTGAAAGACGTGGAAAATTTGGATCCATAATCTTTGTGCGGTTTGATTGGATGATTAAGATAATTAAGTCATATTATATACTTACTTTGGGTCACTTTTAAGATGCTAAACTCCATTATAGATACATCTAGATCTTGTCTCCAAATACAAAACAAAAGCACAAAACTCTCATCAATAATTATCATGCTCATTGGAACTACTAATATGGTGATATGATATATGTTTATGTAGGACCCAAACTAAAAAGAAATTGTGAAACAATGGTACGTGCATAAAATAATAGAGTTGTATTATGCTACTTATAGTAAATCGTATAACTATAAGGAGCCGGGATTTTGAGTCTAGAACTAACAAAGACATGAAATTTTAGTACATATTTTATGGGTTTGTCAATTACCTTTAAACTCAGTAAATAAATAAAAATTAATACTAAAAATCACGAGTTTTATAGATACTGTGAGGTTATCATGGTCATTTTTGACCGCCACATAACTTTGCGACTGTAATTATATGATTTTCTTGTATATTTTCAAATTTAAGGTTACTTGAAAAATGAATTTGTTGCTCACTTCTATTAAACATTATATAGTTTTAATAGTCTTAATGGACGTTCGCTCTCATCAACATTATTTGTAAAAAGAAAAAACTTCTCCCATTTCATGAGATAGAGAGACATTCACCCAAAAATTGAATTATTGCTACATGGTTAATTTATCTTCCAAATTTAAAACTGGTCATAAAATATTGCAATGCACACATCCATCCATCCATATATTACAAGAGTCCATCAATTGTCAGTGTCGACAATATGTTCAATCCTTACTGGAAAAGGTATAAAGAGAAGAGAATATTATAGACCGTTTTATTTTGTAATGATAGACGACGGGTATAGCTAGCTAGGTATAAAAAAAAGTCGCTCAAAAATTGTAAACTAGCAATAGCAATGGCTTAGGTAGTTAATGGGCCATGCCTTTAACTTTTTATATCTGGAAAGAAGTTCTAATTGGGAGAAAGTAGCATGCTATAGTATACAAGTATTTGCTACCAACTAAATGATGCTTTAAGGGTGTACCAGTAGCTCAGCTCATCAACATGGAAGATGGGGTTAATGAATCTATAATAAAATATATATATTTCTCATATTTATATAAACAAGCCCGCAACACGGCCACAAGAATAAACGAAAAAAGGTGCAGTTTGTGACAATCACAAACTATAATTTCCTATGTTATAAAGCTATCAAAAGAAGTCGATCATTTGTGATTACATTATACAATATTACAGTTGTAATGCAAAAGAAGGGTTACTATTTTTGTGGGTAAAAAGGTTGTCACCCCTGTTCATGAGGGGAAAAAAGGGGATCACTATTTTTGAAAAGTAAACTGAGGGACTTGCGGATTGACCACACCAGATGTGGATGAAGATGATGATGAGATCGCATAGCACTTGTCGAATTCTTCTTTGTCTTCGTTGAAAGCTTTGTCTAGAGCTTCTTGATACTTTTGCTTCTTTGATTCCCGCTCTTCTGGTGTGTTTTTCCATGAATATGCTTCTGGGTCAACTATTTTATTTAGCACCTCTGAACACCGAGGAAAAAAACGTTTCCCTAGTTCCACTGTTCATGTAACCAACAAATGATGAGTTAGAAATATTCGTTAACATTGGGATTAGATATACTATTAAACAGATATGCGTGATGTTCCATAATTCCTATTAATCTATAGTTATGTCAAAAAGAACATATGTCGGCTGTTAGGTGAAGAGTGTCTGATCCAGGGCTTTCGATGACTACCATAGCAAAATGAAAGGCGAATCGCGCAATAAGGTCTAAATGTAGCAACAAGATTCGTATGAGAACGACTAGACCCGTGAGAAGTTTAGTTGACGGAATATACATACATATTCCAGGCTAATCAATAATAGCGAAGGTGGAGATGTAAAACTTTTCAAGCGGGGTCAAAAAAGATATATTACTCGTCTACTTGTGTACCACTTTAGACAAATCAAAATCAACAGGCTTACAGAAAAAGCATACTCCATCTGTTCCAAAATTATTGTTCACTAGACAAAAACACATACTTCAGAAAAATGATAACTATTGCAGCCCACTTTTCCTGAAATAAATAAGTTAACCTTTTTATTCTCGATATACCCATTAAATGCTTCATTTGAGCCTTGTCATAATAATAATAATAATCATATCTAGGGGTATCATGGGAAACTTGACCAAAATTATCTAGCCATTATTAGAAGTGAACAATAAATTTGACACATTAATATAGTAAGGTCGACAATGGTTTTGGGACGGAGGAAGATCTAAAAATATACACGTAAAGAAATTCTCGGTGAACTGAACTAAATTCAATGTGGATCCGCACTTTAATATCATTCAATCAGTTTATCATGACAGCCTTACACAATAGATACCCAGAAGAAACAACTTCATAAGCCCAAGCAAGGCCCAGGAAATATGGATAAGAGAGCCCATCCTTGAAGGCACAAATGAAGTAGCGATACAAATTTAAAAGAAAGAATAGTCTTGTGTAAAATTCAAGATTTCTGAGCAGTATATAAGATGTCATAATAAGTTAGCATTTTTTAGTTAACCATGCACTGCCCTGCTTGTAACTACAACTGTCACATATCCATAAAGAGGACCTATAGAGATCTTGAGAATGTAGCCGGATCCAACTTGTAAACATTATATCCTAAAATTTAGGACCTAACTTGTTAAATCTCATATTACCAGGGTCAGGTGGCCCAAACCTTCCATATTCATTATCTTAATGCATAGTCAATGATCAGAAATGGGAGTTAGGGCTACATGTATAGCATTATAAGTCAGTGATAACTCACACAGGGATGTCAGACTAAGCACAAAGGTCTGCATACGGGTTCATTTCTTTCATAAAAACGTAAAGGTGTTTCAGAATTTTGTGTAAACTCAGTTAGCAGAAAAACACACCATTAAAATTCCAAGCCAAAGCTAAATGAGGTACATGTTTACCTGTTTTTGATAGTGCTCTTAACCTATCCAGATGCTCCTCTCTGATCAAGAAAGGCGCATCATTCAAATCCATTGTTTTCTGTGCGTTAGCCAAATTTTGAGAGTATACATTTTCTAATGTAAATTCAGAAGTGCCATCAACATGAGCAATCTCCATCGCAACCTTAGCTTCCATGGGAAACAGAAGGCTCGCCAGTGCAACTGAAATTCGTAAAATATGTATCAGCAGTCGTATCTGTGTGGTTAATAGACATGTTTAAAAAGCTTTAGTTTTGTTCTGTGGTGGCAATTTCAACCCATTTGATTATGGCCGGGTCGAGTCAGGTTACATTCTCTAAACGGTCAGATGAGTAAAAAGAGAGTCAAAAGAAACTTGGTGAAAATTATCTAAAGTATACTATTACTTCATAAAACCTCCCAAATCCTAAATCATTCTATTTGTCGAATCAGGTTTACAAATAATATTAAACTTATTTACTATAATTATAACCGAGACTAAATACTTGTACATATATATGAACCACAAGTGTTTTGGGCCAACCCATCCCGCTTTGACCAGTAGCAAAAGTTACTCATTTGACCTGCTACCCAACCCACCCATTCTGCTACCTCCAACTATCTGTTATGCATATATTAGGAATTAGGATGACAAACCCACAAGTTTACTGTTAGTACTCAAGTAGGCCACTTCTCAGTTCAATACCTCTATTTTCAAGATACAACAACTTTACACGTAAATCATCTCCCGCCATCGCAAGAGAGGCAGAAGCCTCTCCTAACAATGGGTTTCTCCTTTCAGCTTGTTCCAATATCTCAATACACAAACGACCTTTAGAACATTCTTTACTTTCCTCAGTTGATTTGTAATAGTCAACCGCTCTAGTGAGTCTCTTTGAAATCTGAAGAGCTTTTCTGCCATCCGGGGTAAGATCAGCAGGACGGGCCCCCTTTGTGAGAAGAGATACTATAATATTAGGTTCTTTTCTAATTGCAGCAACATGGAGCACAGAAAAACCCCTTGAGTTTTTATGATTCACATCAGCAAGTGCCAAATCAAGCAATTCGGTGGTTGTTTTAGCATCAGCATATGCAACAGCATAGTGAAGAGCACAAGAACCATCCAAAGTTGTATGGCCCTCTCTAAGTAACATTGTGACTAATTCAACATCGTCTGAATCGAGAGCTCTGTGGACCCGTTTTATATGCTTGTCAGGAAAACTACTGCTTCCAGGCTTGTCCAAACCAAGGTTAAAACGGGAATCCATAATTTGTTTTACTATATGTTCTGGTAAAGCTTTATCCAGAGTTACAAAGTCAACACTAGATCTGACCAAAATATCGATACATTTGGAAAGAAGTTCTTCACATGATTTCCCACAAGTGTTTGCAACTGATAGAATCACTAGAATGTCATCCGCTGAAGCCTTATCAAGAATGTCTAGTAGGCGCCTCTATATATCATCAATGAGGGAGATAGTAACCATTATTAGTAAATATAACACTGAACTTACTTTTTTTGAACAGCTAAAATAACATTGAACCTTCTAATTATAAATTATTGGGAAAACTGAGATTCACAATACTACAAAAGGGTTGGTGTCCATGTGCCATTGTGCCCTATGAAAATAATTTATTACGGGATTACAAGGATGCTTGTATGTGCTTATCGAAAGCAAGTTATCTCTATATTATGATATGAAGTCGCAATGACCAATTTAGTAACTTACTATTGCTTATCATAATCTGACTATGAATTGGTTGTATCTATAGAAATTACTACAGCTAACATAATCTGTGACTACGCTTGAGTAAAATTCTTATATCCTCATTTAATGAAGTTGTATTTATCACAACTACAGCTAACATAAGCACATTTAAATATGATCTCAACCACATACTAATCGTTGATAAACAAAATTATAGAGTAAATTTTGTATACACTTACATTACCAAAGGGCATTCGGTCAAGCAGCATTCTAGGCATCTAGGTGACCCAACAACCAGGAGGTTATGAATTCTAGTCCCATTTAGTACAAAATTTGTATGTGCCTCTGATAGAAAACCTCCTATAAGTACCTAAGGTTTCGCTTATTACAACTATAAGCAGCATGGGCACATCCAAACTCTATCTCCTTGCACTACGTTTATTATCTGATTTTGATTATTCAATATTATACATCTAAAAAATGAATCTTGAAACTAGGCACTAAAAAAAATTAACAATAAAATCGACATAGAGATTCTTAAAACAAGGTTCTAGTTTAACCAAAAATCGGATAACGCAAGTACAAAATTTACAATATGAAAGTAGTGGTTAAGCTACCTGCCAGAGATCAACCATTTCAGGAATCTGAAAAACATGAAAGGCATACATAACCTCCACCACAAAATCGATGGCAGGCCGGCAAGCTTCATGCGAACATTCTTCATCAACACAAACACAGATATCTTTAGGCAAACCTTTAATCTTACCACTATATATATACTTTAAAACACTAAACAATGACTCGAATCCAATTTCATAATCACAAGCTAACTCCTTCAATTTCAACTTCACATTATTATCACCAAACTTGCTCTTGAAAAAGGGGCTCCGACTCGATAGGATACACCGGTGGACCACGATTTCCCGGCCACTGGAAAGTATAATCTTGGCATCTGAATATGAATTAGTAGGTTCTAACAAGAGAGATTCTAGGGTTTCTGACAACTTATTCAAAGAACCAATATCAGGGGATGATTCAATAGTAGTTGTACCTAAATATGATATGCCACTACTTCCACTTATAATATCAGCTGAATCAGAAACGCCAGTTCTATTATCCATCAAGATTCAAGCCTTATGAGTCAAGATTGAAGCTTTATGATTCAAGATTCGATCTTTTGATTAAGAAAGAGTAAATGGCTTGTGGGTGTTAAATATAAGATTCACCCAGAACAGATTATGTATCAAGATTAAAGCTTTTGATCAAACTAGTGTAAAATGGTATTATCAATTATGTGGGTATAAACATGCAAGATTGTGAAAGAAAAAAAAAAGGGGCAAGATTTTTGGGGGAAAAAGGCTGATGGGTCAACTGGGGTTTGTTTGAATTTGGATACATGTGAATGAAAGAGAAGAAGAAAGATAGATAGATACATCAATATATATATGTATATAAAATAATGTACGTATATAAAATAATAATAATGATGTGGGGTGGTGATGAAGTCAGAAGGGTGAGATAGGGAGGTGATGACGAAGCTATAAAAACAGAGCAAATAAAAAAATTTCTTACATGGAAAAAACAACCTGAGTGTTGCTCTGTGCGTGTGTATCAAATTATTGTGTAATGATTTTCCCCATTGTTTGAGGAGTGCGCAAAGGTGGGTCCTTGTTTAAGAGGTCCAATTTTAAGGGCAAGTAGGGCTGGAAATGAACCGAACAGTTCATGAACCGTTCGGCGTAAAGTTCGTTCGTATTCGTTCGTTTATAAACAAACGAACATGAACACAGTTCCCGTTCATTCACTTATGCTCGTGAACGTTCGATAATATGTTCGTGAACAATGTTAGTGAACGATGTTCGTGAACATCCATTCATTTATGTTCATGAACATCCATTTGTTTATGTTCGTAAACATTGTATTTTCTATATATACTAGTATTAATATTAACATTAATATCTAATAATTTATATACTTAAAAAGAAAATTGAATACAAATTATAAAGATAAATACTTATATAATATCAGATACTTTAACTTTCTAAAGTAGGAAAGTTTTGTAAAATTTTTAGCCGCTCAATAATTTGTAACCTTGAATATGAAGTCTAATATTTCTAATTATATGTTTGTAAATATATTTAGTTATATGTTTGTTCTTTGGTGTTTGTTTGTGTTCGTTCATTAGTGTTCGTTCATTTGTGTTCGTGAACATTCGTTCATGAACACAAATGAACGAACATGAACAAACCATTATGTTCGTTTATCCGTTCGTGAACCGTTCGTTAAGCTAAACGAACGAACATGAACAAGCTCTCGTTCATGTTCGTTCGGTTCGTTTACAGCCCTAAGAGCAAGTGCAAGGTTGTAAAACTCACTAGACGAATAGTTAGAAATAAACATTTCGATTCCTCATCTTATCAAGTTCCGTTCGAGTCATGATCTGATAGGATTAAAATGATGGTCAAGCATGAATTTATTACTCATATTATGTCTTTTAAGCTTTAAAGTATTAAGTTATTGTTTTTATATAATTTAGTTTGAAGTTTCTTATATACTTCTTCCGTCTCATTTTAGTTGTCATGTTGACTAACTTTGACCGTAAATAACTTTGTTTGTACTATATGTTAATTGATGAAACTTATATGGACGAAAAGTACATTAAAAACTCAATCCATTCATATATTTTATATCAAGTGTTACATGATACAAACAAAGTTATTTACGGTCAAAGTTGGTCAACATGATAACTAGAATGAGACGGGAGAGTATTTTTTAAAAATAAATTACATGGATAGTCATATATGAATGTATATGTCCAACTTTGGGCACTTACAAAAATATTTATTCACTTTGGTCATAAATTTCTTGCTAACGTAATAGTAAGAAATAATAATATTCAATCAAAACATAACAAATGTTTTGGACTTTATCTTCTATTATTCTTTCTCATATACATTTTACTTCCAAATTAGCTTTACCTCAAAACTTCAAATCTCACCACCACCAACTTTCAACTTGTTCAGAGGCCACAATGCCCCAACCTCCATTTCCTTTAAGTTGTAATCTGTTTTTTAACAACTATGGTTATCGTTGTTATCATCTCTCTACCATCTTGGTTAATATAAATTGTTAAGATCTATTATTTGGGGTCTTCTCCTTAAAATTTTGAATTAAATTTGTGTTTTTGTGATTTTCTTTTTAATATGTAGATGTTGTAAGATGTCGATGTCTTGTTTATCTGATAGGAATTTAATTTTCCTTTCTTAAGCAAGTTGCTTCTTATTCCATTTTATTTTATTGATAAATATTTTATTTATTACAACAGTGTATCAATATTTTGGATGTGAATTGTTTCTTTTAGTTGAAACTAGTTTTTTTACCCGGGCTTTATCATGGGAGACATAACGTTGCTTATTTAAATGTTCGCCAGAAAATGTATTGTGGTGTATCAACGTAATATATAGTAATCACTTACATGATCAATGTTATGAATAGTTGATGAAATAAAAAAATACGAATGTTAATTATGTAACAACTAAAAAAAGTGAAAACACATTAAAATTATACTATAATATGTAAAATACAAAAAGAAATGGAAAGTACCATCTAGATTAATGTAGAAAATAGTAAAAACAAATGAACGCGGATATCATGCTAATTTTGTACAATAAAGTATATAAACCAAAACAACTTAAATTACGACAATATTAGGTAAAAATATTAGGCAAAATTTTTTTTTTTTTAAACTGAGAGACCGATAAACAATACTTATTTCACACAAAAACTACACTTGAACACTTGTCAAAAAAATGGATCTGATTTGTAGCAGCTTTTGTAATTCTCGTAAGACACTAAAATAGCGTCTAACGATCATTTCTACCCGTTAGAGAAAAATACCTAATTCTCTGTTAGAAAAAGGACTTGATTTGCAGTCGTTATTGTTATTTTCGTTAAACACCCAAATAAAATGTAACGGCCGTTAGCTCTTGTTGGAGTTTCTTAATGACTTTTTAACAGTAAGGACTATTGTCGCAACACATTCAATGACAGGGACTAATATTGCTTAGAAAGCATGTGGTAGGGAGTTAAATGCTAAAAAAGTTAAAAGTTACATGTATGTATACTTGTATGTTATGCTTAAGAAGTTGTAAAAAAAGTACTTGGGTTTTAGTATACGAGCATAATATCCGCACGTTGCGGCGGAATTTTGTTTTAGGAGTGACAATTTGTTATAAGGGTAGATACGGTAATTCAATGTTGTAGTGTACGGAGGACCATTTTGAGAACCATATATAGTGAAAGGAGTTTTTTGAAAGAAAAAAAAAGGTATGCTTAATTTTTTAATACATACCATAAATAAAACTTCAAAATGCTTTACAAGGAAGTATAGACAGGTATAATAGGATTATATCTAAAGCCATTGCGTTGGAAAGCTGATCATTTTAGGAAGAAAAAAATAAGATGTCCCCAATTTTTTTTTACTTAGTATTTAAAGCAGTTAAGCCCATCAAAAGACATTTGTCATATTTTTTACTGTATTGACTATTTTTATTTCTTACTAACAATATTAAGAGGTAAGGAACTTATGACCAAATGGGTAAATTTGATGGGCTAATTGCATAGAAAGTACGTCAACTTTGACACTTTTGTTTTTATAGGGCTCCAACAAAAAAAAGTTCTATTTGAGGGCATGAAACCGAATAAAATTATTATAATGGGGCTCCATACAAGTAGCCAGTCAAAAGCGTATTTGTAAATCATTTTTGTTTATTTTTAATCCTTATATTTCTTACATGGATTTTTTATGTCATTTATTTCAATAAATATATGATTTCTAATGTCACATAAGTTACCAACTAAAATACCATGTACATAGTTATCATATATTGAAAGCAACAAATCTTTCAAACACCATTTAAGCAATACGATTAGGAAAACAGATATAGATACAAACATATACATCTGAAAATGTGAGGTTGAAACACCATCACCAACCATCACAAAAACTAATTGCATATCCAACAAATATAGATACGAACATACACTTACATATATGTTATAAGTATATACAAGATACAAAATACAATATATGCATAAGTATAGATATTTCTATAGATATGAACATATAGATCTGAAAACGGGATTCGGTTCAGCACCATTACCAACCATCACCGCCTCCAAATTCGGATTCAAGTCAACATCAAAGGCTCCGATGTCACTCCTCCGCCATCACCACCTAGATCCGGCCACCTGACTACTGGTCAACCACAATCCAAACGCCCTCAACATGTTGCTTTACACCCGTCGCCGCCTAATTCTAACCAATTCTGCCATCACCGTAAGCCTGAAAGCCGCTACGTTATCATTGTCGTTAAACCCACCATCGTTGTCACCATAAAAACGAACAGGTTGTTCATTTTTGTGATTTGTTTATTAAAATAGGTTTTTCTTCTCCATTTAGATTTGTTTTCTTCATAAAATGGGCAATCTGTGTCTTTGATTTCTTCAGATACGAAAAGATGGTAATCTAAAATGAGACTTTATATGTGATGAAAGTATATCCATACATGAACTTTGTATACCAGAGATGCCAATTGATGTTTAAATATATTGGATTAAATTTACATATACTGATTAAGCTTTAGATTTATCTTTGTGATTGTGTATATATGTTGTATATATATATATATATATGTGTGTGTGTTGATGTTACTGGTCACTTTGTATCTATATATTATATTAGATGATTTGTAAAGAAAAACTGAAAGAAAAATCTACAACCGGTAAAAAAAAAAGGTTCACATCAGGTCATAATCCCACTATAGTAATTTTCTTCGGTTTCATGCCTTTAAATACAACTTTTTTTTGTTTGAGCACCACAAAGAAAAGTGTCAAAGTTGTAGTACTTTTCAAAGAATTAGCCCAAATTTATTTGTAGTTATCTAAAATTGTATATACATACTTAAATATGACCATATAAGTAATATTACTTTTTTTAAATTCTATTACATATAAATTTATAAGTAATTTTGTTTATATATAAAATCTAATCCACTCTCCGGGTCTAGTCCAAGTTTTTAAAAACTCGTGACTCCCCGATTTGAGTCCAAGTCGTGACAAATATATTGAAAATCAAAGAAGAAACAAACTTTGAAGGTTAAAATAAAACATTTTATACTAAAAACCAACTTAGGATAGTAGGAAGATAATTTTGTAAACCGTATTTTAAGTCCTTTAGGGCTTCAATTAACATGCATAAAAAGATTGTACATTTCTATATTAAAAGTTCATTCCTAATTTTATAGTAAATATACAACTATTTAATGTACCTTAATGAAAGCCCTTAAAACTTTGTTTAGAAAAAAAAAAATTTTTATTAATCGTGATACTCGTAACACTTTACAAAAAGAGTTTTGTTGACAACTTGATTCATTTAATATGAAAGCTATATGTCAATTTCTTTCGCTTACTACTCCTTATGCATTTCAATATTTGCATTTTCACTTGATCCATTTAAATTTATCATTTGGCTATTGTTACAATAATTATGAAAATTGTCGTAGTAAATATGTGTTGATTGGGCAATATTGATCCTATAATTGATTATTAGTCATGACTCATGATCATATCGACTCACACACAAATCTAACATCACTTTTTTCGACTTATAAGAAACAAACAAGGCAACAATACGAAAACTTACATATATATATATATATTGAAAAGTTATTTTGAGAAACTTTTTTTTGCGAGAACCTTTTAAACTTTTCAAATCAAGTTCAACCAATTCTTTACATGAAAATTGTTTTTTGATTGTTTTCTAGAATAACTTATGTGTAATTTTAAATTTTATAATTGTGTGGAGGCATGGATTATCATCCGTTATATAATTATGTGGAGATTTAAATTCTTGATCACATGTGCACGAATATTGCTATGATTACATGCGATCGACTTGCATACATGTGATCATATCAATATTCGTGCACATGTGATCAAGAATCCAAATCTCCACATAAATGTATAACGGATGATAATCCATGCTCCACACAATTATAAACTTCAAAATGACACATAAGTTATTCAGAAAGCCATCAAAAAATAATTTTCATGTAAAGAACAATCATCGGTTGGGATTGATTTGAAAAGTTCTCAAAAGTTCTCGCATAAAAAAGGTTCTCAAAATAATTTTACCTTATATATATATATATATATATATATTAAAAAGATAAAATGAAAACTAATTATTTGTTGAGAACTGTGATAACCAATTATCATTAATTATATTTAGGGGCAGTTTTGTACTTTATCATAGGCTATTTAAATTAATAACCACTCCGATTGTAAAGCGGGTATTAATATTGTGGGTTTATGTATTTCATTTAGAAGACCCGACGTATCTCCGATTGTAGAGCGGGTATTAATATTGTAGCTATAAGAGCTTTTATGAGAAATTGAAAACAAATTCCATATCTTTCTCACTTTCTCTTATACGGTTACAAAGCCACTTCTATTTCCTAAACAAATTTTGATTTGTACGTATTTATCTAGTAGTAATTATTTGCCTCGTCTTGAACTTTCACAAATTTTAAAATAATTTGATTATGGTTTGTCTAATCTAAATATACTAATATATATAAACAAAGAAATAAAAGTTTTTTTTTTATTTGTTATCTTTCATCAACAAATATTTATTGCATTGTGTAATCATATTCCCTTCAACTTGTGGATCTTGTCATGAACGATACACATATGAACATAGTTGATTACATGTATGCATATTTTGAATTCTAAATATGTATTTATAAAAGTAAATGTTTACGTGTGTACGTACAATCGGTACACATATTTGTAGTTCATGCAAATATAAACATCTCAAAAATATAATATGAAATCGTATTTGTCTATATGTGCACACAATTGAAATGCATGGTATGTGAAAAAAAAAGCAAATGCATGGTATGTGGAAAAAAAGCAAATGAAAGCGTCAAAGCGTATGTAGCCCAGTTTTCGTATGACTTTGAGGAAAATATTGCATTTACTGTTTTATGCAACATGTCGCACTTTTAAGGCAGGTTTTACAATTAACTAGATTTTTATACCGCGGAAAACCACGAGTAAGTTTAACAAAATCGTTTTTAATAAATTAGATAAGAATTAAGTAAGATCATTAAAGGTAAATATATAGTTAAAATTTATGCTTAACGGTCAAATCAAGGAAATGTTCCACCGAATCATATAAAATCAATTTTATTACATTTCAAATGACATATTACAATATTTTTATAAAATGACATTAAAATCCAAAGATTATAACAACTAACTTGAAAAACAAATCTCCTTAAAACATGAAAATGTCCAACAAAAAGGTACAACCCAAATGTTTGAGCCCAACTCATATATTTAAACTCTTCACACTATCAATTCCAAGCTTTTCTTTATAGCAATTTTTCAAACATATAACTCCATCTACTTGCCACACTAATGTTTTGTTATAGAATATTTATAATGAACTCTGTTGGTGCATACATGGTTTAATAAAGTTATAACATTTATAAGGCACTCCTTAGTTTTGATGATGATTAAGAACATACCACATGAAGGTTATAGAATATTTATAATGAACTCTGTTGGTGCATACATGGTTTAATAAAGTTATAACATTTATAAGGCACTCCTTAGTTTTGATGATGATTAAGAACATACCACATGAAGGTAAGTGTTAAATATAATTGATCATACGTATATTCTTACATGCTTCAACATCCTTCTAAAAAACGTTTTATAAAGACGCAAAGTAGCACTATCTATAGCGTCGATCAATGTGTGGTGTGCCATAACAATTTATAGAATGTGTAAGATGGTATTAATAAAGATTTGGGCATACATACGCTAATTCGGAACCAAAAATGATGAAAACGTCAAGTTTGAGTTAAATGTAGCAAGTTGTCGAAAAACCCAGGCACGGCCTCAGTTCAGAGCACGGCTCCAGAGGACGGCCTCATGTCCTGTAAAGGCCGTGCTCCTTCTGTCCAATTCACTAGTTTTTCACCCGGCCATCGTTACACATTTCCGTGAACCAAAACTTGCTCCATAAGCTTATATTGATATTCTAAGATGTTTGGAATTGGCAAATCTCAAAAATAACAACTTTTGTTTTTCGTCAAATTTGGTGTTGAAAATTTGTCTAAGTATAAGAGAGCACGGCTCTTGTTCAAAGCACGGCTCTTGTTGAAACAAAGGTCGTGCTCCCTCTAACCAAATCAATGAGATTTACCGAGCACTCGTTACATAAGTTCATGACCCGATACTTGTTCCTAAGTCATATATTACCATTCTAAGATCTTTGAATTTGTTAAAACTCAAATTGAAACACTTTGATTTTTCACCAAAATTTAGAGGCCAAAATTTTACTAATTATGAAAGTCAAAATTGGTCAAGATTTAGTCTAAGTCAAAATTGGGCTTATGGGTTGTGGTCAACATCTGAATATTTGGATATATATTTGAAAGATAGTGGGTGATAATTTCATTTCCATATTATATCTTGTGACTTCACCCTCTCCCTAAATATCCATTCTTGGTAAGCATCTTCCTCTCTTTCCTCTATTATCTTTTATGTAAATCTTGCAATGGGAAAGTTATTGTTGTAGTGGAGGATTCATTGGAGATATACAAGGCTTTTTGTGATGTTCCAAGTAGAGAACGGCTCTTGTTTGAAGCACGGCTCTTGTGCCATGGAGGACGGCCTCAGTTAAGAGCCGTCCGGGTCAAACGGTAATAAAGCTTGTTTTGACTATAAATTGAAGACTTGGGCATATTTGGACCTCACCTCTTGCATCTACAACTCCTGGAAACATACCTTCTTATCATACAAATCTTATATCATTGATTATTAGCAAGAGTGTCAAATTTGTAGTGAGAAGATTATTTGGTGAAATAATTGAGAGCCTACAAATTGTTTATTCAATTGCACTAGTGAGTGTGATTGTTGTGTATTCTCTTGAAGTGTCAAGAGCTTGTGTTTTCCTAGTGGTTAGGAAACTTTGTATCTTGAAGTGTCAAGATCATTTGGGTGTAATATAAACTCTAGTGGTTAGAGTTAGACAAATTCTTGAAGTGTCAAGAATTGAAGATTTCCTAGTGGTTAGGAATCATTGGTGTGTCTTGAAGTATCAAGACTTGGTTAATTCCTAGTGGTTAGGAATTGTTCAATAACGGAAAAACTAACTTATGCCTTTTAACCAAACTTTTTGAGTCATTTTGAAGAGTTACCCAACCCATTCTTTTAATCGAAAGGATTAAATCCACCGCCACCACTAAAAGGGTTAAGCCCCACTACGAAAAAACTGTTAATAGTTATCACGAAACTGAATTTCCATAGTACCTCATAAAACCAAAAAAATAAACCGAAAGTACCTGATTTTTGGGAGTGCATTAGATTCTTTTAATAACGTCTTATTATCTCCAATACCCCAAGTTCGTCATTTTGAACAAAAAACACTAACAAATGGGTAAATCAACAATCAAGATTCCAAGCTCCCCTCTGCACTCAAACATGGAAAGCTTTTAAATTAGAAGCTGAAGATGAAACAACAGTTGAGATATTACATTCAAGAGCTTCAATAGCAAGCAGTTTATTACATTCAAGATGAATAGTAACATACTTTCTTTAACAGAGAATACATTCAACTAATTAGCTAAATACTTATTAGGCTGAATCTAAAATTGAAATAAATATGAATATCCTAAAATTGAAAAAACCATATACAACTATCAATAAAGACACTAAACAAACCCACACACCCTTCACCATCACATCTATGCAAAACTTGAGCTCGATCACATAATGAAAAATACTATAACATAGGGAGAAACTTTGAAAAGAACCTGCAAACTTCAAATCTTCAACAATACAAGTCGTTTGTGCCTCTAAAATCGTCATCAACATCATCATCAGAAGCTTTGACTGGATATATATCTCTACATATATCATCATCATGATGAATCTGTTGGTTTTAATCCAATAGATATATATATATATATACATATATGAATAAAAATCAAACAAACCTTTCAAAACCACATAAACGATATGAATAAAAATCAGATTTGGGTTTGGTCTTCAACAAATTAGCTTTGAGTTTGGTCTTCAAGAAATCAGATTTGATTAATCTTGTAGAAAAAGAATGAAACAACAAGAAAGAGATGAAAAAAAGTGGTGTAATTGAAATTTTTTTGATCTGATAACAATAAAACCTTATTTAGTCTCTATCCATTATCCATTTACTACCCTTTTTCTACTTTCAAAATTTAAAAGACCCGCCCATTTATTTACACACAGCCTATACAAACACATATGCTACGGTTTCCCATACATCCCGCCCAAAACCTTTATTTGAAAAAGAAGTCACCTCCACACCCAAATACTCCCCCACACAGACTAAATACACCATAAATACCTACTACTTGACATCATACTTCCTATGTGGAAGGGGTGTTTGCTTGACAACACAGATTTATGATGTCACTCGATATCTCTCCTTTAGTATGAAAGGGGGGATTTAACTTTCTTGACTAATGATGACCAGTCTAACTGGTTAGAGACACTCTCAGGTTTTACATAAGGTCTTGAGTTCGATCCTTAGGGATGGCAAGTCATGGAGTTTTAACGGCCTATAGTCAGCATCTTGTTGTCTAAGGTACGTGCAAGGCTTCACCATTATACGGTGAGGTTTCCGTGATGTCGTGTACCGACTGAATGTTTGAATTTTTTTTTGACTTTCCTATATATATATATATATATATGGGGGAAGTGAGTATGGGGTTGTCCCCATCTAAGCTTAGATGGGGATTAGATGGAGAACCCCTCACATTTGGTTTTTATAATCATGGGGTGCCATGTATTTGTTTTAAATTCAAACAAATAATAAAATATTTGTATGTGACCCTATATATATATATATATGGGTATATATATATAGGGGTGAGTTAGTGTTAGAGCACATAAAGTGCACAATTTGTTGTCCGATGCAATAATTTTAAAAGGCTGAGAAATTCTTACAATTATGCTTACGAAGTTTAAGTTCGTAAGAACTATTAACTTCGTACATATATGCCTTACGAAGATTAAGTTCGTAAGAACTATTATGTTAGTAAGGCCCAGCCCGTTTGTACGAATTTGACAGCCCAGTCTGTTTGTACAACCTATAAATATAAGTCTTAGGTCACGAATTTAGGTTGATGATTTAGTTGCTACATAGAGTCATTCACTAGGTTCTGGAGGTAGAGATCTATACCTCGAGATACCGCCCAAACTATCACGATTCGTCTCAATGATTGTAATCCGTAATCATTGTAGATGTTTTTCATACGGATTCACCTTGTAATCATATGATTAATGATAGTATTTTCGTGTTTATCTCCTGTTCTTATTATCTTCGTGTGTGTTTATCATGATAATCATTAATTAACCCTAAAACCGATCATAGACGGATTCCGCACATCTATGATTGTTAGATCTCGTGTTAATCGATCCGGGAACGTGCTGAAACACGTTCTCACAGTTAGATTAGGAACTCCTTATTTTAGTGACTGTTAGGGACTCGATCTAGACCGTCCATTTTCATCAGATCTAATCACAACTAATCATCTCCGGCCATATTCATCTCCAGCGAGACTTACAGATGTGTAACTACAACTTACACATATGTAAGTTTAATAAAAAACTTGATTCGGAGCGGGCTTCGCCCTTAAGGATATTCATAAACCAAAGCTGGTGGGGGTGATAGGTCATTGAGGGTGATGGGTCAAAGTGTGATAGGTCATAGAGGATGATAGGTCATAGGGGTGACCGGTGATGGGTGATCTACCTAAAAAAAATTGTACTTAAAACATGTGTAAGTTACTTACACATGTGTAGGTCTCGCCGGAGGATCATGGTGGTGGTCGGAGATGATCATGGTGGTGGTGGTGGTGGTCAGAGATGATGGTGGTGGTGGTGGTGGTCAGAGATGGTGGTGGTGGTGGCCGGAGAAGGAGATAGAAAAAGTCCTTAACAGTCTCTAAACTAAGGAGTCCCTAATTTAACTTTTGCATTTATATATATATATATAAATTTCATAGATATGCGGGACATGCATTATGTATACTGTGACTTATCTTGAAGCAATCTATATTTCTTTATTATTATAATAATAGCCCACCCACCTACTTTCTTCCTTTGACCATTCTCATTCTCTCTGTCTCTAATTGTAATTCTATATGTAAACATATATACTTGGATCTCTTATGCATACAATAAACAGCACATTATTATTAGTCACAAATTAAGGTAGAAACTTTTGTGCAATAACGTATCAAAACTTTATATATATATATATAAGCGTATTCCACATTCTCAAGCTTTGAACTTATCAAAACGACTAACGTGCTTTGGGGGCTTCTTCATCTGTTCACATAACTCAAATTAATCTCAATTATTAAAAAATCAAACCTGAATTTCGAAAACTTTAATTATCTTGTGGCTAGTCAAGCATTTACACAGACGAAAACAAGTTCAAATTTTTTTTCTTTATTTTATGTTCCACAATACGTGTTAAAAAAAGTACTCACTGAATTTTCTGCTTAGACTTTGACATTATACTCGATCGTACGTAGTATATATTTTTCAAAAGGGATGGGTTGTATATATATATAGGTGAAGATTGGTAGGTCATAATCATATTCAAAATAAGTAACATACATACATAACATACATTCAAGTCTTGCATATATTGTACGTATAGCCCATGTATAATCAAATTAAGCAAGTTAACTCATCAAATACGTATATATAGTAAAAGCTATTGTCTTAATTGAAGGTTTTGAGTTTTTTCTAATCATTTTCAGTGTCAATTTTGTATGTATTTCTACTTTTTAGTGATCATGAATCATGTACTAATTAAGGTTTATGTTTGAATATGTTTTCCGGGTTTAAACAAATTCTTGGTGTATGTATAAACAAATTCGGGTTTAAACAAATTCGCGCAGTTATCGATCGTCTGAATGTTGGATTAACATCTAGCTAGCTAATCACTTGAAGAAATCTGAACCACAAAGTTATATCCAAAGAGCACCGGCCAAGATTCATTTGTTGATTCAAGTAGAAGAAATTCAGTCAATTTGAACAACTGTGATGCTTGACACTACTACTAGCCTTTCTTTCAAGAATCTTTTACAACAACTTAAAACACCAGAGCCCAGAGGTTCGGATATTAAAACGGGGGGTTTGACATCTCCTGGGTCAACAGTCTTTTTTTCGCCTCGACCCGTTAGTGAAGTCAATGCTGCTGCTACTAGAGTTCAGAAAGTATACAAAAGTTATCGAACACGAAGGAATCTAGCCGATTGTGCTGTTGTTATTGAGGAGCTCTGGTAAGTTTCAGTGTAACATTTAATCCACCATGGTATGTCGGCACAAATAAAATCGAGTCATGGGTTGACTCAAAAATGTCAAAACTATGACTCGATTTGTTGAATATATAAGCTAGCTAGTCTTAAGTTTGAATTGGATCGTGCGTTGTAGGTGGAAGGCTTTGGATTTTGCAGCCTTGGACCACAGTTCGGTTTCATTTTTCAATGTTGAAAAACCAGAAACCGCGACTTCACGGTGGGCCAGGGCTCGGACTAGAGCGGCTAAAGTGGGAAAGGGTCTATCCAAGAACGAAAAAGCTCAGAAATTGGCCTTGCAACATTGGCTTGAAGCTGTGAGTATATTCTATCTATGATTTAATTATTAGTTTCATATCATGGTACTTTGAAGACTTGTTAACATGTGTTCCTATATATATATGGCGCAATTATCAATATCTGCTAAACTATATATCTTTAAAACTCAATGTCCTTGATGCCACTTGCAGATTGACCCCCGCCATCGTTATGGCCATAATCTGAACATATACTATGATCTCTGGTTTGGAAGTGAAAGCAGTCAACCTTTCTTCTATTGGTACGTTCTGTCAACCTACAATCATAATCGAGCCAAATTTTTGGGCATGTTTATAGCTAGGCCGGTAAGCTACAAATTAATGCTGAGTTCAAATATCATAATAATAGTACTGTTGTTTACACATGAAGCTAGGTTGGATGTTGGAGATGGGAAAGAAATAAATCTTGAAAAGTGTTCGAGGGCCCGTCTACAACAACAGTGCATCAAATATTTAGGCCCCGTAAGCTTCTTTCTTGCTACCTTCTTACTTTTCATATATAATTGCGCTTCAGCTAGCTACTTTCAATCAGTGTATATTAAATGACACCCTTTCACATCAACATCTAATGAAACAGAACGAACGGGAATCATACAAAGTGATAGTTGAAAATGGGAAGCTTATTTATAGACAAAGTGGTTTGCTTTTGGAAACTCTTGAGGGTTCTAAATGGATCTTTGTTCTAGACACATCGAAAAATTTATACGTTGGCCAAAAAAAGAAAGGTTTGTTTCAACATTCAAGTTTTCTAGCCGGTGGTGCCACCACTGCTGCTGGAAGATTGGTGGCCCATGGTGGCATTCTTGAGGTAAAATTCAACAATGTATAGTATACACACTTCATCCTTTTTGTCATTAATAGATATGTTTTCTTTAACCATTTCTCATTATTTTTTCAGGCTATCTGGCCTTACAGTGGTCACTACCTCCCAACTGAAGAAAACTTTAGGGACTTCATCTACTTCTTGGAGGAAAACAATGTTGATCTCACGAATGTTAAGGTACGATAATATTTTGCAATCCAAGCATTGTTAGGTCATACACCTATGCATCATCTACTTCTTGGAGTCATATTGTAATTACCTGTGATTTTTTGTTTCCTAATAATTTGCCACTGGTTAATGCAGAGATGCTCGGTTGATGACGATGACATGGGCTTTTCATTTAAGGTCACCCAACCCGAAACGAGGCCTAAACCATTAGTCATTCCACGTACAAGACCACAAGACATTTTACGTTCGCCTACCAATGCAAAATGTGCAATCACACCCACCTTTATTCAAGGAATAAACGCAGCTCCCATTTCAGCCCGTTTCCAAGAACCTAACCACTATTCTAGCAAATGGACCTCAGGAACTGGTCCACGTATTGGCATTGTTCGGGATTACCCAACTGAGCTCCAATTCCGTGCGCTTGAACAAGTTAACTTATCTCCTCGTATTGCCCAAGGGAGCTTCGGGCCAATCCCATCACCCAGACCGTGCCCGAACGTTAGGCTCTCTCCGAGGATTTCATACATGGGTCTGCCTAGTCCCAGGACCCCAATCACTGCTAAACTAATTTAAACTTTTTTAGTTAAGTTTTGACTTTTGACTCTTTTTTATAGAGTAGGAGACTTTTACTTTACAAAGTAAAAGGCCAAACTGCATATATCAAGTTGGAGTATAAAGGAATGGACCCCTCATGTCTGTTTAAATTCACTTTATTTAGTAATATCTTATTCATTCATTTCTTTAGAAGATAATATTCTAATTGGTGTTAAATGGCAATGGTTTTGCGGTAGTTTTGATCACTGCTCGTTTTAGGACAGTTGAGTTTGTGCGTTTACCTTGTTTATTGATTATTTCATCTCATTGTAAATAAAATATATATATGTATCTTTCTCTAATGCAAGCAAACATTGATTATTTTCTTCTACTCATGTAATGCGGGTGCAACAAAAGATTCATGAGGTACATGTATTTATCTAGCGAAGTTTGTCTCATACTTCCATTCATTCCGGACGAGCATTATCTAAAAATTCGCTTTTAATAAGTAAATGGGTTGCATTTATGTTCCTTTCATTTCGCTCGTAGCTAACACGGTAATCAACCCACTTTTTCCTCATCATCATCGTCCTATTCTGTGTAATATCAACCTAGCTTCATTGGCAATAAAAATTATCAGACACAATTGTGGTACAACTGGTCTCTTTTTTGTTTAATCCGAGTTTCAGCTTTACTCATTTTTAGTTCAAGTTCACGATATCTAGGCTATATTCGATCGGTAAACATAATGTCACGCCAAAAACTCAATTCGTATTAATATGGTCAGTTTGTCAATGGTCAAATTTGTTTTCTATGTTCAAACAAGACATAACGTCCCATTAAAATTTCCTTTTCAAAGACTTCAAATGTTAACCACACCCGTCATTACCGCCGTCGTTGCATTGCGCGGACACCAATTTAGTAGATATAAAAGTATGTCAACATCTGATTAAGTTTCAAAAAATCACATCTATAAACATCCAAACACCTCAATCACACAACAAATATTATGGATCCATATCAAAAACACCATAAACACCAATAAATTAAAAAGTACGTACTCGTATTATTTATAATCCCATCTTGACACTGACTCAACAATTAAATCAAATTTGCTTTTAACCAATGATAATGTGCAAAAATCAAACTTATTAAAGATAGTCAAAGAACATGCATGGTCTTGACGACAAAACCACCAAGAATGGGTAACCTTTGTTCAAACGAGTCGAACAGGCGGGGTCATGATTTAAAACCATAAAAAACTTTAGTATAACTGTCTTTGATCCACCTAAAGCTTTTCTTGAAAGACCCTTTAACTTTTTCTTCAGCGGCATAAGCTTTATAGTTAGCAACCCTTTTTTTCCTTCGCATTTCTGGATCAGTGACACTCCACATTCTTGAAATTGACTTGCTGCTGTTGACTTTCTTGAACTCCACAACAGTTGGGCTGTTGTTGTCATTTGTACTGTAGCATCTGAAGTCTTGATAAGGCTCGATTTGCATATTGTGATCATTATAGGACTTGGATCTCATTTCTTCCATATGTACGTACGTATTTGTGTGTTTTTCTTGAATAAAGTTTGTACCTTTATATCGTGATCAAAAGTATAAAGTATATGAACATAATAAAAGTGAAAATTAGAGATGGCCCTCGTACGTATGTGTGTGGTCTGAGTTGGCGTGGCGATCTTCATATATAGGATCTATTCATGGTAAATGTATATAATATTGTTGTACATAAAATCTCTTCCAAATTAGGTATTACTTTGTATCAATTTAAATGTCTTATTTTGACTTTTGATGTCTTTTTTTTACAACTTTGACCGTAAATTAATTTAGTTATACGTTAATTTATGTAAAATATATAAATAGATTGAGTTTTAAATGTATTTTTTTTATTGATATAACTTTAATTAGGTATCATATTATACAACCAAAAATATTTACGGTCAAAGTTTGAAAAGAAAGACTTAGCAAGTCAAATTTGGACATTTAAATTAGGACGGAGGAAGTAAAAAACAAGAGATAAAATGTTATTTATGTTTTTGATCCCAATTACTATCTCATTTCTTAAATAGATTTTTGAGAATATGTATTGTGAAAATTGGTACTGATGTAATATGAGAGGTAATTCCTACATAATGAGTTTTTGTCTATACATAAGTTAGTTATACTTTACGATTATATAATGCATATATTGTTGTATGGTAAAACAATATTATGTAAGGATCAATACCCATATAATATGGGTAATGATCTGTACACCACCAACTTTTAACTGTACACCACTAAACATGCATTAAGGTGTTATACAATACAATAATGTGAAACATGTTTGGTGGTGTACGGTAAAAAATAATGGTGTCAAAACATACACGTCAAAGTTTGCATTGTTACTTTGTTGTTTCTTCTCCTTTTTTTTTAAGTAGTAATCCATTTATTTGACAACAAATAATGGTCACTCGTCCACCAAACATTTGGGGTAATAGGCGGTAGGTAGCTACGTTCTTGGCAACGAATACATTTGGACTAAGTCTGTAGAATATATATGATTTCTATGGAAATAAACTATTCTTTTGTGGATCAATTGATAAAATGCTACTAGTGTGACTGTAACGAGTCTTGTCCGATACTGCTATCAATTTTTTAACTCCAAATTATCGTTTCTACGATGTGATTGCAAGTAAGGTGGTTTTATTAATAATAGCTTGGAACATTGATGAGGCGAGTGTTGACAACTCAATGTTTGAGACGCATCTTATAAACTAGAACGGTCCTTTCAGGCTTCCGGTTGTTAATGGATAGAAGGGGCAGTTTATGTGCAATAAACAATTTACTTGCATACTAATTTATGATCACTTTTCAAACTTTCAATTGTCATTTCCCTGTTGTATTGTATGACGTGATTATAAAAAACGAAATCATTTCCCACCATACCTCCATTACCGCAGTCATTTGTAATAGCTGTCAACTGAAAAGGCTTGCAAGCATACATGAGTTTACAACAGGACAGTAAATTGTTTCTAGAAGCGAGTATGATTTTGATGCGAGAATATCAACACACATATTGCAGCTCCTCTTTTGCTTAGCTTTTTATGTAGTGAAAGCACGTTTATGTTCAGCAATCCTCATGGGCTCTTTTCAATATTTTTAGTCAATTATATTGTTTAAATCACAATGAGCAAATAATTGACAGATTGAGTAAACAAAACATGTACAACTTAACTGCAACAAGTCAAAATCTTGGATGTAATAAGCTCAAAATGTTGAATATGCCAGTCCCTGAATATGCTAAAAACTCATTTATTTACAATAATGAACCAATTAATTTGTGCAATTAATAGAGCTATATAAATACTTTCAACTCCAGGTCCAAGCAAATCCAGCACTAGAATAGTGCACACAGAAAATAATTGCATTTCGATGTTAATTGCCAATGGGAGAAGGGAGATGTGATCATGTGAAGCCAATACAAAGGGGAATTACTATTAACATGTTTGGGAAATACAAGACCTGATGAGTGATGACAGTTGATTGTTATAGCTAATATCTAATTGTTGGATATTAACACCATGAGCGTCAAAAAAACACCGAACATGATCGATGATATGCTTTTACATCATCAAACTTCCTACAAAACTGCCAATTACGCCCTAAAATCTGTTAGAACTTAAAAATGGTCTTTTCTGTGGGGGAGTTTATCTGTTATTGACCTTTTGATTCATGACATCATGGTAATAGAGTAATACACACATGGGTTGACCAAGAATGCTAAAGAAGCACCAGAAGATGATATTTCCCACCTGATTGGACCATTTATAACAAGTTAACCAACAATAAAAGCAAATTGATTTAAAAAGAATAAGATGAGTTTTAGAAATTATAGAATACCATTGAGTTTTGGAACTTGTTCTGCAAGTAACTGGTGAGTAAGACCAATGGAACCTGATCAACAGATAGGTACATATAATTTAGATGTGGCAATTTCGACTCATTATAAAACAGGTGAAATGAGTAAAATAAAATCCTGGTTAAATAGGGAATGAGTCAAAAGTCTGCGATACAACTCCTAAATCGGCTTATTAGATTTACGGTCCCAGTAACACAGTTTTCTTTTATCATAGTTCATGCAATAATTAGTTCAGAAAAATGGACGAATAAGTGTTTTATGTCAACCCAATCCAACCCAACCTGTTAGGAGTTATGACCCAAACTCATTTACCTAAATCACCCATCCATACCCATCTTCAGTAACTGGTGTAAGATGTGAAAAGCAAAAAATTAAAAAATTATAAAAAAAAAAAGAGGGAAGGAAGAACGTTACCTGAAACATGATCCCTATGAAGGCCCAAAACTTGAAGATACGACAGGGAACAGCAATGCAAAGCTTTACGTAAAGAGGACCGGAACCAAAAAAGCCAGTGTAAGTAAATCATTTGAAACTAGATGCTTTGCAAGTTGCAACTAAAGATAAGGATTAGACATATACCTCATGGAACACAGCAGACATGAAAAATGCAACCAAAATGGCAGCACCCTGAATTCAATAGTGGCAAAATCCATTATATCCCATCCACAATGAGCGCACGCGCACACGCACACACACACATATCCCAAAATCTTTTCTTTAAAAACACTACAACAGAATAGCAGCTGATTTACCTTGGGTATCCCATTACGCAAGCATGGAAAATAGAGATGCCTTACAATCCATTTATGAACCGGCTACAAAATAATATAAAAGAAATAAATTACAATCCAACGTGCAAACTAACAAAAGAGGTAGGCAACCATTGTACAGAAAAGTTTTTCTAGTTATCCAACCAATATAGTATACATCTGCAATGAGCAAGATGTCTTTGCAGCAAGAAGAAAAACAAGAGGTAGCGAACAGTGAGTGCATTGGGTAAATGGATCAAAACGGACTTGGGTCAAAAAGAGATTTCTTTTGTGTGCCAATTCAGGTTGACCAATCAGTTTTTGTCTATCGTTTGTATTGTGTAAGTAGTTGATGTTTAAGTTAATTATGATTGAAACTATATAACCAAAGTACGATAAAACTTGTATACAGAAAATGATTCAGAACATCCTAATTCCTAAGCATTTAGATAAAATTTAGAGGCTTTTTGGCCCACATTTGGTGTGCTCTGTTAAAGGTTAAAATTGTCAAAGAAAAACATATCAAGTAGAATAGCTAGAGGCTTACCATATTCCAAAGTCTCCAATACTAGAACAGCACCCATTGAGAAAATAAGCATAAGCAAAATCAGCAACCAATGTAGCAATGCAACAAAAAACAATACTAGAACAAAAAAGATAGTGATAGCAAATACATCACACCTCTTCAACGGTTTGGGCATTCCACCAATCTTTATAAAACTCGCGATCCCCGAATCGAAGAAGCTCCGCAAGTATATTTAACCTACATGGCAGTAAATGTTATATGAAAGATGTTGCTGCACAAAAACTATCTCTAAAGTCATTTATCAATTATTTCTAAAGAAGCTAAGAATATCATAATTCATGTGTCTATAAATGTTATTAATTATATATTATTTTTTTCTTATGAAAATTTGAATTATAATTTAAATTTAGAATAAAAGATAAAAAATATATTACTATAAATAGAACAACATGACAACAGTTAATTTTATACATTGATATATTTAAACGAATAATGTTTTCTTCCTGATTTGAATTCATCAATTGTTTTCCATAACTAGACTTTTGGAGTAACACTACAAAGATTTGCCCATATTGACCTGGACCCATTTTGACCGGTCCGTCTTGATCCGTTTTCAAAATTACTTGTACTGAATCTAACCCGTTTTGACACGTCACCCAACCCGATCCCCACCCATACATCTTGCCGCCTCTACTCACAAGCATTGTACAGGTTTACTAGTGGCAATATGGGTGGATCGGGGAACGGGTCACCACAGGTTCAGGTTGAAACAGATCAGTTTTTTATAACAGGTCAAATTAGGCTGGATGAGATTCCCATGTATTGTTTTTCTAGAATTTATTAGCAACAACTAAGGTCTTGATTAACATTACAAACCAATTTTGAACAGAACTTAGGAAGCCGTATGTATTAAAAGCAGATTTTATCGAACTTTCAACCTGTTTGTTGAGCCACACCTGTGTTGGCAATTTTTTTAAAATTGGACTTGTTGGGGATGCAACATACCCCAAATATAAGCATTCTTAAGTAAATTGCTCTAAACCCACCTCAAGTAACCCACCTCTAGTTTTAGCTTTTAAAAGAAAAAGTGAAAAGTATAAAATTTTGTTAAATATTAAAAACAGAAGACTTACCAAAGGTGAAAAAAGCAGTAGAACATACAGAGCCAAACGTATAGATTTGGAACTGAAAGCTTTAACACCCGCTCAATAGCATATAGAATGTCTCCTTTTAATGGATGTCTAGAGTTTTTGACAATTGGATTGATATACTGTAGAAAGACATGGCAAGATTCAGATACGGAAGCAATAGAGATGAGTTCAGAAAACTGAGACGACTTACCTGTTCAATGATGAATCCCATAAACCCTGTAAATATTACTAGCTTGATCAGTTGACGTAACACCCAACCCTTTCGAATAAATGCAGTGCGAGGATAGCTTATCTACAAGTAAAAATGCACTCAATATCATGACGCAGAATAAACTATTGATATTCATTTATCATGGAAGGATGAAATAACTAAAACAAGAATAGAAGTGTTCAAATGCAGAATTAAATTACAGTCATATGGTAACATAGACCCTTTTCTTCTGTTTCTTAACATGCAAATAAAACTACAATCCGATTTTAATTAGATAACAACTAATCATGATTTTGTCTGCTGACGGATATGTAAAATATTTTCAATCAACCTTGATTGATTTTCAATAGAGATGGATGGTACCAGGGCTCCAAGAAGCAAAATGCATAAAAATGGTCAATCATAGTTTTTTTCGCATTAGATTTATAACATTAGTATGTGAGCCATCACAAAATTTCAAATTTTATGTATATATATTTACCAAGTAGTATCCAATTCCCACAATGAGATGACAACAAATGATACTTAATTTTGCCTCCAGCTGGCTTTAAACACATTTTCAATCAACCTAACTTATTTTTCCGTAGACAATGTTGTAAAACTCGTCCGACTCAGCCGGGTACACAAATTTGACTCATAACTCGGCAGTAATGGGTTGATTCAGGCCGACTCGGACTAAACTCAGCCAAACGGGATCAGACTCTGGTCAATACAGGTCAAGCTCAGCCGTCTCGGCTCAAAACTTTGATCAAAGTGATACAATCAAGATTATTAAATAATATTAGTTTTATAATTATTATTATTAGGTAAGTGACCAAGTGTTATATATATATTCTATAAAATATTATTATTTATTATTATTTAGTTAGCTTGTTAACCAAGCTATAGGATTAGCATAAACGGAAGGACTATTAGTACCACAAATATCAAAGCATCTACAAAAAATGTGCTATACTGGATTGTACACTGTGCAGGAAAAGATGTTCTTAGTGGTAAATTAATCAAAAACATTGGCACAACTATCACTTCCCTAGTATAAATAGAACATTAGGGTTGTAACTCTATCATGTGTGGTATATTATTCAAATTTTTATTGTTCTTCTTTGTCAAATTTGGGAGTTCAATGGTTCTCGAATACCAGCCTCTCAATCTATTCATTCTTATCATACCATACAAGCATTTGGTTCATATCACAAATGTGGTCAAAACAAAATTAAATACATTTTTAATAAAACCCTAAACTGGTTTAAGCTTATGTTCCTAAACATCTAAGTTAGAACTTTGAAATATTATGTAAATGTTTCCAAACAATCATGTATGAACTTGAAGTTTTTATTCAATTCCTGTATTCTAAATTTCTATTGCAAACTGACATATACATAGAATCCCAAACTAGGTACCACGAGTTGAGTACAAGTTTTAATAACTTGCGACTCCCCGGTCCCCTCTCGCCGAGTCAAGTCCGGGTGACCAGGTCACAAGTTTTACAACCTTGTTCACAGAGCTGGATGGCACCATGCTCCAAGCAGAGTTATAAGCAGGGTTGTAAAATTCGATCGCCGACTCGTGACTCGGTGGGTAAATGGGTCAAGTCAGGCGGACTCGGGCTACAACTTCAGTCAATGGCGGTCAACGGCGGTAAACGGTCAAAACTGCTCGGATCCGTCTCAAAGTGAGTCTCAAAGTCAGATGTTACAGCCAGAGATAAGAAAAACAAGCCATAAAGAAATCTGGCCTTAATGGAGAAGTAGAGATAAGATGGAGATGTAAAAGAGGAAGGTTTTTTTGGACTAAGAGAAAGCGGATTTTGTTGAATGATGTAAAAGATGCTTTTCGTTTATTGGCTATAGTTTCATGGTTATATCAATTTTTAGTTTTTATATATATTTTTAAATACTCGGGTATATAACTTTTTCTATTTTTTGTTAAAAGATTATATAAAATCACAAAATCAAGTATTTTTATATAGTTTATTAATATAAATATAAATCCAAAAAACTTTATTTTATATATGAGAATCCCAACCAATGTACCCTCCGCGCCGAGTCTGACTTCCCAAAAATTCATAACTCCCCCATAACTCCAACCTTGCCCAAAGGTTTTTCGGATTGAATATGCAACATTAAACATGTATAGAACACCACAAAATTTCAAAATTATCTGTATACACTTTATGTCAGAATACGAAGTATTGAGCAATATAGATTAGGGAAGGGTTTTAGTGTTTTGTACCTGGTAACACAATGTAGGAGCAAGAATGAAATAAACCAAGCTTTTGAAGTTGACGTCACTAAAATACTCCATATCTGAAGATTTGGAATCCACGTCCCCCTAAGAACATATGCTTGGAAGTAAGCACATGTAAAAGATTCCCATATGATACGATGTTTTACAAGTGTTCAATGTGGTGTGTGGTCTGGACTTTTGAGTCAAGAATCATTACGAGTATGGATTTAATAACAGGGTGAAATGGAAATGGGTAATGATTGCTAGACACGATCCATTGGATGGAGAATTCTCAACTTTATGGGTATCAATGACACCATATCCCTGACCCAAACATACCCAAACACTATCAAACCCTTGGCATTTGAGGAGGTTATGATATCAGGGTTGGCCGGTTGGGGAATATTTAATGGGAGGCCTCAAATAGATTATAAACCTAAACAAGGTTTAAAAAACCTAGATTTGCTTTGCAGTAAAGAAAAAAAAAACACTGGCTCTTCCTTTACCTTATCATTTGAGTTTACAAGCGACCGCATATCGTAATTTGTGTGCACAAAGGATACCAACTTTAACCAATTAATGCAAGCACACAGCATCAATGACACACCTGATAAGACCGCTGAATCAAACCTACAAAACATTGAACAACCACATGAGAATAGTTATCATAAAGTGGTAGGACAAGGCACAGACCAGTTTCTTATTTGTTATTTTCAAATGACTATTAAATAATAATAATAATAATAATACTAATAATAATAAGAACAAACTTGTACAAGGATATACGGGAATAAACAAACTGACCTCAGAATCATGAAAACTGGATATAGTATTGCAGTTAAAGTCGTTATAACATGGAGAGTGATTACAACCTACAAGAATAAATCGCTTACACATCTTTAAAGCCTCAATGTCAAATAGTTCTAATATTTGATATTGTTTCAACTATGTAAGATAGAACAATTAACTTACAGGATTCGATATCCGTTTTTGCCATGCCAATTTTTCAACAATATAAGCAGCAAGAGGGAATAGAATAAGAGAAAGGCTGCATGAGAAATCAGATATCATCATAATCATGTCAACTAGTAAGCGACTTTTTAATCCACAACAGAAGTCAGAAACACAGACTATCTTTACACTGAAATTAGTAAGTATTACTGAATTGCCGATAAGGAAACTCAAAAGAAGATTACCAGCACATCAAAAGTGGCCAATCTCTCAAGGATCTTGAACTGAACCAAAAATTGGAATTGATCAATAACCCATACTGCAAAGTAATTTGGATTATGTTAGAAACAATATGTAAAAGTATAAACTGATACAAAAATTCACAGCTACGCGATACAGCGTCATAAATAAAGAATTTTGTATTTCTGACTCAACACTGTTATACAAATCTGAAGGACTATTGGACTAATACAAGTATTGGGGTGACCCATCAACTTGGAGGTTGTGGGTTCAAGTGTCACTTGAGAAAATTGGTGTGAAGATCAAGTGGTTTTAGCTATTTAACTCTTTGTCTTTCAAATTAAAAAAAAATGACTAAGATTCCAGATCAAAATACCGCTTACCTTCATCAGATTCTCAATGATGAGCCTACTATTTACTGCAACAAGCACCACTATGCAAAGGTTGAAGAGACCTGCATGACTCTGCCAGAAGTTTCCAGTTAGCCATTCACTTAAATCACAAAAATGTAACAATAACAAGATAATATTAATGAAAAGAAAAAGACCCAACAATCAAACAATTATATGAAAACTAATCGATTGTTTCATTTTTTGTTTTTTCTTTCCCAGTATGTTTTTTTAGTAAAAATTTAATTGATAAAAAAAATGAGTTCAAAAGTCAATTTGTAGATTTGTTAGTTTCATTTTTTATTTTACTTAAAGTATCCATTTATCTTAGGGCTTTTTACGTAGTTTATGCGATTCTAAAATCGAACTCTTGTAGCTATAGCCATACAACCCATATCCAAAAATGTATATTTTGCTTGACAGATGCCTCAAAAAGGATAATCAATCCGTATCATGTCCTTTCTTCCTAAACTGATACAAGCATAAGTCAGGTATGATGGAATATACTGAATCCCCTCAGATGGGTCGCATAAAAATGAAGTATGAAAGATTAACATGGAGAATATAGGCTACATTGAGTGACTAGCATTAATAGCGTCAAGTCTGATCTGAAATAATAGTATTATGGTACACATGCCAAATGAGTCACACATGCTTAACAAGTAAGGAGTCTCGTTTTTGGACATGTAAATGATATGCAACTTTACAAAGGCTTCCAGAATATCTACTATTGGCAGAGGAATTAAAATGACACAAATAGTAAATTGAGTTATAGATGACTACGGGGCGATTGGTACAGAAAAACCACCTGTTTGAAGATAGCGTCAGAGCTAAGAGGAGACTCTCTAATTTTACGGTGAGCAGGTGTACACGCACGATAAGCATAATGCACCGCCGCCTTCTTCTTATTACCACTACTACTATTATTATTCAGAATCTCACCATCCGAATTCGATTTCGAGGACGACGACGACGTATCATACAATTCCATTCCGGCTCCACTTGCATCGGAATTGACGATCGTTCGCCGTCGTATTTCGCCGCGTGCCGTGGTTTCTCCGATCTCCGGCGTGTCTATCAACGCCATTTATTATTTATCAATTTAAGGACAATAATAATGAATTATTAAATGAAGAGCAAGATGAAAGCTATATATATATAGTATAAGAAGAAGAAGATGAAATTGTAAGTGAAGTGAGAGGGATGGAGGGAGAGAGAGAGAGATGAATCCCTTTTAGTTTAGAATGAATATATATATATAAGATATATATGATGATGATGGAGGTCAGCTGCAATCGCAGACAGACAATGAGAGAGAATGGAAAGGATTGGGGGAGAGATTAGGCGGAAATTCCTCTCTCTTCTCTCTCTGTAATACTATATATATATATATATTGAGTTTTAATGGGGAACTTGATTCTTCTGTGTGTGTGTGTGTGTGTGTGTTTTCAAGATAGAGACAGAGAGATGAGAGCGCGTCCGTTAAAAAATAGTCCCCCAAAATATATATACTTCAAATAGTTCAATGTTACAAAAATTTGTATGATGACTTTATTAAAAGAAAATTGCTATATAAAATAAATTATATTTTGAATTTTTTTTATTGATCACAAAAATTAAATGAGTAGATAAGATTGTAAACATTAGTTAATTGTTTTTCTATAAATCTTCCTCTTATATATATTTAATTTAAAATACACTCCATTTTTTTCTTTCCTTGTAAAACATAACTCAGAAATAAAACAATATTTCGTTTCGTAATTAGATCCTGATCAATTACTCTACCATGTATCATATCCCCCAGCAATATGACAAGTTTAGTTATTATGAGATCGACTCATGTTGGTCAAGGTTTATATTAAACGAGATAGGTATCCGTGCAATATGGCGACGGTGGCAGCAACGGGTGGTGGTAACGATGTGCTTATTGATTTAAAGATAATTGATGTAAATGGTAGTATAGTTATTTTATGGTTAAGGAATGCATCTTTTATAAATAACTTTATTAAGAATATTATAGAGATATTATGTGAAAATATTTAAATTACTGAATAAAGTAGATAGATAGTTTTGAAAAGTATGGGTGCAAAATATTTTAGGGATATATTGGGTAGATTTAGTGTGTAAGTTAGGAATGTATTGAAAGTTAAGGGTATTTTGGGTATTTTAAAGGTGGAGAGTTGAAAAGATGGGAGGGTAATTTATTTATTAATAGATGTATAGATATTATGTTTTACGAATTGTTTTAATTTGTGAATTGTTGTACACATCCTCTTTTCATGAGGTTGACTTTTATTTAATTTTAATTAATAACGAGAAAGAGTAATGTATCGGCTGATTTTCCTTAGAAGGTGTATTATATAAAGTCGGTTGGAATGACATCGCTATCCAAATTTTAGTGGTTGAATAACATGTACTAATATAAAGCGAGTTATTTGTTGGAAAAAGAAATTCATTTGTATAAATGCCTAAAATAGTACATAGAATCTATTTTACTTCAAATGTTATGTTAAGATTACTTTGTCATCTCTAAGGACATATATCTCTATCAAATGAAATAATCCCACAATGATAATAATTCTTCAAAAAGAAAGGGACTCACCTGAATTACCCCTCAATTTATACATTAATTTAACCATTTTCACTTAATATACTTATAATAATTTATGTGAAATAATTGTAGAATATAAATCTCTCAATATATAAATTAATTACACTATTTGTTTTCACATCAATTACTTTTATAATAACTAAACAAATGCTCACACGATGCAACGGTGTGGCGATGGTGACGGGCGACCGTGATGATGACAGCGATGAGTGGTGGTGGCGGTGGAAGTGACAGATAACGGTGTGATTATCAATGTAAAAGTAATTGATACCCCGTATAAAAAAGATAGTGTAAACATTTTGATAGTTGGGGGAAAGATATTTAAATTAGGTGGAGATATATGATGTGAATAGATTTATTTTACAACAGATATATGTTATAAATAATATTATTAAGAGTATTATAAATATATTAGGTGAAAATATTTAAATTATGAATATATAACAAAAGATATTTTAAAATTATCAACTACTCGAAATTGAAAAGGTTAGAAAGATATAAATGATTTATAATTTAATACGAAAAACCACACCATTATTAACACATCTAGTTTATTGGAGAGTAGAAAAACATGAGCGCCCATAACAACATGTGACATGTCTTGTTGCATAAAATGTTGAATTTGGAAAGTAAAAGAAGAGACATGTTGTAGTCTATAAATGAGTCCTTTGTGGGACATTCTTCTAGATGTTATATGCAGCATGATTGGGTTAAATGGCTGATTCTTGACAAAACACCTAAACAATTATACAAAGAAAATGAACATAAGTTTTATTTTTTTAAAATAGATTGGAGAACAAGATCGGATCATCGAGTTTCATAATTCCAGGGCTTCTGGTATTTAATGTTTGGAAAAAAGAGTGACTGAAGAACTCGAGAACCGACTGAAGAACACTTAGCGTTGAACTAGTTGGGTTATGTGATCGGTAAAATCCAGCATCATTTCAAGTGAACTCCCAATACAAGATGAGAGTCAAGCGATGCACTTGTAATGTAATATTGTGTTAAAGTATTGCCAGTTGATTTGGTAACATCTAGCTGATGAAAGTCAACCAGTGCACTCATAACGTCTTAGGAGAGAGTCGTGCAAAAAGAGCTGATGGATACCTTCATTTTGATATAAAATTGTTTAAAACTATTACCAGTTAATTTGGTAACTATTGTGATTGTTTCAGCCAAAAAACTGACATCGATACACCAAAAAATGTCCCAAAAACGGCTGGGAAAATACTTCAAACAAAAAGAAAGATATATTCTATATATCTAGTATGAAATTTGTTCAGTTTGGTACAACCAAGTGGTTAATAAAACGTCTGGAGAAGCTAACTATTATAAATTTGAATATAAATTCGATTTGAAAACAGAGTAACAGACCCGTAGAACCCATCAACTGGTTGTCATCGAACCGAATAGTCTACGAAGTTCAACCACAGACTAACAAGTATCAGCAGAAAATAACTTACCCACAAATGCATTACCAAAAGAGAATAAATAAACAAATCCATACACTTCTGGGGTAAAATAAACTTTAGGGTACAAACATGAGTTGCAAATATCTTATAGCACCAAGTCTTTCATAATAATAACTTCGACAAACAAAAACAATAAGTTTCAAAAAAACAGGTTCTAACCTTTCTTACTGAACAAACCCACATGCCAAAATCTTTCTAAATAAGATCAGCAACATTTGATGGCAGTTCCTCGACAACCACATTGTAAAATTTCTGGATATCTGCAAGCATCCGTTCATCTTCCACTGTTACAAAGTTAATTGCAACACCCTTTCTCCCAAATCGTCCACTTCGTCCAATACGATGCAGATAGTTTTCAGGCTGGGTAGGAAGATCGTAGTTGATAACAAGGGACACTTGTTGCACATCAATACCACGAGCCAAAAGATCAGTTGTGATGAGAACACGTGATGACCCTGAACGGAACTCACGCATGATTATGTCACGTGTGTTTTGATCCATGTCACCATGGGTGGCCGAAACTGTGTGGTCACGGCTTCTCATCTTGTCAGTCAACCAGTCAACCTTACGCCGGGTGTTCACAAAGATCACACTCTGGGTGATAGCAAGAGTCTCATAGAGATCACAGAGTGTCTCAAGCTTCCACTCTTCTTTTTCGACATTAACATAAAATTGCTTGATACCTTCTAGAGTGAGCTCATCACGCTTGACGAGAATCCTCACAGGTTTGTTCATGAACTTCCTGGTTATCTCAAGAGCCTCGGGAGGCATTGTTGCAGAAAACACTCCCACCTGAACCTTTGAAGGCAACAGCTGGAAGATGTCGTAGATCTGAATAAAAGAATGCACAGCGTTAAGAGCATTAATTATTTTATACAACCATCTAACCCCAACATTAACATATTCAAAAACATGTAATACTTCATGTAATAAAAATCATATTATGGTAACTGGATGTGCCTTTGTAAACAGTTGTAACAAATTGACTTTTAGATACTAGTAACTAATTTGCTTCTGATATAACAATATATTGTCAATTTGAGTCTTTCAAAATTCTAAAGAGCAGTGTATTCAAACTTTAAAGATACGTAACTTTGGTTTTCATAATTTCATCAAATACAGATCATCTAAAGAATAGCAGATCGATGTATAACTTGCAATAATCAGGCAATCAATTTAGAAAGCTGGCACCCAATAACTCCTAAAACACGTAATCTAAACAGGAATCCTCATGTAACGGTGCACAAAAATATGATAGCTAATTTCATAAAACTTATATTATATGCATGGCAAATAAACTGAAACGTAAAATAAGCACCTGGTCCTTGAAACCTCTTGAAAGCATTTCATCGGCTTCATCCAACACAAACATCTTAATGTAATCAGCACGTAATGACTTCCTCCTAAGCATGTCAAACACACGACCAGGTGTACCAACGACAACATGGACACCAGCAGAGAGGATACGTTGGTCCTCACGAACACTTGTTCCACCAACACAAGCATGGACCTTGACACCAAGATAGTCACCAAGTGCTCGCATAACTTTTTCAATTTGCTGGGCAAGCTCACGAGTAGGAGCAAGAACCAAAGCCTGACATTCCACCGTGTTATAGTCGAGTTGTTGAAGGATACCGGAGCAAAAAGTTGCAGTCTTTCCGGTTCCTGACTGAGCCTGTTGGATCACATCAAGACCCTTAGTAAAGGGAACAATCCCCCTTTGCTGAATTGCTGACGGCTTCTCAAAACCTATAAAGGAACAAAGTCAACACATTTGAACAGCATCAAAATAACTCACATGACTATCACAGAGTACAAAGCAATATGTACGAACCATATGCATAGATGCCTCTTAAAAGATTTTCTTGCAGACCCATTGCATCAAAACTATCATAAACCTCGTCATACGAAGTAAAAAAGTCCTGCCCATCAGTAGAAAGCCTGTTGCGGTAATAAAATCATGTCATCAGCACGTTAAAGCCCAAAAAAAATATTTCCTTTTGACTACTTGACCATCTACTTGTTCAAAAAAAGTTAATAAATTGACAAGAAAAACGAATATAGAAAACTTACAACTCATTCATCTTGGAATCAAACTGCTTGCCATCAAACTGAGAGCCATCTGGAGCATTGCCTGCCATACTATAAATAAAAAAAAATCTTATCACAACAAACTTTTTTACTTTTTAATAAACAGCTCTTGAAAATCAAAAACCAAAACTAATCAAAATATACAGTAAATCATACTTTCCCAACAACAAATAAGAACCAAACAATTAAAAGAAAGTTACACACAAAAGACTACTCTCAGTAGTAAACTTTACATAAAGAAAACACATACAAACATGTATGTTTAAAACAAAACACATATATATATAGAAACATATATACAGTCATACTCCATAAGAGCTAATATAGCCTATACCAAATCAAGTACTCACAGACACATAAATACACATCTTTTAGAGTTCATAATAAATCCATACTGTAAATTTAAATCTGGATTCAAGCTTAGCGTACAAATACAATTCTCATCTCAAAAGTACCACTAATCCATATATAAATACGAAAATAAACACCGATCTGATTAAAACATAACACACAGATCTCAAAAAATTGAATACTACAGATAGAGATACAAATTAATAAAATTTATTGATAAAACAAACAGATCGAGAATTTAATAGTAAAAAGAACACCAACAATAATAATAATAATAAGTAATAAAGAGTAGTAAGTTAGGTACCTGAAATTGAAGATTTGATTTTTAAAAGATTAAACAAAAAGTTGTTGTTTCGATTTTTAGGGTTTTTAACTCCTCGGATTGGATATGTTGGCCGCGGAGTTTAGAGCGAGAATTTTATAAAGAGAATTTTTATGTTGTTGTTGTATATGTTTTCAGATTTGTAGTATTTGTATTGATTGATGAAACCCAGCCCTCAAAGGCCGAAACTTTACCCTACTTTTTGCCTTTTTCGGCTAAATTGACTACTATACCCAGTGTTTTTTTTCTTGTTGACGGTTTTACCCTTACTTGATAAACGTGGAGACTACGCAGAGGCCACTCATTCCTTTTTGGTTTTTTCTTCCTTTTTTGCTTTTCTTTCTTTCTTTATGTGACATATAAAATGTAAATATGTTTTTTTTTTTTTAAAGTGAGTTTTATTAACACTATACCTTCAAATTAGGCCGGTGAAAAACTAATACAAGTATTTTTACAACAATTTAAATTTACGTCAATCCTCCCATGATATTAATCGCTTTCTATTTCTATTTCTTACTAAAGATAGCCTAACCCTTTCACACTTTGCACTATCGAGTCTTTGCAAGCATTCTTTTTTGAGAATCTTTCGTCATTCCTCGTTTTCCATATGGCCCAATATGTAACCATTACAATGCCTTTCAATACGTTTTTCTCCTCTTTAATCAACCCGATGTAATCATGAATGTCAATAAAGTCCTTAACTTCGGAAATAAACAATTTGGTTACTTTGACCCACTTACTTATTTCATCTCATACCCTCGCTCCCAACTAACAGTGGTAAAGTAAATGATCAATTGTCTCATCTCCAATATTGCAAAAAACACACCTGAGGGTGCCAAACTCACAATTTCTCACATTAAGGGCTGTAAGCGTAGGTATACGATCTAAAACCGCACGCCACATGAATATGTTACACTTTTCGGTACCCATTTTGCCCATTTGAGGACAACACAATTACTGATCTCAAGATTTTTAATCAAAGCTTCCTTGACAAACTTGACTGTCAACTCCTTGTTTACTCCTCCCATCCAAGGCCATCGATCTTCTTTATTAGTTAAACTTGCATTTCTAACAGTTTTATCAACTCCAACAATTCCGTCAATTCCCCGTCCTCAAATGAACTTTTGCTCCAATTCCAGCGTCCAATGAAACCTTGGTCTCTAATATTGTACCTTTCACTTACACTACATCTTTTGTCCAACTCCAATTTAAATAAAAGCGGGAATCTTTCCTTTAGAAATATATCAGCAACCCATATGTCCAGCCAAAAAATCTGGTTACCCTTCCCAACCTCCCTTTGTAAGTGTTTGGCACAACCCCTTATCCATGACTTTGACCTTTTCAATAGTTTTGACAATCGAAGACCAAACACCCGAAACATGCCTGTTGCAACCCCAACTTCTTTTTGTTTCATGTATCGCCTTAACGACCTTCCTCCAAATGCTATTAGTTTCATTCTTATACCGCAACAACCATTTCGCGAGCAAAACTATATTAGAGTTTTTCAACTTGCTTAAACCCAGGCCCCCCATTTTAACAGGAAGTGTGATTTTATCCCAAGCCACCCAAATGATCTTTTTAACCGTGTCCGAACCACCCCACAGAAACCGTCTAGTTATTGACTCCAACCAGTCTATGACTTTACCAAGAGCTTTGAAGAGCAAAAAATAATACGTTGGGAAACTCTCCAATACAGACTTTATCAATATAAGTCGATCCCCGATTGAAAGATGATAAGTCATAATTAGGGTTTAGGGGATCAACTTGACTTATATAGACCTACTTTAATAAATGTTTCGTGAATTCCAGGTTTGAACTAAAAAGATAAAAGATGGTTTAAAATGTTGATTAAGTCAAGTTATGATATTAGTGAGCCGTGAGGAGTAGACAAAAAGAAAATCAAATGGACTTTTATGTTGTTGTTTGGGCCGTACAACACTCCAGCAGCCCAGCACCTTAACCTCTTCTTAATTTGGGAATGTACATCACAAGAAGAAAAAGCCCATCTCAAATGGTTTTTGGATGTCGGTTAGGAGAAGGAACTCAAGTGGGCAAACAAGGAAACTAAAGCTATTTATATATTTATTGTTGCTGTGTTTGAGGGGGATATCAAAAAATTATATCCGAGAGTTACTTTTTTCGTAGGGGATTAATTTCGAGAGTGGATCACATAATATATTGTGAGCAATTAATTCGAGGGAATTGGTCGACAATTAATATCATTCGACTCATTAAATTTGGCTGCGGACGAATTAGGAGAGCTGACGAACAGAGAGCAGACAAGTTCGAACATATGGAGCAAGTCTTTTCCACATCAAATATAATGTCCGGCTAAGGTTTTTACAATCTCTCCCGATGAACAATTCTTAGTTAATTTTATTTAATGAACTTTATTTCCAGTCGCGTAAACATTGTTCTTTTTAGATTATAATTCATATGACTGATTGAGGATTTATCCATTATTATTTGATTTGGATTTTCGTAAGACAACTTATTGCGAGTTAATGATTTGTGCCGAGTCCACCTAGTTTAGGGATTAAGACAGGTCATATAATTAACATAGGTGGTGCCCAAAATTGTTCTTGTCAAATAATATTAAAATTATGTCTATGTAATTTAGAATAAATACTCGGTAAAGTTTATTAAGTAAATTAACGCGACTTTTGGGATTCGGGAGGGATGCACTTTTTATTGTTTACAACTTCTCTTTTTAATTTTGTCTTGTTTTATTAATTTAAGTCTAGCTATTTAGTTAATTAAAATTAGTTTTTCTTATTATTTTTAAAACCAAGTCGAAAATTGTTAAAACTTGACTATAACCACAGACGCTCCTCGTGGGAACGATATCCACTTACCCTATCTAGTATAAGGTATTTAGATTTATTTTTTATTGATACTTCGACGTCGATCAAAAGACAATTACTTTTCCATTTAGATAATCTAGATTCAAAAATATCGAAAATGAAATTCCAACTCGCCACTCGATTCATATTTGATCCCACCCGAATATCCAAATGTACAAAAAAAAGTTCTTAAGATTAAAAGACAACAATATTTTTTACACACATTTTAAGGAGTTTGACAATTATAAAAAGCATTTGGGAAATTTTAACCACTTCACAACCTTAATTGCTTAGAAGAGTTTCTCGTAAAAATGATAATTAAAGTTATCATCTACTTCATATTTTTTAAAACTTGTTACACATAAAAAAAAATACAACAATTTTAATTATTTGTATATTTTACGAGCCGAATAATAAGCCCTCGGCTTCCTCTCTATTTTATGCAATGTTTTAATTACCGGTAAATACCGGACGGTATTACCGGTACCCGAGACCACGCCGGTATTTTAAGTCCGGTAATTTTCCGGTATTTTCACTATTCAATACCGGCCGATATTTCCGGTATCCCCGGTATTTTCCGATATTACCATACCGGTATTTTCACTATGATACTTTAATGTTATTTTTTGTTACTTGTGAACCTTAAAACCTATATTTTGTTATAAAATACATATTTGATATTGTTTTTGAGTAAATTACAATTGCATTTTGACTATTTTTGTTAAATTGTAATAAGTTTTGTAAGATTTTTACACAAAAAAATATAATAAATTAAAAATAGTCGTATCGGCCGGTATTTCCGGTATTACCGGAAAATTTTTCCACGCCGGTATAACTAAAATACCGGTTTTTAAAACATTGATTTTATGTACTTCTACCACCATATATATTTTGTTCGTTGTATGTGTATTACAGTATTAGTGTGCATGCTTATGATACACTATATTATTTGATATTACTTAAGTTAAAATATACGGGGGAATATTGGTACACAGTTTGACATTATTATTGAAAGTAGTTTCATGATTTAGTATTGTTTTGATTAATCATCGCATGTATTTATCACGGTTGTAGTATGTGTTTATGGAGTATTGGTTGAACATATGGCTAATATATAATCAAGTTAACTGATTCGTAACCGAATTGAAAAGCGAAATTGAACCTTGAATAAGTTTAAATAATTGGTTAGCCGATGGTTTCATTTGTAAACTTTCATTAAGGAAAATATTTTGTTCGATTACGACTTTGTATCTTATGTTAATCGAATTATCTAAACGCAGAAACTGAAATCAGCACAGACAATCAGCGATTGTTGACAAATCACCCATTGATATGTCATGTCTCATTTAGTGTACATGTCATTGAATTAACATAACAATCAGCGATGTTGATATTTTATTTACAGACCCCTAACAACCTCTGACAACATTAGGCGATAAATTTTGAAATAGAACATTGGTGAAAATAAAACTTATGCAAGACTACGCATGAATGAGACCATAAAGTGAAACAAAAAGAGTTTGAACAATTGTCTCAAATTATGTGTAATAATCTTTTTTGGTCCAAATTGTTACATATACAAATGAAACATTGAAACTTTTTTACCACTTTTCATGATAAGCGACATGTAGAATCCACTCTTAACTATAAAAGAAAATGTTTGAGTCTTAATGAAGAATCTCTAACATTTGGATAGCTTGATTCCTTTTCAATTTTACTACAAGTCAAGAAACTAATGGACTATGTAAAAAGGGAAATAATATATCATCCTAATAAATAGTCTAATCTTTTTAAAATCCTTAAATGATGACAAGTGTAATTCATGCATTCTATTTCCTAATCTCAAACCTTTGATTATATCAAGTATCATGATCATATCGTTAGAAAGGATTATTTAGGATGAGTTTGAATCCTTAAAAATGTGATCAATCAGACAACCACAACAATGAGCAAGCTGACCAATCTAAAGTTCAAAGCAGAGCGGTTTGTGCTTAAAATGCTTATCAAAGACCTTTTAAGACATGCTCTTTCAAATAAAGGAACCATCTAAATTTGTCTAAAAATGTGATAAAAACGTATGAGATGTAAATGTGAATAGGCACATCTAGGATTATCAATGTATTCTATAATGTTGATGTGTGTATTTATGATGGGAAAATGTTATATACTGCAAACATCAGCCCTCTGCCCTCACATTAATTTTCTCAGGTGATGAAATAAAAACTCAGGCTCCTCCCTGAATGTGAGGTGAAACAGCAGATAATCATTTGTTGTTAACAGCATATTAGACAACCCCATTTATGATATGTGTTGTAAGAAGTAAAATGAAACCTTTTTATAATGATTTAAATGGACAAAAGTATATGAAATTATGTGTTATCTTACTTAGCTAATTTATTAGCTAACACTTTTTCTTAAAACGTTGTGTCTTCGGGATAAGAAGGTTTAAGCGCAGCATTGATGGACACTCGCTCCCCAACTTATTTTTAAACTTTCGAAGTTATACCAGTCATCAAAAGCTTATTATCAGGACTCCATTGAACAGTACATTTTCAATCTACATTTGATACTATATCGAACTAGGCTTTTAGGTAAAGCAGTATCTTATTTTCACTAAAAACGACTATATCTACTACCCAAGATACTCGCACCCAATGTAGCAAACAAGGCTACAAAACCCCCAAAAAAAAGCAGGAAGAAACTTTTGTGCACGGGTTTGTAGTCATCTCAGCTTCATTGGGTTTAAAGTTACCATGTCCTCTTTATAAATACCTATGTGAAAAAACATACAAGATACGAGGCGTTTTATAACAGATTTCAAGCGCTAGAAAAAAACAATAGCTACAAACTACAAAGAACATTCACAATTTTCATGGAAGATGTTTTTAAGTTTGGGCCATTTACTAAGCATCAAGAAGACATCAGAAAGCAAACTTAAACATTACATGAACCTACCACCTTCATGCTATGTTATAGGCTGGCTAACAGTTAACCCCTTCATCAAAGCTTACGAAAACATAAAAGTCATTGTATCATCACCACTTCGCCATGCGAACCTGCAAAAAAAAAATTAAAAAATAAAATACACTACTAGGGGATCAGACCAAAACCAGAAGAATAAGTATAACTAACTGAAAACCAGACCAATCCAAACCAGGTCGGTAAAAAACTAGGTTGTAAAAATGATTTTTGATGATATCCTGAACCTAGAGGTCGAGAATCAAATAAATTATATATTCTGGTACCAGTTTGGTTAGGTCTGGTTTGGTCAGTTATACAGTTTTGTGGGTTCAAAAGAAAATTTGCAAGGTATGTGTATTACATCTCTCATAAATCTCTTTGGCTAACTGTAAGAAGGCTTCAGCTTCTTCGGCCATTCTGGAGACTCTTTCGGCTTCTTTGACGGCTTCTGCCGCTACAAACGACTTGTTTTCTGCTTCAGCAACTTTATAAGCAGCAGCAACTGCAGCCTCTTCTAACGTTTCACCAAGATGACTGTTAATAGGGGAAGACCTAGGCCGGTTCTCTTTGGGTTTCGGGATTGGGCCCTTGGTTCCTCCATTTAATGCCTCCTTTTGAATTCGAAAGCAGTTCTGGACCTAATCACTCACAAAAGCTGTTCCTTGTCAAATTATCTGACTACAATACACATATTTTCCATACCCAAAGATAAAATGAGCATTCAACTTTTTTAAGGTAATAAAATGGGAGATGGTGGGCAACAGAAATACATGATGGAATGGACTGGGTTGACCTGGAACACTTGAGAGATTAACACGCAAATAAATCAAAATCACCTTTTCAAGTTTTGCTTGAGTAACGAGCCTTCTTAACCTTGAACTTAATAACCTCCTAAAATTCTGGGGCACCTCATATTTTTTCTGCAATATATCACCAAAGATTACAATGCCATCAATTACGATAGTTGTAAACCAACAAGGCTATCCAAAAAGACGTTTTAAGAATCATTTGTTAAATATCATTAGTTATGAGCTATCAAAGGGCAGTAAAAAAAATACAACTTATACAGCTGAAAATGACCTCAATGTAATTACAAATTGCACTTGTATCTGATCCATTTGGTTCCTTCAGGGTGAGCAATGCTTCAAAAATATATGAAGTATACCTACACCATGATACAAATAACCCTATATAACATCCATAAACTTTAAAAAGAAAAACAAAACTAATTACACAATATCAAGTTACCACATACTTTGAACTCCCATCTAATAAACATCTTGAACCATCGTCCATATGAGCATCATTAGATGCCGGATCAGCAGCTACAATGATAGCAGCCAAAGAACCTGGTGTTGGAGTAACTGGAGCAGGAGAATCCGCGCTCCTTGCTCTCGGTGTTTTTGCTTTCTCCCTTGGACCTTGTCCATTAGCACTCACACTCATATTCCGCCATTTGTCCTACAAGGCGAAACATTGTCACACCCCAGCTAATATACAACAACAATCACACTATCTAGTCAGCAATACATTCTTGTGTTTCCAAATTCAAAGATTTATTATAAATGCTACAAGAACATAAACAATACATATACTGAAGTGCTTCAAAAATAAATCAAATCTCGATTGTGCATCATAAAAAACAGTTTTCGCTTAAAAAAAATCGGTTTGTATTAAAACGAATTCTGTTTTCACATCAAACAAGATGCTTTTTTCATCAGAAATTCTATACAAAACATATTGCGTGAATGTGATGCGCTGTGGGCAAACTTATAATATTTTTGTAAATCACTAAACGAATTCTTTTTTGTCAGAAATCGGGTCCTTTTAATTTGATCATTCCCCTACCTACGGATGTGTAGCTGTGTGTGTGTATATATATAATCATTTTTTCACACAATTCATATTATGTATGTGTATATGATTAGAGTAATCAAAAGAAAATCAGAGCTCTGTGTAAACAGACACTTAAGGGATACCCAATTCTGCAATTAGCAATGTGCGGGGTATATAATAGATACAGATACAGGGCATAAGATATACTGTAACTAAAACAAAGTAAACGTATATAATACATAATGATAATAATAATAGATATAGAGAAAATATTATACATATATATATATATAGAGGGGGAGGACCTTGAGATCAATATTGGAACGAGAATAAAGATGGGGATTAAACTCAGGATCTTTCTGTATGTTTTTCCATTTACCGGTGCCGTGTTTTGCGACACCGGCACGCAGGGCTTCTTCTTCTTCGGCAGTCCACTTTTGCTTTGGATTTCCCATTTACACCACACCGACTGTAATATACCACGGGTGTTTGTTTCTTTCTTTGTTGAAACCCTAAAAATAAATGGAGGAGGGGATAGATAACACTGTCTGAGCGATATTCAAAACAAACCCTAAAAAGGGTATAATTGAGCTAACATTTTGCATCTTACATTAAGGGTAAACATGACAATTTACACTTTAAAATTGGTGAGCAAAACCTGAAATAATAATTAATTTAAAAAAAATACATAGACTCATTTTGATTTTCTAAAAGTCAAACACATATGTAACTAAATTAAACTCGTACATATACGGGGCAAAAGACGTAATCAAATGATAATAAACATCTTCGTGTTCATTGTAATGTACAAATGATACATAAAGAATTAAAATAGTTATATATTAAACAACACAATGAGTCTATATGATGCAAAATAGTTTACAAAAAAGGGTTATTTCATATCATAGTAATTATATGAGACATTGAAAGATGACTTTATTTAATAAAATAGTCGTACAATTAATATACACATACATGTCAACCAGCTATTTAAGATGGTTGTAATGGACAAAATAACCTATAGTCTTTATAAACTAAACTATAATGTATTAGAACAAATATTATACCATTTGATACTTTAGTTTAAGAAACTGAAAACTTTATTGGAAAATGAGAAAAAGAAAAATATACTTATACACCTACTCAAGTTTTTTATGATCAAAGCTTAATTCAAATTAAGCTAGTGCAAGATAGAAGTGTGGATCTAAAGTTGTTTTCGAAAATAAAGGAAATCATAAAATTGAATTAAGAAAGTCATTATAGATATCGCCGAAGTAGAATTAAGTTATGTGAAAACAGTTTTGCACCTTCAAAACAACTTTGCGTATATTTGTGTTTTTTTTCTTTAGCTAAGTGTTTTATATTACTCAAATTATGGATAAGATATATTTTTTTAAGATAACAAAAAACTTTAGAAAATAAATAATTATCAATGAACTGTAAAATAAACTAATTTCAAGTTATGCCATTTTATTGATGAGTATTTTTTTTTTTTAAATAATTAGTTATAAATAATGATAATAATATGATATAAGCTCTTACCATTATCTAGTTACATGATGTTACAAATCTTTTGTAACTCGTGAGGTTTGTATGATTATGAATGGGTTGAAGATGTCATATCACCGTCATTAATCTCTCTCTATATATATATATAACAAGCTTTTTTTACCCGCACGTCGTGCGAATATTAAATTTACTTTTTAAAAGTTTTAATATTGACATTGAAATCAATAATATATATAAGGTTCAACATTTAAATACCAAAAAAAAAAAACTTAATTGAACATATTTAGAAACATAATGGTGTTGTGCTACTTGGATAGTGAAAATTAATTTAAATGAGATTGACAGTATCAGTATCTTGTGGCTGCATATTTGCTCTAAATATCGTATTTGATCAGGAATAATTGTAATTACAACCCATGTTTTTATTAAAACAATTGCTACCCGTGAAAGAAATAAACCCGCATAACCCGTAACTTCAATGAATCGAATTGTGATATCATTATCTAGTTAGAACTATTTAAATTCCTATAATGAAACGATTTTGATAATATTCGATTTGATTAAATGAATCCAAGATCAAAAAAGTTAGATAAAGAATATTGTCTTTACAGGGAAAAAAAAAGATATATAGAAAATTTAAACTCATATTTAAGTTTATATGGTTTTAGTTTTCTTTTTTGCATATGGGATTTGTTTCTTAGATATAAGGGATTTGGTTTCTTAAGTTTGTATATAAATATCTTTTTTATTTAAAATTTAATGGATAAATATTGTCAAAAAATGTGATAATGACACATAGGATAAAAACCTATGTGGCAAATTTTAAAAATAGCTTTATTTTGAGGAGGACTTTAAAAGATTATAATTCCTATCTATATAATTATTAAAACAGTAGTTAATCGAACGATTCCAAAGCATCTACAACTCAAAACAAGCTTATAACATTGCCACATAGGATTTAATCTTATATGACATCTCCATACTATTTTACAATATTTATCCTATATTGAAATAATAATATAAATATTAAATATTAAATATACGACCAAAGTTCAAAAGATCATGGATATTATTTGATCTGCTAACCATTTAAAGCATACTTCGTATCTTTTGATTTTGAGTTTTTATTCTTTTGATTTGAATATTTTTAATTAATTTATAGAGATACAAAATAACTACATATGTTAAAATCCAAATTTCATGAATAACGAATCTAAAGGAAATAAATATAGATTTAGTTACCGGATGTTTAAATCATTTGTGCTAATGTGGGGATTTTATTTTATTTAGTTGATTATTTTACTTTGTAGATTGTAATAGTTAGTATCTACTCTTTCTGTCCCATTTTAGTTGTCCGCTATTGATTTTCAAAGTTTTTGTCTCGACTTTGACCACAAATATTTTTTTTGTATTATATAATACTTGATGAAAGTTATATTATTGAAAAGTTCGTTTAAAATGAAAATTATTTATATATTTTATATCAATTGTTTTAAAATATACTAGCTTATTACCCGCGTAATACGCGGGATTTGTACATTATTTTTTAAATTAAAAAAAATTGAAAATATAAAAACAATTAGCATCTAGATAAATAACTAAGAATCTTTACCAAACAAAAAATAATGCAGTTTCATGTATATAGTATTAATAAACGAATAAGCGTATAGTAATTTATCAAATTTTAAATACCATATTCAACGTATCAACCAATTCTAAATGAAAATATATCAATTGTTTTAAAATATATTTTATATGGTTACAAAAATAAATAACACATCAAAATTATGATGACTGAATCACATTTTATTGATTATCAATATCAATATTAAAAAATTTAAAGAAACCTATCAATATCAATATTAAAAGATTTGAAAAATCGATTCAACATTCATGCATGGCGTGGGTAAAAAACCTAGTTGTTTTAATAAATATATAGATTCTCTATCTCAATTTGATGACGTAGCATATCTCATAGCTCGCCACATCATTTTTTTCCTACGTGGCGATATCACGTCGTTAGTCTTTTAAACCACATACTTGACAAATCATCATCCAGTCAACAAACCACATAGCTTTTATTAATTATAAATAACTAACATATTAAAAAAGTCATAAGCATGATTAGAACCCACAACCTCAAGTTTTTTATGTGAAACATAAACCACTTGATCTAATGAGATTTTTGTTTATATTTTGAAAAACATGATAGATATTCGGTCTAAAATCCCATGAAAATTATTTAAAATATTATTTATATAATTAAATGACACTTAACATATATATAAAAGAGATATATGGTAATAGTTTCTTACCTAAAATATATATTAATGACATATTCCAAGTTTATAAAAGTTTCCATATTTTAAAGATCTTTTTAATTCTTATTAAAAAGTAATAATGATTCTTAATTTTTTAAAATTTAATATCTTTTGAGATATAAATTTTTTTTATTTTTCAACATAAATATATTGCAAAAATATAAACTTTAGATTACTTGGAACATAAAAAAAGTTGTCTTAATTTAAGTTGAATTTATGTTTTTATATAATCTATGTTTAATTCTTTAAGGGTAGACGTAATACGTAAGGTGGCAAGGTGGTGATCGACCGGTGACCAGTTGGAACACCACCCGTCTGTAGGTACCAAAGGGGTGGGTAGCAAAGTGGTGATGGTGGTGTAAATCTCACCCTCTCACCTTTTTAATTTTATCTTTTTCTTTGTTTTTTATCACTCTCAACCTCACCCGGTATGTATATTATGTATGTTAATATGAAAAGAGAGTATAAATACGTACAAAAATATAGAAAACAAAGATGAAACTTACTTCTCATTCAATGACAGAATAAGCCTTAAATAGGCAAAACTACATCTCATGTGATTCTAAAAATAAGCAAATAAACTACCAACTCTACTTAAGGAATTGGTCATGGGTATGACACACAACGTCTATATTCTCAATTGCATATAATTCGGTCAACCCCATGATTTTATACCATTTATTTGAAGCAACACTAAAACCAACTCAAACTAGATAATATGACCGAGTCAAGATTAATTCCTACATAAACGGTGAGAGAATGGTGAAATATTCATTGCTTGTGGAAGGGATGAGGGAAGATGGAAAAAAGTGAAAATTTATCTTGAGGTTTATAATTTTCCTTCTAATAATGTTTATTACTTTGTCATTTGACATTTTACTTCATTACATAATAAAGTATCTTCGTTCTTTGATAACAGTTTTTTTTTTATATTGAATATTCATTGAATTATTTGATAGAAATTTATGTTATCTCGTGTTGTATATGTATATATATACATGGGAGAATAAGAGTATTAAAAAAAAGGATTTCCCAAAGATTTAAAACCGCAATCCCTTTTGGGGGCTAAATACCTCCGATTTCTACCGTAGGTGTCAAAGAAGAATGAAAAAAAAACCAAAAAAAAATATAACATTCGAAACGATAAACGGAATACCCATATCAAAGTCCTAATTGTATGTGGATAATGTATACTTTCGTTGAAATTGAGGAGCTTAACTATTTATTTATTTATGTATACAAATGAGTTTGTAGTTGAATGACCCGATTTTATATAAATATCAACTCTTCCAAAATAAAATACGGTCGGAGTTTGTGAAAAAATAAAACAACAAAAAACGGACATATCAAAAAAGAAAAAGGGAGTAAAGTGTAAATAATGTTTCCTTAAAAAAGGGTCGTTGGAAGTCATCCGAAGAATACTAAACGAAAGTCAAATCATAATATTCCGATCATCAAAATATATAAAAAAAAATTATGTGGTAATATAAACATGAAGTCAACGACGACAAGTATGAAAGAAGTCGACCGTGGTCAAGCGGCGGTGGCGGTGGCCGTAAAAGGCGGTGGAATTGGCGGGAAAGGAAGTAAAAGAGCAGTAAAATGGGCTGTTGAGAATCTGTTACAGAAATCAGATCGTCGGGCTGTTTTGATCCATGTCATTCCAAGGATTACTTCCGTACCCACTCCCTGTATGTCATCATCATCTTTTTTGTATTAATATTCTACCTCTACCTCTACCTCTATCTATATGTATTTATCTTTCTCTCCTTGACAAAGATTTATTGGATTTTGCTACTGGTAGTCCTAAGAATGCCTTGTACTTAAAATTTAAATAGTTCTTAAAGTCAAAAAATTCTTCTTCTTCTTATTATTTTATGTGCCCCAAAGTTATATGATAACACTAACCAGACATATAATTAGGTTATGTCTAACTTGAACATGAAAGTCTATGGCTTGTGTAAAAAGGAACTTGTTTGACTATATATATTGTACCTTACGTATTTATTTTTTAATCCAATAATAATAAAATGAATGATACCAGTTGTGCCCAATCCGAGAGGTATGGAGAGAGTGCTTATAGAAAAACAAAGTTTTTATGAAGTTAGGCATTTGAAAGAATTTACGGGTATTTAACATTTGGCAGCAGGAAAACAAGTCCCCATTGTGGAGCTGGATGCTAGTGTGGTCGCCATGTATGTGAAAGACACAATATCCCAAATTGAAGAACAAGTGTTTCCACCATACATGCACCTTTGCAAAGGCAAATTGGTGTGTTTTTAGTTCTTTGTGATCAGTTTGAGCTAGAGTCTGTTAGTTTGAACTTACTCTCGGTTACTGTCTAGTTTAGTTTTTTATTTTTTTTTAAAAAAAAAACTGGACAGTATCATAGAGTAAGTTAAGGGTTAATCTTTATCATCTCGTACTAAAGTTTATATAATGCAGATAGAAACTTTGGTGGTGGAAGGGGCTGACATAGCATCAGGGATTGTAAGTTATGTATCTGAGTTAGGGGTCAATAGTTTGGTTCTTGGTTCATGCTCCTCTAACTGGCTCATGAGGTATGCTGCCAATATTATAATTTTCTTCTAATACATGCTGCCTATCATAATATTGAAAGTTCTATCTTCTAAGTTCTACGTTTCGTTTTAGGAAGTTATATGGAGCCGAGGTACCCTTGGTTGTTCTAAAACATGCTCCAAGAACCTGCAATGTATATGTGGTGGGTAGAGACGGGCTCATCCCCAAATCAGGTGATCACGATTGACATAACTTAGGACATGATAATTTAGGGCTAGCCACATAAAAAGATAATTAGTTTTTTTCCAAATTACCACAGTGTTTGGATAACTCAATCCATCAAGTCTAAGAGTTTTTATTTTGCGTAACATATTTTCTAGAAGTTTGGCTGCGTGTCAAAACTCAAAACCAATTAACTTACAGTAATAGATTTTGTGTAACATTGATGGTTTTTATTGGGTAAAAAAGTTGGTACCTGAAGTAAATATATGACCACAGGTTTACTTTCTGTATGCAATTTGCCTGATAAGTTGTGATCATGATTTCATCTCAATTCTCCCTCTGATGGATATAATTACAGATAGCAGTTCTAGTCACCAATTCTCTTGTGGCTTGAGTAACATATGGTGTAGGCTTGGTTCTGTAAAAGAGTTCAAAGTTCCAGAATCACCTGTGACAGATATTACTCGATTGAATTCTCAATCATCGAACCACGAAAAAGATTCCAACAAATCTAGTACTGTCGAGAAGAGCAGCGACTCCAGAAGAGCCTTGAGTGATGCCATCTTACAATACCGAGTGCCAACTAAAAGTTCTGTGTCTTCTACATGTTCAGATCAGGTACTTTATAAATTTGTCACTACTTCAAGGCATGTTTGCCTCTGGCTTGTTTTGTTTTCAGTCAATTTGCTGCACTGCATATGCAAGTTTAGTTGTACTTTTTTCTTTGGGTAAAACGCTTTTATCCCGGTAAGTATATTACGCCAAAAAAACATTGAAGTACATAGGATGTGAGTGAATCCCACAGCTTAGCCCGTTGCATAGGCAATACAGCATATATAACCGACACAACCACCAACTACTTCAAAACGTAGACAACTAACTAAACTAGATTATAGATGACATCAAAACAAGTCTATATTCTAGTTTGACCCTTTAAAGTGACGTTCATGAATTTCATTCTCATCTACACCATAGACATCATCCTCATCTTCATCACTGTAATCACATTGCTTGAATTGGGAGTATAAACTTGAACCTCCACCATTTGTAACGTTAACATGTAGAGGTTACAAATTCAGGCCATTACTCGTAAATGGTTGATCAATCTATGTTTCAAATCAAACACTAGGGTGGTGGTCCATTGGTTACGCATGTGTCTCCAAAAGGGTGAAACTCCCTGTAGGTCACAGGTTCAATCCCTAGTTCCTTTAAAAATAAAAGCTACCCTAGTGGCCACAGAGGCTCACCTGCTCTTACTTTGGGCTCGCAAAATAGAATGTTTGCACGAGTAGGACACCCATGATTACCGGGAAGAAAAAAGAAACTAACGGTTCGAAACCAAATTGTATTTTTAGTACGTAAGCCCCGTTAGATCATTTTACTCAAAGAGTTATAGTGTCTTCAAGATAATATATTATTTAAGTCGTAAGTGGCACAGTTTATTTGTAAATATTATAAAGATTTCTGGACAAAAAATCTTTCTGGTCAATCTAACCTGCTGTGACCATTATCCAACCTGCCTGACCTGCCCAGTTTATCAGATGTACTAATGTGTATGTGTCTTGCGCAGTCAAATGTGCATGGTGAAGTAGAAAAACTAAGACTCGAGTTACGAAATGCTGTCAATATGTACAATCAGGCATGTGACGAGCTAGTGCATACACAAAACAAGGTTAGGTATTCTTTTTTCTTTTTTTGTAGTTTCAAAAACCATAACTTGAACCACTGAAATCTATTGAAGTTCCGGCGAATGTAGCTGCAATGGATCTTAAAGAAGTTTATGGAAATATAATTTGGAAATATTATAAAGATGTTATGATCTACAGGTCCAAATGCTTTCTTCTGATAGTGCGGAAGACGCCAAAAGAATTAGTTCTGCAATAGAACGTGAAGAGAAATTCCGAAAAATTGCTGTTGAGGAGAAAGAGAAGCATTTGGAAGCAGTCAAAGAAGCTGAAATTGCTAGAGATCTGCTTGCAAAAGAGGCTTATGAAAGGGAAATATCAGAACAAAAGGCCATGAAGGTAACCTTGGAGAAACAACAGATTGTTGAGGCGCTATTAATTAGCGACAAACGTTACAGAAGATACACAATTAATGAGATAGGGATCGCAACAGATTCCTTCTCTAAAGCTAAAGTTGTTGGTGAAGGAGCATATGGTAAAGTCTATAAATGTAATCTTGATCATACCCCAGTAGCCATCAAAGTTCTTTGGTCCGATACATCTGAAAAGAAACGGGAGTTTCTACGAGAGGTTTCTTCTTTACTTTCCCTTTTTGTTTTGGAAATAGGTCAATTTTGGCTGTGTTCTATCTCAAACGGGTCAAATAAAATTTTTATCTAGAAACTGAATTTCCGGGAATCTTTTTTTTTTCTAAATGGGGAACTGGTCAAATGGATCAAACATGTTAAAGGGGTTGAGAGTCCTAACATCTATCTTTATAATAAACAACCTCCTAAACTGTTTTCTTCAATTGAATTATTACCGTTGCAATGACATTTATGTGATCATAATCGATACATTTACCAGCTAAAAGAGGGGGCGAAATGTGTTTGCCGACCCATCCAATTTCAATATATGAAGTTATGAACACATTGACATATTACACAACCTGACATCTTGCCACCTCTAGAATTAAACTCTGCATCTGCTCCGAGTTAACATAAAATGGAATTGACCAACTTGTAGTTTGTTAGCAGACTCGATCTTACATCAATCTGTTGTAATTTACACAGGTAGAGGTTCTCAGTCAACTAAGCCATCCGCACATGGTGCAACTTCTTGGAGCCTGTCCTGAGAGGGGTTGTCTGATATACGAATACATGGAAAATGGAAGCCTGGAGGACTTCATCTCCAAAAAGAACAGTAAATATTATCTTTCTTGGCATACCCGTTTTCGAATAGTTTTTGAAGTGGCTTGTGCACTAGCATTCTTACATAACTCAAAACCCGACCCTATAGTTCACCGTGATCTAAAACCCGGAAATATCTTACTTGACCGAAATTTTGTGAGTAAAATTGGAGATGTGGGAATGGCAAAGCTTATTACAAATGTGGTGCCTGATAATGTAACAGAGTACAAAGACTCTGTTCTTGCTGGTACCATGTACTATATTGATCCTGAGTACCACAGAACTGGCACTGTTCGACCAAAGTCGGATTTATATGCTTTGGGGATTATAATCTTGCAGTTGCTAACATTACTTCAACCAAAGGCGGTTATATCAGAAGTTGAATCGGCTATTTCTTGTGGTACTCTATCCGACATACTAGATGACAAGATAGCTGATTGGCCATTAGCTGAAGCAGAGGAGCTGGCTAAATTAGGACTTGAATGTTGTAGTCTTAGATGCAGGGATAGACCAGATCTTGATACAGAGGTGCTCCCTGTCTTGAAGAAACTCCATGAATTTGGCGACACAAGTCGGAAGGCTGGCAAATATAGTAGTGGTGCCCCTAGTCACTTCTATTGTCCGATCGTTCAGGTATAATCCTACGTGGCTAGTCCTTATGTTGGTGGCATATAATCTCACTATGATTTTCTTAACTTTAGTAATATTGTCAACCCAGGAAATCATGGATGATCCTCATATAGCGGCTGATGGTTTTACATATGAACATAGAGCTATGCAGATATGGCTTGAAAGACAAGATACATCACCAGTGACAAAGCGCCGGCTACAACACAAAATATTAACTCCCAACCACACGTTGCGGTCAGCCATACAAGACTGGAGATTACGTTCGACATCCTCAAATTGACCTTCTTCCCCGTATAAGAGTCTCTTGAACCAGATTGTTTGTATATAGCATTATATTTGAGCATCTCTGAAGTTTACATTAATTGCGCACTCTATATCCTAGTATAAGCATTCTGTAATTAAATTCAGATCTAATTATGATGGCTATCACATGTACCTACAGAAGTACGAATTACCATTGATTTCTAATAGTTAAGTACGAATTACCATTGATTTTCTATCAATTACTAGATAGAACTGATCGGTCTATATTCTTTATTACGAATGCATCTGTTTGTACAAATCATGTTCCTTATAGAGATGTTATTAACATAATATGCTCATGAATTTCTGGTGTGTAACATCTTCAGAAAACTGCATAAACATTTCTTAACTACATACAATACGATTCATCAATCAACCTGTGTGAATTCCAGTGCATTTGTATCTGGGTCTCTTGTAAAGATTGCTGGTCTCCCAGAGCGACTAAGGGTGTAAGGAATACCTGAAATGAAACTCTTGATGATGTTAGAGTGCTTCAAGCAAACACCTGCTAGCAATCCGCATGTAGAGAAGGGAGATGGAAAAATTACCAGCTTTGTCGAGAATGGCTTTTAGCTTAGACACATCACGAATGGCAATGCAGGTGTGACGATCTCGGCCACCATGCTCGGGCCGACCTGTGTATGGGTCAGGATTTGGAAGTTCCATCAAGTGAATCATCTCAGAACCAACCCAGAGCCAGGCACCCCTGTAAGGGAGCTTATCATGAGGTCTTGCCTCATTTATCTTGAGACCTGAACGATGATTTTAAAAGTTAGAAGTTGTCTTTTCCAGCAAGGAATTGAAACTGGGGGCAACATACCCAAAAGATTCTGGTAAAAATCAAGTGATCGCTCAAGGTTTTCGCACAATATCCCGACATGGTGAAGATTTACAATTCCAAAATCTGCACAGATCCAACTGTTGTGAATAGACTGACAATCAAAAGAAGAGAAGCAGTATGTGCTGCTAAAATTCATATGACATATAATCTAATAAAAGATCCAAACCATAAGAATATAGTCGTGGTTAAATGGATATAAAAAAAAAAGGAATTGAAACAGATACGCCCTTAACATTCATAAGCTGGTAAGTAACATGTCCACACATTAGCAGGGATGAATTTACCAGTCTCTTCATCAATAGCCGAATTATCTTGCGCGCGTAAGAAATCTGCCTCTAACGACGTTTTAGCTTTTGCCATCACTACCTTAACCTTATACTTGAGAGTGTCTCCGTTTCCAGAAACTTTTCTCATAACATTTGTCTTCCTTGCTACATCACTGGGGCTTATGCTAACATAGTTTAACTGAATCAGGCAAACACAATATTCATTCATTATTAGCAAACTACGTATATGATTAACATTACCCAAAGCACAACATAAGACCATAAACAAGAATTTTCTCATCTATAAACCAATCACATAGGTTTGACTTTTAATTAGTATCCTCCTCCTCCTATAAACAATCCCATATTATAGAGAGAGAGAGAGAGGACCTTGTTGCTGTGAGGGAGAAGAGTTGAAGATGAAGGAAGGAGAACAGACATGGCTGCTGAGGACAAACACAAAAATTTGTGAGGTGTGTGTGTTTGTTGTGTTTCAGTTCAGTAAATTCTTCAGCACCACTAATTTGTACTGGGGAAAATCTGTTATTTTGTTCCATGTTGAGGGGCACCCTTGAGATGTTTTGAAACAATATGGCTTGTTTTTGACATGTTGCAAAGTCTGTGGTTTGTTCATTTGCTATTTGTGCCCAACAAAGAGGAGGAAATGACCCCATTAGTAATAACAAACTTGATATTTTTTTGAAAATAAATGTTGGAAACTTGATTTTTCTGAAACACCACAAGAACGATTCATGTTGATAACTTATCTTACATAGAATCATATTTTCACGACAAATATGGGTAGACTAATCCAACCATATTTATCGATTAGGAATTTGCTACATTCTTCTAAAGATATTCAATATAAACCAGCTGGGTTGAATAAGTAGTTAGAGCTCTTGCTTCTGGAAACAGAAGTCATGGGTTTGATCCTTATACCCAACAAGGCTGGAGGTCCTTTTCTACCTTGGTAGAACCTGGAAGCAGCCTCTCTACCTTTGGTAGGGGTAAGGCTGTCTACATATCAACCTCCCCCATACACCGTCGAAGACAGTATTGAGACCCAAAACCCGTAGAAGACGGCATTGGGAGTTACTTACTTATGTATTTTTAACATTAAATTCATATCATATTTATATGTATTTTAACATCAATATTTACATTTATAAACTTCTCGGTTGCAGTACAACTTTTTTTCAAACATTAATGTTCGGAAAGAGGCTTATTGCACCGCATTTGTATATCATTGCAAGTTTGTTTGTAATGACAATTAGATTTAATTGAATTTATTTGGTGGGAAACATGAGTTAACACTAAAAGTTCCTAACGTCCGGCTTTGCTAATGTTTAATGACCCGCAGCGAAGCGTGGGGAAAAAAACTAGTATGGTATCTAAAATGTAAGGTTTATTGATACAAAATAAAAGAAAAATGTCAATAAATATTTTGTTACACAACAATCAAGGATGTTTCACTCTTTTTTTTTAAAAAAAAACTCAATCATACAACAACATATATAATATCAATTCATTCATCCAAGACCATGAATTGAATTTCAATTTCATATAGTTTCGGGCATTTATCACTTTAGACACGTGCGGGTCATGTTAGGGTACTCTTGATCTACAAGGGTGCTTTCGGGTTCCGACCTTAGCATGTTGTCCGCTTGAATATCACTGTTATGGGTCAAACCACTAAACAACTAACACTTAGTTTTTTTTAAAAAAAAACTTGTTTTGTCTATATAATGAGAAAATGATTAATCTTTCTAAACATTAACTTAATGGGAGGAAACCTAATAAAATCTAATAAACAATAATGTAAGACTTTTCTTTGTATCCATCTAGCAGGTCAACTTGACTTTCACGTTACAATACGATATTACCTTCTTTTTTTTAGGTGAATTTCGTTTGAAATTTCGTGTCGCAATTTTACAACGAAAGGTATAACATACTTTGTCTTAACCGATTTCGCGCCGCTCTTTCAAAATATAAATGCCTATTATAAATGCCTAAAGGAGAAAAACCTACGTTGCTCAATTAGGCACTCAATCCACTTTCCCATGTGATCTTTAAACTAGTATTATTTTATTATTAGACAGATAATTAACATGTGGTCAATTTAATTAAGTTGATTATTAATAAGACAATCACACTAATGGATAAACTAATCATCAAACACATATCATTATATACGTAGGTTGTTGGGCACTCAATTTTTAGGAATCACAACTTTTACGAAAAAAGAATACTATATCTTTTTAATATGCAATAACTTCTTCCTATTATAAATCTCTGCTGATTGGTTATCGTTACTTTGTTAATTGTTTTGTAAATGTACTATACTAGTAACCTATAATATGATATTGATCATCATTTTAATATAACTATACTAGTATAGTCCTTACGCAATGCAGTGATGTCAGTAACAACGGTTACCTGGTGGTGAGCGGCTAAAGGTGTCGATGTTAACAAAGTCGAGTGGTGTAGGTTGGATTATTTTTAAAAGATAAATACTTATAGTATAAATTAGTAAGATAAGTGCCCAAATTGTAAATTTACTCATGAAAGTCAAATTGAGTAGTCTTTAATAATTTTTTACATTAGAGGCAATTTGATATTTCTAATGTAACTTTTGTAACTATTTCTAAAAGATGGTAGAACTATTTTTTTTAATAAAAGAGTAAAGAAAATATATAATATAGAGCATGGATGAAAGTACAAAGTACAAACCTTCACCAACTGCAAAATAGTTTAAGTCATTTTGTGCATAGTACACACTTTACAATAAAATAAAATAAAAACGAAGGTTAATGAACGTAAAATCTTTTATTCATGGACCAACGTTATAAAATATCCATCAAAATTGCAAACCGATAATCACAAATTATGACTTGCATACGTATCTGCAAGTATGTTGAAGTGGAAAAGTAACTTAACTAGAATTTTATTCAAAACATAAAAGAAGAGCAAAACTAGATTTTATGTTTTTCATGTTTTCAAACACCATAATTTCAAAGTTTTTCAATTTGCTCTTCCAAATTCTCTAACTGGATTAAACAAATGCTCAAACTAATTGGTATGTTTTTTCGTGATTATTTTTAATCTATAAGTAATTAGTTTTTTATATATGTATGGATAAGAAAAGGAAATCCTAAAAACTAGTCATGGTTTGTGATTTTGTAAGGGTATTTTGTGAGAACTTGAAAAAGGTTAGGTAGTATTATATATATATATATATATATATATATATATATATATATATATTTTGGTTATTTCGGTTATTTTCTTTACATATAATAGAGGGAAAAATCCATAAAAAAAGTAACCTATTTATCCAAAATTCTTAATGTAGGGAACCTATTTAATTTTAGTCTGTTTAAAGGATTTCTTTTTTAAAAAATTCTCAATAAAGGTAATATCGTTTATTTTTAACGCCAGACTTCCGTTAACGTCTAACATGGTATGGTCACGTCATAAAAAAGTCCACGTTAACTATATGCCTCATCATCATCATTCAACCCTTTCCCAGAAAGAAAAAAGAAAAAGAAAACTATTTACAAATCTGAAATCAAAAACTCATTTACATTTTTACATCCAAACAACCAAAATTGAAAATCTCGAACTTATAGATATGAATATATTCATCTTGCCAAAACCGGTTATATTCAAACAACCAAAAAATATGGAACAATAAACACAAATCAAAACTTAATAGAAACCGTATCTAACAAGAAAAAAAAATATAAAAAAAAAAGAAAGAAAAACGAAAAAATAAAATAAAGAAAACGAAAAAGTAAAAAAAATAAAGATAAAACCCTAGATCTAGCAAGGTCGTGGTGCTGATGACGCCAGAAGTAGTGGTTGGTGCCAACGGTCCTGGTAGTGGCGGCGGAGGTTAAGAAAAAAAAAAAACTCATTGCCCCATTTTCCATCTGCTTTTTGTTTTTGTTCTTGTTCGATATTTTATTCCTTTTGTCCATTGATTTTGATCTTGTTATTCGATTTCAGGTCTAAAACTTGCAATCTTGGATGTACAATTTAATAATTTAGTAATTGGGCAATTTTTCCATTTTCGATTCCCAATTACTACAAAAGGTAGATGTACAATTTAATAATTTGGCAATTGGCGGTGAAGCAGCGACGTTGGCTCGATGTATATATATGAGTATATGTGTAATATTCATTTTTTAATAAGAAAATGATAATCATTGACATGAAAGTCAAATATTGAAGAGCCATGTACTGTACCTAAATTAGAAACTTAAAATTGATGAAGATGGTGATGATGTGCACAGCCTGGTCATTAGTGACGGCTTAAGAGTTTTGGAGGCCTTAAACGAGGTCAGTTTTGAAGGCCTAGTTAATTAGTATATAAATTAAAGTAAACAAAAAAAAAGGTAGTTCGGCTTATGTTATTGAGCTACTACTAATGAAAAGATGCAGATGTTGATGCAAAAACTAGTAAGAGTGTTACTACAATGCAAATTATATGATGATACTTCATCCAAAATCCAAACATTTAGTCTAGTATACAAAATATTGAGGCCTCTATATTTTTGAAGGCCTATAGCGATCGTCTAGTTCTATAGTACTGTTGAGCCACTTATGCAGGTCAGTAGTATATGTGAACATTTTTAGTGATTTGGCAGACTGACATGGAAGATAACGGAAGTCTGATGTTAAAAATTAACGATATTACCTTTTATTGAGAACTTTTTATAAATGAAATCCTTTAAATATACGAAAATTAAATATGTTTCTTCTATTATAAATTTTGAGTAAATAGGTTACTTTTTTATGGATTTTTCCCTATAATATATTATAATTTGAATTTTATACAATTTAATATGATATATTTCTAAAACAAGTGTTCATACTATCATGTTTATTTCAAAATCAGTGTTTATTTTAAACAATAATCACTCAAAACATCTGTAAATACTAATATGATATCTTATTGGTTAACAATACATTAATTTTTCACCAAGTATTATTCTATACTTTCAGGAAAAAAAGGAACTAAAAATATATGTATCTAAGTTTAGTGTACACTTACATATGTATATGTTTCAATAAGATGGTCAAAGCGTGTAATGGACCTGAACTAAACTAGAATCCATGACCCAATTTTAATTTTTAACATTTATGTACAAGAATGCGTGCCAGGGACCAGTAGAGTAGACCACTGTTGCTTTTTTGTTTTATTTATTATTTTAGTATTAATTTATCCTTGTTGGGTCACTTTTTTTTTGTAATTTAAGTTTAATGAAGGTTCCAGGAGACGGTCTCTAAAGAAAACCAACGTGCTCCCAACCGCGTAGACGCTATCTTGCTGGTTGTTTACTTATTGGTATTATAGAATCAGAAAAAATAATTTTCACCCTCCACCTATTATGTAATAACGTATCAACCCTCTACGTCTTATACGTTCTATAGTCCTTGTAACGTATGTCTAGTGAACCTAACTATAGTTAACTAAATTAAATAGTTAGAAAAATTTATTTTGATTATATGTGACAAATGAGGGAGGCTATTAGCCTTGACGATTTCCTGTTGAATTGCCTTGCAGGGACGCACCCCAAAACCATATTTTGCAAAAAAATTGTATTTATAATCAGACACGGCTCCAACATGGGGGCAATTGCCCCCACCTTAATTTTTTTTACAATGTATTTTTTATTTATTTAAAAGTATATTTGGAAATTTGTTCATACTAACAAAATAAAAAAAAATAAAATACATATACAATCAGTGACATACAATTTTAATCCCAACTTTCAAATCTCTATTTTTAAATGATAGTAGCTATAAGTAGATTATTTTCATTTTGTTTCTCCATACATCTTTTCTTTTTCAATAGGTAATACTTTCATTTATTGATCTAAATAAAATTATCCATATATATTTCTCTAACTATTAAGGTTTCTTATTTTCTTTTGGCTTGAATTGAAAGATTAAAGTGTGATGATAGATTGGAAGGGCCGAATGGGGGTTTTGTTTTGGGGAATCTCACACATAACACACTAGACAACATATTATTTGTTATCTTGTGTTGATTTAATATGAAGATGAATAGATATAATATAACATTATATGGGTCGTTAAGTTTAGTGAATAGTTCGTGTTTTTGGTTATACGATGAAGTTGTAGTTGGTTTGTTATGTCGTCTTTTGGGTTTGCATTTTGGTTGTAGTTGGATAGTTATTATTTTTCCGGTATATGAATTTAGCGGAATTTGATCGTTATATTGAAAAAATAAATTTACCTATATAATGTTTTAAATTGCCTCCTTACGATAAAATTTCTGGCTCCGTCCCTGTTTAATATTGTAATATATTTATTATTATTTCATAATACATAGTATAATACAATGTTATTAAGTTAGGAAATGATAAATCTTCCTAGTTATACGTGACATATGAAGGTAAATTTGGGATGATTTTTTTTTACCGATTCCTATTAAATTTATAAAGGTAAAAATTTTGATAAGAAAGTTGGTTTCAAAACACCTCCAAGCTCAAGACCAATATTGAAAGTGAATCCTTGTTAGGAACAGTTCATTTTTGGTTTTTCTAATATCATGTACATCTTAGCTAAAATAAATGATGATTGTGATTGAGTGATAAAATTTAAAAGAAGTACAATATCTTTTTTTTAAACAAAAAATTTAGATCATTATGGTACTGATAGTACAGTCAATCATATTTATACATCAAGTCATTAATTTAAAGAAAAATTCTTCTAGAATGTTAGTTAACCTAAATCAAACCGGCTCAAGATAAGTACTTGAAAAAATGTCTTAAACAATACGAGTTATAAAGTAGCCAATAACTTTCGGTCCAGATGGTGAAATGGTTGAGGTGAGATCATGGAAAGTAGATATGATCGGATGAGTTAGTAACCCGTCAATAATAAAAGTGAAAAAAAAACAAGTATTGTATAAAAGAAGAAGTTTAAGGAGTAAAACTGCCAATGGTGTCAACCATTTCCTTTTATCAACTTTCTAACCAATTTAGATTTAAGTTATAACAAAACCCATCCCCAAATTTCAGGAAAAAAAACTATGTATTTCCTTCTTCCATCGTTATAAAACCACCACGAATTCTATAAATTTCGGAAATGCAACCACCAAGTCATGCTGATGTATACGGTCACCACTGTCTCCTGGAGTATTTTTCTTTTTACCCAACAACCCCAAATCCTAACCCTTATCATCACGAACCACAATTACAATAATTGGCTGATCTAACACCGTCGGGAGTCGATTCTTATTCGATTATTCATGGTACTCTATAGTTTTGTTCATTTTTCATACTTGGAGCTTTAAAAGTTTATTTATTGTTTTTAAGGTTTTTATTAATACATGTTTTATGAAATAGATGGGAGGTTAATGATATTTAATATTGTACCATTCAAAATTCTAAAATTCTAAAAATTTACCTATAAATACATAGTCTAAAATTTTTGTAAAAAGTTGACTATGAACACAAATAATAGACTTTGTAAGGCTAAAAGTTGAAGAAAATTTTTTAAAATTTAACTCTTATATAGAGGTGAAAAAATCTAATAATTCTAATTGAAAATTTGATATACATTTAAAACCTTCGTGGCAAGTTAGTCCGAGTCATTTAAATATATGATGTAGTCTTTATAGTTTTCGGTGTCTTGCCAAAATATTAATTTTATATAATTTAGCCGTTCCAAATAAATTACCTTCTAAAAAAAGTGATATTTATCTGTTAAAAAAAGATAGTATTTATAAGCTCGCTTGAGCAGTAATCAAATATTAAATGTTTTGATATTGCTATAATGTTTTGATATTTTAGATAAGATTATTTTTTATTCTGTTAATTTTTCTTTACGTGTGTATATATATACGCATTAAACTACATGAAAGATTGTAAAATGACTAATATAGTTACAAGACTTAAAAATAAGTCAAATCTATATTCGGTTTTTAATTATATTCTGCTAAACAAATTTGGTTATCTTGAATTTTAAACTATCACTTGATACATTAATTTTAAGTTTTACTTATTGAAATTTTATGTTTTCTTTTCAATGTATAGATACATATCTCAACTTTGATTGTAAATGCAATAGTGTATAATGAAACTTTGTTTATTTATAAATTAAATCATTTTTGCATCATATTATTAATTAGTCCATTTCAAAATCTTTTATCTATGTTTATCAATTTACGATAGTATGAAACGATAACATGTCATTAATTAAATATGATCTCTCGCGTATTACGCGGGATAATAATCTAGTTTATAACTAAAGTTTGGTAAACAGTTAAAATATTTTAATATACGTGACATGAAATATGGTCTCAAATGTATGAATTTGACACACTAACAATTCACATTATAAATTTGTTTTGTTTAGATGAAGTTGTAGGATAACGAATTAAACATTAATACAACTTCAGGTCACTATTATATATATATATATATATATATATATATATATATTGTTGGTACAGCTAAGAGAAAAAAATAGTTTAAACTTTTAATCTAAGCCATTAAAAATAAATAGCAAACTAATCCTAGCCATTCAAATAAAAAGTCAAACCATACATGTTATAAACTTGGTAAATCTTCAAATATATTAAAAATACTACAACTTGTGAAATTCAAATTCAAATCAATAATAAAAAAAACTGTCAAAAAAATTATAATCTCTTCACGTTTTTGATGTATGCATGGCATTATGGCAAGTTGTTAAAACTATAAATTGTTATACATCTTAAGTCCAAATTTTATTTCCATTATTAACACTAAGTTACTCTAATTAACAGTTAAGTTACTCTTATTAGTTTTTCTAAAAAAACGTTAAGGGTATATGGAAATATGAGGTTCTATTGTTATATTCTTATTATTTAAAATTAGATGTATGCTCGCGCAATGCGACGACGATGGTGGTAGCGATGACGACAATAGTGGTGGCGGCGACGGTGGTGGCTCGGAATGTAAAATGAATTTATGTAAGAATTGTTCGTGTGGTTTATTTATGAGTTGGATGATATATGTTGTAAATTATTTCATTAAGAGTATTATAGGTATATTAGACGAAGACGTATAAATCAATACATAAAAAAGAAAAAAAAGTAGTTTGTTTTATATATTTATATACTTTTATATTTATAAAGAAAAAAGATAAATGGGTAAAAATTGAACCCTCTGGTTCCATATACCATCTTGGTACTCAGAGCGCACATCTGATAATCATCTTCACACATGAAGCACAAAATATATTTTTTTCACTTACATTTGATAATGTTTCAACACTTTAATGCATGAATAGATATACTTTATATAAAACAATAACTAAAATAAATATAACTATAACTATAATATAAATATAATGGGTTCGAGTTAGCAGGTTACAAATATCCAACCCAATCCTGACGTGTTATCAAAATCGAGTTGGAAATCATAACCCAAAGCTGTCTACACGTCAACCTATATTCAACCACCAACCCAAACAAAATCGGGTTGGTGAGCTGATTTCAAGTTATATGGATAGGTCATGGTTAGTCGGTTGATTTTGGTCACATGAGTTGCTGGTTTCATGTGTTAAATGGGTTGGTGAGTTGATCTCAAGTCATATGGGTTGATTTCAAGTCAAATGGGTTGTGGGTTCTCAGATCAAATGAGGTGAGGAGTTGACCTATTAACAAACACGAGAGTAAGTACCCGCGCGTTGCGGCGGTGAGATGGTAGAGGTGATAGCTAGATCATAAAGTGTGATATGTCATAGAGTATGATAGTCAAATGCCTTAGCCGTACGGGCTCCACCCTCAGATTTAAAAATTCGTCGAAAGTATATTGAATGACATCTCTAATGAAAGAGCATGAAATTTTAAGAACACCCATATAATTTTTATAATTTCTTGATGTACGGTTTTTGAGATAAAAGATTTTGAATGAATTGAAGGAAAAAATGATTTATGCAGGATAGAGAAAAGAAATGATTGGTTGGGATTTGATGAGAGAAAAAGGGTATTATAGTTATTTTAGGTAAATATAGAATAGATAGAGGGACATTTTGGGAAAGTAAATGTTGAAACTTAAAATTTAGACATGGACTTTTTGCTTTATAATATAGTATAGATTATATTACTTTAAATATAAATATTTTTGGGTTGGAGGGTTGACTTATTAACCTAAAAGCAACTCGAACCCGACCCAAAAAAATCAAGTTGGCGGGTTACTAGATCGAGATTCTACAACCCTAATCCAATTTTCCAGGTCGGATCCAAGCAGAATTTCGAGTAAGATCGAGTATTGGCAATCTTAAAATATATCAAACCGACTCTAAATATGTTACATCAAAAATTGTACAAAATGTAAGAGTTTATTTTAACAATTTCATAAAAAAACTTATTTTTAGGTAAACGGATCCTAAATTACTTGGTGACCGGGTATTAATCTAGTTTTGCTTGATACAACGCCAAAAGAAAGTATAAGGGACTGAAATATAACTAAATACTTCTTCAAGGACATTTCTTCAAGGTCATTTTTTGTATAGTTTTCACTGCCAAAATAAATACCAAAAAGAAAGAAACCACTCGCCAATAATGAATCTTCCTGTCATCTCCCCTTCCACGCGTTCAGACAAGGATACGTCGTCGTTTTGGTCCTCTGAATCCTCACACGTTTCTTTACCCTCTGACTTTCTATATCTATAATTCCGTACCTGTTGTTGTAGAGGTCTATATCTATATATAAATAACTAACTTCAACTCCCCTTCACTTCACTTCCTTCCAATCCCATATCTTTAAAACTTTTTTTTCACATTTCCAATAATTTTCAGGTTCTCTGTTTCCTTTTTCACACTCTCGATTCACACCCCCCAACACACCTCGTAATATCTTTAATTTGTCTTATATATCTAGCAATCAAATCAAATGGAAATAAGTTCAATTCCATTTCTAAACCAAGAAGAATTCTCATACTTCTACAGTTTCTTTCAAGATTTTGACAACAACAACAACAACAACCACCTCCTAATTGACAACAACATGAACACCAACAACAAACGTCGAAAACTCGAAGAGGAAAACAACCCGCTTCAAGAAATTCTTGATACCATTTCTTTTGTAGGCGATGAATACTCACCCACCAACATCAATACTACTAATAATAATAATAATCTGTTTGACTTTGAATTTCAAATACCATCTTCAAGTTTTGCATCCGAAATGACGGATTTTGATAGAACAAGGAAGACCCCGCCTCCGAAATTCGACGCGGTTGAGGATGCGAGCTCTAGTCATGGAGGGGCAGGGGGGCAAAGGAGGTTATGGGTCAAGGAAAGGTCCAAAGGATGGTGGGAGTATTACAATAGTGATGAATGCCCTGATGATGAGTTCAAAAAGGCTTTTCGAATGAGTAAATCCACTTTCAATATGATTTGTGACGAATTGGATTCGGCGGTTACTAAAAAGGACACGATGCTTCGTCAGGCCATCCCGGTTCGTCAGCGGGTCGCCGTTTGCTTGTACCGTTTAGCAACCGGCGACCCGCTGAGAGCCGTGTCAGGCAAATTCGGGCTAGGCATTTCCACTTGTCATAAGCTGGTTCTAGAAGTTTGCGCCGCCATTAAGACCGTCTTAATGCCTAAATACCTCCAATGGCCCAACAAGGAACGTCTCGGCCAAATCAAATCTGAATACGGGTCAATTTCGGGCATACCAAATGTATCTGGGTCAATGTACACTACACACGTCTCCATAATTGCCCCAAAAGTCAGCCCGGCTGCTTACTATAACAAGAAACACACTGAACGCAACCAGAAACCATCATATTCCACCACCGTCCAAGGTGTGGTCGACCCGCGAGGCGTTTTCACCGATATCAGCATCGGGCACCCCGGGTCGTTGTCTGACGACAAAATCTTGGAAAGATCGGCTCTTTCGCAAAGATTCAACAAGGGTTACACCAAAGATACATTGGTAGTGGGTAACTCGGGTTACCCACTACTCGACTGGCTTTTGGTGCCGTATTCGCACCAAAACCTTACATGGAGTCAGCATTCATATAATGAGAAACTCTGTGATGTGCAAAACATAGCAAAAGATGCTTTTATGAGGTTAAAAGGGAGATGGGTATGTTTACAGAAAAGGACAGAAGTCAAGCTTCAAGATTTGCCGGTTGTTTTGGGGGCATGTTGTGTTTTGCACAACATTTGTGAGATGAACAATGAGACAATGGATGACAGTTTAAAGTTTGATTTGTTTGATGATGAGATTCCATTAGAAAATGGTGGCAAATCAGTAAAGGCGGCCCAACTTAGAGATAGTATAGCACATCATTTGTTGCATCATAGTCATTGATAGATTGTGGTTTTTAGATGATTAATCCTGCATATGGATATGATTGTCTACTTTTTTTCCTCTACGGATTTTATTTGGTGGTTGTTACTAAAAACAATAAATAGTATAGCACATACATAATTATATGTTGCATCTAGTCAATTGAGGTACTGGTTATTAGATAATCATGCATATGGATATGATTGTGTACCATTTTTTTCCTATATGGATTTCATTTGGGTGTTAGAAAGAATAAATGTAATCTTTATTGAAAATTACATTTTTGTTTGTCATACTTATTTAGAAAATTCAATTTTGATATCTTATTATTTCGAGGTTTTATGCCAATGAAAGATCAAACTTGTTACCTTGATATAAATTTTTGCCGATGAATCACCTTCCTAGTGGTTAAGATAGCTTTATATTTTGCTTAAAATTTTCGATGTTATTTCATATATATACGGTCATCTATTAATTAGGGAGATACTCGAATTTGATTTAATAAAAACTCGAACAGAGTCAACGTTAAGCTTGAACTTAATTTGAGGGTTCAATAAACGATATTTGAGCTCAAGCTTCGCACGTCGAACTTGAGTAAACTAAGTTATATATATTAGTTCTTATTACGAGTATATGGTATATATATATATTGTTTATAATCAATATAACTATAGTCTCTCTATATAGTATTATAACTATTTTATTTTTTTTGATAAACAAGTCAAGTTTGTGTTAAGTCTAAGCCTTTGAAAATACTTATGAATTGAGCTCAAGTCGGATGGATAAGGTGAAAAGCTTGAATGGTTATAATATGGTTACGATGTGGCACGAATGCTTTGCTATGGGAGCGTTACTACTTACTAGTACTAATACTGTGATCCGAACTTCATACATAAACAGAGCCAATCTATATTTAATAAAAACAATAAAATGCTAGCTAATAATAAAAATATGTTTTTCTATATCATTCTCGAAAGAGTTTATTCTAGTTCCTTTACAAAAGTTGGTATTTGTTTAATATTAGTTGACCATGTTTTCTGAATATTTTTCACGTGTGAATTCAAGATTGACAGAATGACACATATAGGTTAAAAGCTTTAAGTGTGACTTTCCACATAACAACATATAAAATGCTGACATCAACAAGATGATATACAATGACGTGTCATAGGATGGAGACTCCTTTTAATGCCATCAAAATAATATCCTGTCGCAAAAGTGAAACTTTAGCACATTCTTGTTTGGATTTCTTCCTAATCTAGCAGTTAAAAATATATCATTCTTAGGCCTCCTTTTTACAGGGTGTCTTTCCCCGCGTCCAATGCTGTCCGACGCTAAAGAGGGGGAAGACTCTATTAGCACGGGTTGCGTCTTCGGTGACGTCTAGGGGTTTCTTCTAACTTTAGATACACGTCTGAAGTGTTTGTGAGGGGAAGAATAGGGGGTTATAAGGAAAGGGTATTCTTGGGGTGTTCTAGAAGGGAAAAAAGATAATGAATAGTGGAAGAATAATGGAAGAAGCTTAATCCTATAAGGAGAGGCCTTACCCAGCCACCACCGACGACGCCGTCATTGTTGCTATCGTTATCGCCGACACCACCACTTGCTGTCTGTAACATCCTAAATTTTATTTGTTTTAACAATATTAAATAGAGTACAATTACATGTTGTTTAAGTGTAAGTATAATAAGATTATGAGTTAAATTAATGTTGTTTTAGGGATTTTGAGGTACAATACATAGTATGGAATTTGTTGTATAGAATAACATGTGAGCTGTTACAAACAAATGAAGTGTGAATGCAAGAATCAGAGGCAAAAGGGATTTGAAGCTGCATCACGTGAAGTTACTCGGGTTGTGGGCTTGGTGCATCGGCTATGAAATCAATATGGGCTCAAAGTAGACGGTTCAGTAACTTATTAGGCTGGGCTCATCTCCAATTTAATATTATTAAATAAATATGTTATCCTCCGGGGTATTGGAAAATGACCTAATCACGTAGGGTATATATATATTTATAAAACTAAAAAGTAAATCCGCAAGGGGAGCTGCAGCAAATAAACAAAAACGTACAGGAAGGCGAAGCGAACATTAGATTATAAGACTTGTCGTCAATATATATTAGAGTATTTTTTCGAATTCAATAGAGTTTGCAGTAGGAGTACGTTCTAGATGCTAACTGGTGGATACTAGTCGTGAGCCGATTGCGAGATTTGAGGTAAGATAACTACTTTTTGTCACATGAGGTACACAACAAAATATTGTTTTCGTAACTATATCCCGTACGTATGTTGGGCTATGGGGACAACGGAGGGGTTAATTGGGATATATTTATGTATGCTTATGTTGTTGATTATAATGATTGAAATATGTGATCTTTGATTGATGTTTGATTGTTGGATGAACTGTAGATGTAGTACACCAAACTCTAGTAAGATTGTTATGTCACGTTGCACGTTAAGGGCCTAATGTTGAAATAATGTAGATGTTGATACTCGAGTATAATTGACGTTGAAAGTGTTAAAGCTTAACCCATGCTAGCCTTGGCTAGTGTGTAGATGTTGTTGTCGTTTAGGAATAATCTAGATATTTCTCTCTCGACTAAGTCACGTTGATAGAGTTTGCCGGGTGGTTTGGACTGGCCACTGCAGTTTGAGAAACGGCTTACTCGTGGATTCGTTGTGCCTATCCGAACGATGCCGATGGATCCCGAAAGGATTACCCATCATGTCGGGTGTGAGGTACCCTATAGGTCTTACGACCGCCTTCACACAACCCCTTGTTTCGCTATGACAAGTGACGTAAGTTGCTTAGCTATTGTCAAGGCATAACCTAATGTTGTAAGTAGATGTTGATGTTTTGACGTGAATATGTGATGTTGAGGTTGCTAGGCACATGTAGGAATATGATACACCTATTGTTTGACGATGTTAATGTTGATGTTGATGTTTAGGTTGATGTTGATGTTTATGTTGATGTTAAAGTTGTTGATTGCTTGACATACGTATGATTGTTTGAAAAGATGTTTTAACTAGCAAATGTTTTATAACTCGTGGTTATCTTACTCGGCTTTTAAAGCTGACACTTGTTTCTTTTAAAAACGTTGTGTTTCCTCAGGTCGGACATTCAAGTTTGCTTAAGAGTGAGGCTAGGTAGACGTTTGCTATAGATGATGACATTATAGTCTTATGCTCATTTAATACCTTTTATTGACTGTATTTAAGACGTCTATAGATGTTCTTGAATTATTGTTTTGATGCTATGAAGTAACAACAAGCATATGATGACCATTTTCTTAGGTAATGGTTAAGTTTTTATTGGGACGTTTCCGCATTTTAAGTTATTTATTTAAATTTTTTTGAAAATTCATATTTTTAAACGACGGGTGTTAGACTGTCGCCACCACCAGATACTGCTGACACCACTACATCGCCGCTTCATGCGAACATATGTCTAGAATTATATAATCATTACATATTTATATTTGAACATCATATCATAAGCTGCATAAGCATACATACAAACATTCATCCTACATTATATATCTTCTTAGTTACAAAGTAACATTCTCGTCTCGTGTCTAGTTTAAGTTATTAAGTGGATTTCGGATGTTTTAAAGAGATATAAGTTTATGGTGGAAACTATCTGTTTTACATGGTGGTGGTTACTATGGAAGCATAGGAACGATGTTATCTTTAACTGGAGTTCTATCTCAAGTTTTGATGTATTTAATTCAATAGTTTATGTCTTTTTTTGGATTATTTGTCCTAACATGAAAGAAACGTTAGATTAGTAATTATGACAATTTAGTGTATGACGTAAATTTGATTTTTCTTTCTACACCTTGCCAAACAAACTTATATTAATACAATACCGGTTTTTCTGAAAAAACGCAAATGTCTACCATCGTTAGCTAAAAAAAATTAAAAATAAAAACATCAAGCTACCCAATTTGTCCTCAAATTTTTTCTACGTTCTTAACAACTATGGATTACCTGTGATGCCCAGGGTCTTTTCGGTTGTTCGTTCGAGAGATGGTTATAGGTAAAATAAAATGGTTATACGTAAAATAAAATAAGTATTAAAGTAAAACAAATAAAACAATATGTTTCTCTTCACTAAAAACCACCATGCATCATTAAAATTATCGTACATCATTTGCTTCGTGAATCTCCGTACATCAATTTAACCATGATCTAAAGGTCAAGATCTTGTTTTATTTGTTTTCCTTTAATATTTGTTTTACAATACTCAACCCCTACATGTGGTACATTTAATAAATTATATTACATCTACTAATTTATAAAACGAGGGCTTAAAACCCGTCCGTTGGACGGCGGAGATGAAGAGAAATTGTTTTCATGATTGAATTGATTGGTTTTCTTGAAAAATTAAATTATATCGAGCAGATGTTTAGTTTGTCTACTACAAAATTATAAAAAATGGTAAAAGGGAAGACAAAAATTGGTCATGTATATCTTCTTAGATGATTGTAGATAATGTTTACATATCTCCAATGGCTCGTGTATATGTTTTGTTGTTTAGATTAAATGAGCAAAGTTTGTCTTTGAGAATACTACTTTAACTTAGGATAAGTTTGCTCGGTGAAAATTATCTTTAAAAAGCTTACCTTCAAGGCATATCTAACAGCATTATATCCTCTAAAAGATCGCCAACCAAAATAATATTGTCTTCTCCTTCTACCCATAAGTGACTTGATCTCCCAAATATTGATTTTGTTGTCTCATCTAAAAAAAGGACTTGGACCTTCATATTTGAAGTCAATCATTTATACTTTTATATACTCAAAAATTACAAAGGTATAAATTTTCTTTAATTACATACCATATTATCATGTCTTATGTAAACATCCTCCCTAAAAAAAAAGGGACTTGGACCTTCATATTTGAAGTCAATCATTTATACTTTTATATACTCAAAGATAACAAATGTATAAATTTTGTTTAAGAGTTAATTTCAAAAATCTTCCTTGTGGTTTTACCAAAAAATCATGTTTCATCCTTTAAACTTCAAAATGACACTGGTAGTCCTTTATACGCGGATAATGGTCATGTTTCGTCCTTTAATCGACCGTATAAAGGACGAAACGTGACCATCATCCGATAGATTAAAGGACGAAACGTGACCATCATACATTAGATTAAAGGACGAAACGTGACCATTATCCGCGTATAAAGGACTACTAGTGTCATTTTGAAGTTTAAAGGATGAAACGTGATTTTTTGGTAAAACCACAAGGACGATTTGTGAAATTAACTCTTTTGTTTAATTACATACCATGTCTTGTGTAAACATCTTCTCCAAAAACATTTGTAATGTTCCTTTTGTATTTACAACGAATTTTTAGTTTCTTGCACAAAAAATCAAACTAAATCAAATTTATGGAGTAAAGTAGTAAGTTTTTGATTAATAGAAATAATAATAAAATGTAAGGGATTACTGCAAAGAAGGAATATTTAGTATATATAATTATATAAAAAGAAAGAAAAAATGAAATATGTGAAAATATAAGTATCAATCTGTAATAATATCATCGTATATTCATTGTTGCGTGGAGCACCATTTGTATCACTATGAATTTGTATCATGATTATTGAGTGACCATTTCATCAATGAAGAACTTTTCCACTTCCACTCCTTATTAACAAATTAAGCCAAACATAATTAATTTTTTACTTCCAATTTCATGATAGTCCATCATATACAATTAGTGTCACAAAAGAATCATTAAAAAGAGTGATTAAGAAGAGAGATGGTATAGATTTAAAATTGAATGCAAAACTCAACTTTTATATTATATATAGATATAGATATATAGATAACTAAACTACTCATTTTATGTTAATAATATACATTACTCGCCGACGACACTACACCGTCCCTTGAACACCGCCCTACAGCCAACATCAATACCATCATCGACACTGTATCACACGGACAATAACTATAACGACGTAACAACATTGATATTGGTAATTTACATCCATTATTATATATACTAAAAAGCATGAATCGGTTTGCGTGCGCCATACATTTTCAACACTTTTACTTCCTGTCGTTAAATTTGTTGCAGCAATGGTCCTCATCAGCTAACGGCTGTTAATTTTTTCCTGCAATTATAGTCCCTGTTGTTAAATTTGTTACAACAATGGTCCCTATCAGCTAACTCTAACCTTTTAACTTTAGGTTTCTTAATATTTGCCATATAACTTTAACCTTTTAACTTTTGTCACATAACTTTAATTTCTTTTACTTTTAGCACAAAAGTTTGCTTTTATTTAGTTTTTAAACATATGTTTTTCTAAATTTTGCTACGAAAGTTTCATTTTTTTTACTTTTTATGACGGAAACTTTTAACTTTATTTCACTTAAATTTAATTTCTTTTATTTTTGGCACGAAAACTTTGTTTTATTTAGTTTTTAAACTTTTATTTTTCTAATTTCTTTCACGAAAATTCATTTTTTTTACTTTTTATCACAGATGCTTTTAAACTTTTACTTTTTGTCACATAACTTTTATTTCTTTTATTTCTTGCACGAAAATTTTGTGTTATTTACTTTTTATACATTTGTTTTTCTAACTTTTGTCACGAAAGTTTCATTCTCTTTACTTTTTATCACATAAATTTATGAAGTTTTCGTCATTTTACTTTTTGCCACATCACTTTAATTTTTTCTACTTTTCACACAAAGTTTTGTTCTATTTACTTTTTATACTTTTATTTTTTCAACTTCAGCCACCAACATTTCATTTTTCTTTACTTTTCATAACTTTTTACTTTTTAACTTTTACCATGAAAATTTCATTTTATATAATTTTTCACATGTTTACATGTCACGTAATGTCTCTCGGAACGACGCCTGGGTATGAAAAACTAGTTTCATATCTAAAAAGGGAAATAAAGGAAAATACATGACACTTAACTTATACAATAACATGTATTCATTTTAATTAGACTCTTTGACGCCAAAATATTTAAAAATGCTCCCAAAAAATTAAAAAAAGAAAAAATCCAATTCATCTTCGTTGGAATTAAACCCAATAAACTGATTTTACGCGCGATTATTGGTTGTACAACTTAAGGTATCTATACATAAACATATGAACGCAGTCGTATTCGTATTATTACTATAATATTGATTTTTTATCTATTTGTTTTATTTAGACTAATATTGTGATGAATCAATTTATCAGCTTGTATAATTAATTTGAATTTTAGTTGTATAATAAGAGTTTCAGAGTTGGCTGATTTTATCAAATTTAGGATCATCCTGTATATAATGTAGTCCAATTGACATCCAGAGCTATATTACAATACACACTTGCCAGCAGAAAAAAAGAAACTGAATAGATACAACATAATAGCAACAATTGCAAGTATGATATGTGCAAGGCCAAGTTCGAAATTCAGGACTCATACAATAGCAAAAAGTGACAAGTTTGATACAGCTTTATGCACTTGACCCCTTTCAATATTATGCTTATTTATATGGTTTCAGCATCTAATTAATTTGTATCTTTATTTATCGGTTTAGTCTTGTAATGGAAATGTGAGGCTTATGCTTATTTCACATTTTTAGGTTGCTTCTACAGTCTTGTTATGCACAACTGTGTTGACAGGGTTTGTAACACAGAAAGTGTTAATAAATTGATGCAATGGCATCATGTAGTAAAGTTGAACGTCCAGCAGTTAGACCAGATAGACATAGACCATCATACCCTTCTGGCTCCTATATAGCTGGCTCTGTCGACAAATCAGCCATGGAAAATCCTATCTTATCATCACTCCCTAGCATGTCAAGAACTGATTCAACCGTAACTCAAGAAGACGTGACTGATTTTCTACAATGCTTGCGGTTTGATCCCAAGTCAATGGCTATTGAATATAAGTTTAACCGGCAAGCAGCTCGCAAGTGCTGTACTTGGTGTGCAGAATGGTTCGTTGAAAGGTGAACCACCTCCTTTCTTGCCTGAAGGCATTAAACGACTAAGGGCAGGTCTGCGTGAATCCACCATCAAGGCCAGGTAAGTTTGTGATAGCTCTTTAGTGTGTAGGTAGCAATATTACGCTTTGTACCATCTACTTATGAGTTATGTTGAATGGTTTGATTATGGCAATATTTTTTTCTGTAAGGGTCAAACAGGATAAAAGGGTCCACATCTGCACAAAGGGTAATTCTCATGCACAAAACCTTCTAAATCATTTTATTCAAAGTCATATTATTTGTGAATCAGTAAAACTTTCTTTGTCATAAATAAAATACTAACTAATCATAAGCAAATATAATATATGGACATAATGTGTTTAACCCAACCGCCATGAAATATTTAGATCTTTGCCTAAATTATCTGTTTTGACCCTTTACCCAACCCACCCAAGAGTGTCATTTTGTGAACTCTACTTTTGTGGAAATGTATTCAGCTTACAAATTTCTAAGTTTTATCAGGGAACGGGTGAAGATCTTCAGCGAGATCTTGCCGGTTGCAAACAAGTGTTTTCCAAGTATTCCTTGAAGAAAAAGATTGCGCCCAAACGGTTTATCTGGCAAGTGTTTCTGATTTTGAACAGCAGAAACTTGAAGAAAGAGGGAAAGATAATGTTCCAAATAAACGAACCAGAACTTCTATGGTGGATTAAAGGGTTTGTCTCTTCCCAGAACTTCTGTGTTTGAGAATCAATTATGTGATATATTTCACTTGAAGTGGCACTAATTAGTTTTTACGTCAGAAAATTTCCACTAATTTAAGAGACAAAGATGTATCTTTAGTTAATATAGTCTATTGATTTCTTAAATAGTCAAGATTTGTTAAATGCTCAAACTTTTGATTATCCGATCAATGCTTCTTCAACAATTCAAGCATTATCTTTTGAACACGTTTAATGGCAACTCATTATCTGATTCTTATTATATCCATAAGCACTCTCAGAACACCCATCCAAACATATCAACAGTAAATACTGTTTCTTTCTTGTGATTTTACCTCTTTTATTCTTTTCTTTGGGCTTAGGAGTTCAGTCTGATTGTAGATTTTTAACTCATTCAGGTGGTTGTGCATCCTGTTACTCCTGCTAGATCAGCTGACACGGTAGAAAGGGATAAAGAAGTGTTAAGAAAGGGTCTTCAGGGTGAGGATCGATTATTTCCCATTGTCCGTGATGGTTGGGAAAAGCCAAAAATGAAGAAGAAACGTTCTGTGATAAAGGCTGACACTGCTTCAAGTCCAAGCTCGGGGTCAACAAAACCTAGTGATGGATACCGGAAATCCAAGGAAGGTATACATCTCGGGCATATTCCTGATGCTAGGTCAAGGGTAACTGATTCCTATGTTTCCAGGTACCAACTCCAGTACCTATAAGTTATAGATGGCGAAATGGGTATGTGTTGAGTAACTCATAACAGATCAAACACATGTGAATTTTTTCTTTCTGCGAGCCAAACAGGCTAGGTTACCTGAAGCCCTTTTTGTCTAAGTTATTAAGTTTTTTACCTTAATCAGTGAGTCAAATACGATTAGAATAATAATATTTCAATAAGGATCAAGTTTTTTTAAAAAAAAATGGTTTAGGAGGCATTGTGCAGTAAAATAGGGCTGCAAAAAGTCAAACCGGAATCTACAAGATCAGTGTTTACCTTCATGAGCTTCCTTATGCAAACTTGAGCTTGGCTTGAGGAAGATTCGAGATTGATTTGAGAGCATGAACAGCTCAAATATATAAATAATAAATCCTGCTCAATGAAGCCAACTGGCTTCAAGTGCTTGATACAACTTGGCTGCAGCGAGCTCGAATGACTTGCTAAAATCTCGACCTCTTTGCTCTACACATATAATATACACAGTGATTGACCGCTTACCTATTATATGTTACATTCTAATTTTTTTTGTATTTAACCTCAATCTTGAGCTTCATAAAATCTCAATTCACACAAGCTTGAATAACTTAATATAAACTCAACTTCTTTGCATGTCTTTACACACGTTCTGCTAGTGTCAACCCATTGGAACTGTCTAGGCATATAATATATCCCCAATTGACCCATATAAGTAAATGGGCTGAAGTTGCCAGCTCTAGGATCCAGGTATCTTCTAATGGATGAAGCAAGAAAGATGAATGGTGTTAAACGTTCTAAGCACAATATTTGATGCAGGCCTGGACCTGCTAATGGAGCAGGAAAAGCTGATGGAAAACTTTCATTCATCTCAAAGACCGATCATGAGAATACACTCAATGATAAAAGAGAGAGAAGTAATACTACAGAGAAAGGAAGAAAAAAGATCAAAGCTGTCAATAAGTGCGAAACTCATTTATATCTGTTGATTTCTATTTTATTATAAGCTTCTATGTTTATTTCATGACGTTTGATTGTATTATTAGGGAGCGTGCTCGAGAAAAAATTATTCTTGGTAGCACCACTAGCACAAAACTGCATGAAAATACTCGAGGTCTAAGATCAGGTGCAGGATCAGGTGTTGTATTGCCTAAGTTATCCCCAGTAGTACAACGGGAAACTGCTTCTAATGATCTGGGTTTGCTTCACGGAACAAGCAACAACACTGCCAATCGTAAACGTACACTATCAATACGTTCTTCATCTCCGCCAGTTGCACAGTGAGCCGATCGAAGGACCCAAAAGATATCCTGTACCGCAAGGAGAAGCAATCTCGTAACTAATGATGAAATTCCTTTAGATTCTCATTGGCAGTCAGAATCAAAAGTTGACCATATGCTGTTATCTGCATTATCGGAGGGCGAAGAGTCTGGTGCTTTTAAAGTTACAGAGAAGGGGAAGAAGTGTGATAAATTTAAAGATAAATCTGGAAAAAATGTTTACACGATGTCAATAGCCCCCCCAACAAGAAAGAGCAAGTTGGAGAAGGGAGAAGGTCATGCTGATGGAGTTTCCAGAGGCCGAAGTGGGCAGGGTTTTGGTTCTTCACGGTTTACTGCACCAATGAAAGGTGAAAAGCTTGGATGCACAGGAACTGCAAAGCAACTTAGAACTGCTATACTTCCTTTTGACAAATCTGAAAGGTTTTACTTTTTTTTTTATGTCAGATATATATATTATCCATTATCTTACTTATCTGACTGATTTACTTGTATTTCATGAAAGTATCTACAGCAAATTAGGTCAGCTTTCCACCAGGGAACTCTCGGATCACAGGGCTAGTAAACGTCAAAAACATACTGCAGCCAGTACTACATCAGATTTTCTTGGTATAGTTGACTTTTTAATTTAATTTCTTGAGGTGGTAAAATGGTGGCTTAAATAAGTTGGATAACGAGTTGAAACTGGTTCATGTCAAAACGAGTTGCTTTTGTTTTGTGTTGACCTGCTTTTTTTATCCAAAACTTTTAGTTTTTCTCTAAGCAATTAATGTGTGAAATATGATTATATACTTTAAAATAATCTAAAGTTTAATTTGCTGATTAAATGATTCATTGATAAACTGATTTAGGAGGACTCTATAGCTTTTATCAGATATACACATTGGGTGACTTTTGACTTGTTTTACCTTTTTGAATGACCTGTTTCGGTTTAAGCATGCTTTTTTCCGATCGATGAGACTGACCTGCTAGATATAAACCATAACCCAAATCAACCCTTTTAAATGGCTTGAAATTGCACCTGTTCTTAGATAATTTCTAGTCTCTCTCTCTCTCTATATATATATATATATATATAGGGGCAGCTTATTTTGAGTCCATATAACTTACACATGTGTAGGTTAACTTACATATGTGTAAGTTGTAAGGGAAAAAAGAAAATGAACCGCGCTGGTCGTTTCTCGGAATCATTTTTAACTTACAGATGTGTAAGTTGTAAAACTTACACATGTGTAAGTCGTGGTGGCGGTGGTCGCCGTCGCCGGAAAATCATGGTGGTGGTCGGAGATGATGGTGGTGGTGGTAGGAGGTGGTTGGAATTTGAGGAGATGGAAGAAAATCAATGGACTCAAATTGGACTTAAAATAACTTTTCTATCTCTCTCTCTCTCTATATATATATACCATGAACACTTCCCTAGTTTGGTTTTCATTGTAGTACATGCTTATTGGCTATGAATCTATGATCTGAATATGTACTTAGGAAAGTGTCAGTAGTAGCTCTATTTGTTGAACTTGTGTATGCAGGTCAAGCATTATCTAGCCCTTTCTGGAGGCAAGTCGACCAGGTGGAACCAAAACTCTATTGTTTTCATAAACTGTTATTTGTTTTTTTATAAATGACTAGTGTGTAATTTTTATTTTATTTTTATTGTTTCAATAGTTAATTTTGTAATTATGCAAAATTATTTTTTCATGCAATTTATTTACTTAGTTCTAGTCAATATTTCATCTTGTTTTGTGACCAGAGGTTGAACCAGAGGTGGCAAAATGAGTTGGTTGGACAATGGTAAAATGGGTCGGGTCAGGTTGACCTGAAACGAATTTTGTCCAATATTCCATAAAGAGTAATGATATATCAACCTAAAGGCTTTTATCATATTATGGGTCTTTAATAAAATAATTTAGGGAGTTATAAGCAATAAGAGTAAATTTTGGGTGACTTTTGACCCATTTGACTATTTGGTTTGTTATGTTTGTAATGAAAATAATTATATGACTTGTAAGGGCATTTGGTTTGTTATGTTTGCTGTAAAACATACCAGTATCTAACCCATATATAAGTAAAAGGGTCAAAGTTGTCACTTCTAAGGATTATTCAATATTTTGTTGCATGAAATGCTAATGTATTCAACAAAATTCCTAATATTTATGACTGCCAAGTTATATGACGTTCAAGTTTCAACGCTTAACAGGATATCATTTCATCCACTGTCACTACCCCAAAAACAGTAGCATCAGACATTGATAACTCCAGTATGCTTTCTAACGGAATGGATGCAAGAAATGTTGAGCTGGACTCCGATCCTTTAGCACCAAGAACACCAAGTCCTGTGGAGATTCCTCTCTGTCAGAGACTTCTTTCTGCTTTAATATCAGAAGATGAAAACGCCGAGCCAACTAGCTGTGTAAATGATGGCCTAAAGTGTTACATTTATGATACCAAATTCGAGGTTGAAACAGAGGTAGAATCCAATATATTCAGTGAGCGGTCGTTTCAAAACATGGAACTTAGCGGACATGATGCTTTTAGTGGTTATGGAATAAAATCTACCCGGAGATCCTGTAGTGAGCTCAAACACAACCTTTCGGACAATCAAATAATTTCCATGAATGAAAGACTACTTCTAGAGATTCAGAGTATCGGACTCTACCCTCAATTAGTGGTTTGTGCTCTCTTTACCCATTCATATTCTCTCTCCTTCTCTTTTATGTAGGCGGCAATGGGTGGGTGTGGTAAGGGGTTAATATGGGTCAGGGCGGCTTGGATTGACCAAGAACTCATTTTGTCAAAAATTATCAAACTTTCTATTTTTAATTTGTGACAAATAGGATAACATTTATCACATCATTCCGACATCAATCAAATTCTTTGAAGAAAACCAATGAAATGATTTTGGAGGCTTTATATATTTTTTGGATTGATAACGTTGCTTTTCCAGCCTGATTTAGCACACACTGGGGAAGAAGATATTAGTAAGGATATTGGTAACCTGGAAATAAAGCACCAAGAAAAGGTATCAGCTCTATTTCAATATGTAATCTTTTTTTTTTTTAATCTTGAAAAAAGGCTTTAATTCAATAGCTTTTTTTACTATGAATCAATAGGTTTTCAGGATGGAAAACCAGCTTGGCAAGCTGTTAAGGTCTGCTACTGAAATAAGACAGCTTCAGGAGAAGTAAATTTCTTAATTCTCGTTAAATTTTTATTCAAAATTCTAATTGTGACCACTTTTATGTTTGCAGGGAATTTGAACAACATTCTCTTGACAAAGTTACAAAACTGGCTTACCAGAAGTACATGGTAACGTTTTTTTTATTCACTTTACAAACTCCTGCTAAACTAAGTTGATACAAAATTCTATAAAATCCTATTGTTAGTAATGATATTTGTTTGGGTAAAAGAGGCTTACCCCTTGGTTAATTTTATGAATATTGAAACAAGTTTACAAGTTACAATATGTGGTGGGGCTTCCATGCATAATAAGATAGCTGCAACTGAACATGACATGCCATATCAGTTATCAGTTACAATTTTCATAACCTTAAATGACCAGATCCTTTGTGATGTTAATCATGATTTATGTTTAAATTAATGTTGTAGAGTTGTCGGGGACCTAATGCACCTGGAGGAAAGAGTGCTAAACTTGCCAAGCAAGATGCTTTGGCTTTAGTAAAACAGACATTAGACCAATGCCAAAAGTTTGAAACAACAGGCAATATCTGCTTGGATGAGCCCTTATTTAGGGAAATGTTCGTCTCTGCATCATCACCCTTTATTGATAGCCAGTTATCTTCTGAGACCAAAATTGATGCTAGTCAACTTTATGGGAATTCCATGGAAAGAGCTCCAGGTACTACATGGAAGTCCTTGACTTTAGAGGTGGAAAAATGGGCATGTTGGATGGATGGGTAACAGGTCAAAATGTCTTCAGGTTAAAACATGTGCTAGTAATATTTGGCATGGATGGGTTGACGGAACACTTCCTGTTTTCAAAATATTATATTAGCAATCAATGTATTAAAAATTTGAGTACAAAACTATAATATTAAAAAAAATGAATATGAAGATGCACTCTGGACATTTTTTGAGTTGTTTGTTCCGTGTACAAAACTGTATTATCTCTTCTTTTTTGGCTAATCTTGTTAAGGTTTATTTTGCCCATTAGAGATGAAACATAATGACAATTTACACTGTTATAAGTAAATGGGTCTTAGTCATAAGCTAATTTTTGGATTTGTAAATTCATGTATTATATTTCTTCCATTTTGCAATTACATTAGGTACACAAAAAAGTCTTCATAACATTTATATCGGTGCAAAAGGGAAAATAAGTAAGAGGGACAAAGAGTGGACGGGAAGTAATGGATTTAAAGTAGGACAGCCTGCATTAAATAACACAGAGGGTGAAAGACAGACAAAAACAAAGCTCCAGCAGAATGCAGCTCGATTATCCAATTCCAATAATGGTCCTCAATTCAAGATTTCAGATCATCATAAACCAACGGATGAGATCAAATTTAACAATGTTAAAGAAAACGTTGAATATGATGAGCCACTTGTTTTTTGCCCACCTGCAAATTCCTGAAACGGATGCTTTCGGAGATGATTTTGGTGAACATGGGCAGGACATAGGTTCATGGCTAAACATTGATGATGAAGGTTTTCAAGATGATGATTATATGGGTCTCGAGATTCCAATGGATGATTTAACTGATCTAAATATGATGGTTTAATGATGGTTATCATATCACACATAGACATGCCAACCACTTACAGATGACGGTCAAGTGATTTTCCCTTCGGTAATTAGGCTACAGGTTCTTTACAAAACCCCTAAAGAAGTTAATATCAGGAGAACCGTTAAGTGTTTCAGTTTTTGTGCTATTTTAGCTGCTTAGACTGTAAAAATCTGTCCGTTTCATGATATCTTAGAAAACACTGTATTCTGGTTACATTTACAGATTGGGGCACAATACCCCGTGTACAGATAACTTATTTTTTTTAATATGATAGGCTTATTCATAATACAATTGATTCAATAATCGCATATTTTTAATGTCTTTTATGCTCCTTTCCATGCAGTGGCGATTGGAGTAAAAGGTCTCCACTTTTTGAAGATTCATATCTGTAGGTTTGCGATCTTTTTATATCTTGTATGCCGTATTTATGAACTTTTAATTTTGTATACGTCACAGGACATTTAGAAAAAGAAGTGAAGAGTAAAAGGATGTGAAGTCGCACATGTTCTTTCCATTTCTGGGTTTAGATCATGAAGGTATGTATATTTCATTTTTTATTATTTAAACCTGGAAAAAGCATGCTTGAAATATAGGAATTAAAAGCATATGACATGGTCGTTTAAGTGTTATATATCAATAGTTACATCATGAGTTCAGCGTTTAACCATATGTGCCTTATGTTGTGGTGGTGAGAGTGATATTTATAGATGCACCACTATATATGGATGGCACTATATTCTCAACATCTATCTATTTTTTGTTGGTCACTCCATATTGTGATGTCTATTTTACACTTATTGCTTTAGTAACCGTGAAACCTTCCGAATACATATGCAGTTAACTAGTCAACATTTATGAGGCTATTGTTTTAGTAACAAAATATAAGCGAACTTACCCAATACATGTCCTATTTATCCATGTTAGTTTTTTGGTGTTCTCTTTCACTTTTCTTATTCTCTATGCTGAAAAATGATTAAACCATTATTTCGCCTCGACCAGTCTCCGTTTTGGAGAGCTTTACGTTTTACTATTTCTATGTTCTGTGGTGGTGGACTGGAGCCTTGTGGATTTGTCAGCCACAGACCGGACACCACGAGAACCAATTTTTGTATTATTAAATTGTCATTTTTCACTCTTACTCTTGCCATAGAGACATAGAGAGCAATTACCTTTCTATTACATTCACATTCTTTATACACTTTTGGTGGGTAATGAAAGATACTATTCTTTCTAGTATAGTAGTATATATTGGTAAAATCGATATTATTTTGGTTTAGTACTTGTACTACGTGCAGTGAAAGTTGTACACTGCTGTGGCTTTGGCTGATTATACAGAAAGTGTTGATATTGATGAAAACTATATCTTTTTAGTATTTTGAGTCTTGTGTGTGTGTGTGTATGCTGCGAGTGGAAACATGCAGTTAAAAAGGATTGTGGGGTTGGTATCAGTCATTTTCTGGGTTTATCTTTTTCTTCATGCTTGTTGTTTTTCTTCAAATCATATGCGACTTAGATTCAATTTATGTTACTGTTTCTTGGTGTTTTGACTTTTCATGCACATTGATTGTTGACTTCACATTCACAACTAGTAAAATATAACAACCCGGTCTTCAAGTCTGGTTGAAATCACACTCGCCATAATGGAAACACACTAGGAAATTGTACATATTTGAACTATGGTGGAGCTTCTGCTGCCATTCATTGACTTGGTATTTGTATGCAAATGTGCAATACACAGCCATATTCAGACCTGGGTGGGTCCTATTTGTTTATATAAATAAGTTGTTACATTATTGGATTATGAATTTTTGCTAAAGTTTCATTGGTGGTGGTTCCTAAGATATAGGAGTTGCACAATGGACATCCAAGGGGGTTATTTTACTGGTCAAAAGGGTAATTTTATGAGTACAAATAAGGTTTACGGACCAAAGTTTTTTGTCCGCTTTATCATTTAAAATCAGTAAGGTTGTATATGCTATCATTAAGATTTGGATGACATATAACCTATTTGACTCATTACTCATTAGAGATAAAACAATATCTAAAAGAAAAATGATTATTATGCTTAAAATGTAGACTTAAAGGTATGCCTAATTAAGAAAGGTTACGCATGATAAAATCAATGATAAAGATTAAAAAAAAGAAAAGAAAAAATATAGAATCCATGTGTCAAAAATCAATTGAATTAAACATATTTTTAGACATATTTTTTAGGCATATCTATTGTTAAAATTATCCAATTTGTAAGTAAATGAGACTAAAGTGACATATGTACTAAGAATATGAGGTTGTTGACATACTTTAGGTTCCAATTGCTTTGACTTACGTTGACGCAGTAAGAATTCTAGTGTGGTTTTGTAATGGAGACATGTATGCCACACATTAAAACTTGTATGTAATATTGGATTAGGCTTCAAACTTGTGCACTGATTGGCTTAAATTTACGGATATAGATGAAGTATTAAATTGGATAACATTAATCTGTGAATGTTACTTTTATGTAAAGAAACATAAAGGAACTGAAAATGGTGTTTTTGGTATGGAAGGAACTGCATGCGAAAACCTTGATATGTCATTTCTGGACACCAAATGATGCTGAAAGAGACTTGAGATAATGACCAAAAAACCGTCTATTCATCACTTAACCATCGGATGTTGACACGCAAATTTACTGTTTTTCTAAACACGATATGCTTAAATGGAATATCAAAAAGCATATCCCTGACCCTGAGCGGGCGTCCAGGATTGAGAAATTAATTCATCTATGATCGTGACTTTTAACTGTCTGAAGAAACCATATATCTATAGATGTATATCGATTTATCGGCACATTTGTCATTAAGCTAACTAGTTGATTTTTCTAAAAAATTATAATAACTATGTGATTAGGATAGTAGATAATTTTATTTTATGAAAGATTAACCATGTTGGTACAATAAAACACGTTGCCTCATCAAACTCTTTACACATATCGAAAACCTCAATTAGTGAATACTTTTTTTTGTTGTAAATCATCTAGCTGTTTCTTTATTAATCATTGTTAGAATCCAATAATTGAGAGTCGAGTCAAAGATTTTGAATTTATCATAAATGAGTCAATGACATTCAACAACTTTGGTGACATTTGGTCGAGACGATAAGTATGTAATTGTACCACATCGTGAGCTGTATCGTTCGACAAATTTGTTATAAACATGTCAACATTTTTCTTTTTGGCCTGGCGATATGTATATATATCTAAAGAGTTCAACGACCAAAAGTTTGAGGATCCGAGTCTCTATTATTAGAAAAAAGTCAGTCAGTCAGTGATGAAACCATTAAAGTTTTAACCTTGACAATTTCATATACATATAACAATATATGCTATAAGAATTATAGCATATATTAAATTTCACCAACACCCTATATAGCTAGAAATGAAGCCAATAATATGCGTTGACAAGTCAATAGAAGTAATTTAGTTTGTTTTATGGTACCTTACCTCCAGATTCCTCTTAATTATTTATGATTGATTGAGTACTTTATAATTTAGTATCGCAAAACAATTTAATATATACTACGATAGATAACGGGATGCTTATCCACAATAACAAGCCAGGCTCATTCGTATGTCACAATTATGTAATATTTCACCTATTTAAAAGTTAATTAACTTGGATCATCATATAAATCTTGTGATTCTTGTCAAAATGACAATATGTCAAAGACAATGTTACCCTTATATATTCTAAATAAATAAATATAAATAAATCAGCTCGATCATTGAATCTTATATTAAACAGATTGTCCATCCATCCATGATCCATCTATCCATTTATGATTTCATGTTTAATGGAATGTTAGCCATTTACCCATTTAAAAAAAAAAAAAAAATGGTGAATCATATATATTGTATGTTGTCTGTCTCTAGATTTCCACTATATGGAACAAGTTTCTTTAAACAGTACTTTATCAAATCATTACGTTTTGCTTTTTATCTAGATTTTTGTTTCTTAAAGTAACTAAATTTATCACATGAGTCACGAAAAGAAAAAAACGGGTTCACATGATTTTAGATTATTATTTATTTTATCACTATTAATCATATTATAGTCATTACTAAATAATGATTATAGCTATATTAATATCGTATACAAATAAGGGTATGTTTACTTTTTTGGCTGCAGACACAATTGATTGCTAAATCTATTTTTGTAACCTTTAACTTAGGTGTTAGGCGTTATCCTCTCCAGGGAATTAGTAATTCCCTTAAATTTGGTGTTTATAGCAACTTATCATAAACTTTATTGCTTCTTAATAATGTTAATTAAGCTTTATTCATTTATCTTGTCGTTCTGTTGCAGATAGCAATTGTTAAGGTCTTAAGGAGAAACCTTTATGGTTTCGGTCATTGACTAATCGATTTGTATGCACCCGAAACTGCATCAAAATGTTTACCAAGCGACATTAGTCATCATGATTTCTTGGGCCTATTGATAATAGAATAATAGATTGTATAAACTTCTGAATCACAAGTTACAACGACACATGTGTATGATTACTTGGTTAGTAATAGTAATCAAGGAACCATTCGGTATGAGTGTTACAATAAATGTATACAAGAACCGAGATCTGTGACTTGCAAGTACAAACATAACATATGATCCTTTATATATACGTAATAGAGTAATTATTAAACAAAAATATAAAAATCTTACAATATGTTGTTACAATAACCGTCGACAATGGTGATCACATGTATACTTGCATTCTTTTAATTTCTGCCCATGCTTATATCAAGTGTGATCAACTAATTATGCAATCTTGAATTAAACCAATACTGAATTCACCACCATTAACCAATAACAGTCTTACACATCACTCAAAGTCTTATCCTAAGATATAAAATTAGCACAAACACACTGATCACTCATGAACGTGACAACATATTCTCCATATTTAATAACTTATTCTAATATACTGACTCCATGCTTCTTTTGTCACATACCCA